>NC_090776.1:15492349-15829849 GCF_040054535.1 Antennarius striatus
CGGACACAACGATTTTGTTTAATTGTGATGGCAAAAAAAAAGAAAGAAAACAAAGTCTGATATTACTGTTTTATCATGGAATATATATATACACACATATATATATATATATATATATATATATATATATATATATATATATATATTTATATAATCCAGAAAAGTGCATTTATTGTATTTTTGTCTTGTGTGTGTGTGTACATTTATCTCCTCATGTCTTGCCACTCTGTAAAGACTTATTTTCAGCTTTGCTATTAAGCTATTGCAGGAAAAAGGCTATGTTTAAATCAACTTAGCAAATCCATTGGGACAAGGCATTGCTTTCACTTGACTAAGTCCAATTTACTAGGCATATCTCCTTCTTCAAACCCACTCAGTCCAACGTTATAAAACCTAACACTGGAAAATATTGGGTAGAAAACTTGTAAGAATCTAACATAGCCTAAGCCCACAAAGTTAAGGGGATCTTTGCTGCCATACTGCATGAGGGACATTATTGCACTGAGTACATTACATTCCTGAGGGGGATCTTTACATGTCTGTCCTGATAGTAACTCATGCGATTGACTCCTGTACAGCCTTCAAGGTAGGAGAAATCTGACCTGAACTTGATATATTTTTCCCTTGGACACCTTTGGTCATTTTTGTCCGCACAAGCAAGTTTGCAGTGATCAAAGAATGGCCTTGGTGCAAAACAGTTGCTTGAAAAAAGGGGTCAGCAAGGCCCCACATCCAGGTACTTTTCCTTTAGTCGAGTTGTCGATGATCTAACTGAACTGATAAAACATGAAGGGGCTTATTTGTTGATTGCGCACATCTTCAAATAATCCTTACATACTCTTGCCTGTATTATTTTCAACTACTTACCCGTTACTCGTTTCATAATGACAAGCAAAGGAGAACATGAAGTGAATTCATGGAAACAATGAGACTGTGTCATGTTCCAAGGAGTCAAAGTGTTCCTCAGTGTTCTGCAGGTTAACAGCAGAAGGCTGACAAAAAAAAAAAAAAGTGTGTACTTGTGAGGTTGCCAGCTGTGCTGTTGTTTGAACACCTGCACCTAGGAGATAATTTCATGTATACTCCTTACATGTCCTTTGGGTCTTAATTAAAAGAAGCTACAACTGCCGCAGCTGAAATCTATTGACTCTCAGTTGTATTGTATTGTATTTTGTTCACATATTCATAAACTATGATT
The DNA here is from genome assembly GCF_040054535.1 of Antennarius striatus. Lineage (NCBI taxonomy): Eukaryota > Metazoa > Chordata > Actinopteri > Lophiiformes > Antennariidae > Antennarius > Antennarius striatus. Next base: position 15,493,548 of record NC_090776.1, read on the forward strand.
CCTTCAAACTATGTCAGCTCACAACTTGTCAATACTTGTAATGATCGTATGTCTCCCTCTCAAAAATAACTTTATCAAATAATGCAATAGTAACACTGACACCAAGAAATTGCTACTCAAAGCAGTTTTGTTGCTTGTGTTTTTTGTTTTCTTATCAGCATTAGTACTCAGAGCATAGAAAGGAATTAAAATTTCATCAGTGTGGTTAGAGGATTCAAAGATGTGTGTCAGGCAGCATGTTGAATGCTGTTTGAGAATGTCAGAAAGTTCTGACGGAGGAAACAAATACCTATATTTGTAAGCAATTTTTTAGTTGTGAGACTTGTGTGATGGTCGCAGCTTACTTCCTGCACATCCATATATGGGTAGTTGTTGTTTTTTTTCTCAATTTGAAAATGTTTTATCCTTATCCATCTGAACATAAGCGGTGAACAACAACTCTTGGCCTTTGCAACTCTCAGTAGTGGAAAAAGACAACAGATATTTTAGTAGAGAATAACTACTTCGGTAAAATAAAAACCTATTCATAAATGTGCTTGAGTTGAAGTAAGAACAGTAAAACTACATAGCTTGTAAAATACTGACTTATTTCTGAATAATTTACAAATGATATTATTTGTTTCAAAAAAATAATTGTTTAGCACTTTAAGTTGAAACCAATGGGTATTTTAATATTCTAACCCCAGCCCTGTTGAAAAATGTTTTTACCAAACTAATATTTCATTTCAGCTTAGTGTGTGTGTCTGGGCTGCCATGGGAGCAGGGCTTAGGGTTAGCTCTCCACAAACAAAAACACACATATGCACAACAGAAGAAGAGACAGGTGAAGATAACATTACTTTTGTGGACAACTCATTATTTCACATCTCATTACTTTTTCAGTGTTTTACTGTCTCGAAGAAGCAGCCTGAATTTGTTGGCAGCAAATATGATGGTTGTGCAAACACTATGGTCCTGTTTCATTTATGACCCTAAAAAATGCCCATTTTTACAGAAATGGATATTAATTGTTTGTCTGCTGAGAGACTAAGGATGTGCCATGAGATGACTGGAGTACCCACAACAACACAATATTAAATGATACTTAATTTGAAATGGATTCTCCTTTCCTCATGCTTATTATTATACATACTTCTTCTATTTGTCTTTGGAAAGAAAATTACTCAAGACAACAGTTCTAACACCAAGTGGGTGGAATAATTTTACTTAACCAACCAATGTGATCTGTGTATTTTTTTATTTTTATAACAAAGGATTTACCCAAACCTTCCCTTTCTTTTTTTTTTCTTACATCATGAGTACTCAATTCTGTTTTATTATAAGAGTATATGTCATTTTCTGTAGCCACATCATTGTCGGTTTGTGATTGCCGGCACAAACAGTGAGAAAAAGGGAAAAACAGTTGAGAAAGTGGACAGATAGCAGAGTTGTAAGACAGTGAACAGTTGATTGCTGGCTCTGTCAATGTCCCTGCTAGGACTTATTTGTACAGATTTTTGTGGGGATATTTCTGAATATATTTATAAAATTTGTATTCATATTTTGAAATGACAAGGCAATCACAAACTGAATCTTTTAATATGGTTGGATCTGTGTGTAGCAGAGTTATGTATAAATAGAAGCCCTGTCTTTACTTACTTGTTAACATTGGTAATAGTAACCAAAACAAAAACAAAATTCAATACTTTTTTTCATAAAGTCAGGAGAAACATTGTTCACTTGGATTATCCTCATTCTCTTTCAATATCTCAAAATGAAACAATGAAAGCTCCACCTCATAAACGAAAATTCTACTTTTCTTCAAGCAGCTTCCTCTCAGAGTGAAAACTTAATCTGCATTCAGACAAATTTCTCAGTCTGTCTCCACTTTTATAAGATGAATGGTTAGTTTCTAGCTTTATTTGCATGGCTGTTGGTTTTGTATTTTCTATTCCACTAAAAAGCTGCCTCTGTCATTACTTTTCATGTTTACCGTTGAGAAGCAAAATTGGATGTCTTGAGAAAGTTAAGCAAAAGAAAAGTAATGCAGATTGAAAAAACTGCTGTCGTTTTAGGGTTTGTATATGCAATATGTTTTCTGTGTTGTTATCACAGTAAAGTTAAAGAGGATGATTGGCAAGATGGATCATTTCTCTTAGATACAAACTTGAATTGCAGGATGAAATTATTTTTGCTGCAAGATATGACCCAACTTGTTTAGGATGCAGCAACATTTCTTAACCATATCAACATGCAAATGACATTTGTCCAGTTTAAGATTCAATGCTTGCAAGCTGTTCTGCGATGAAATGAGACACCCAGGGGTTTGTTATCCATGTTTACATAACTAGACTGACAGCACATGAATCTGAATGTAAGGTAATGTTGTCAAAGTAGATCATTTGAAAAAAAGCCTCCATTCTCCATTCTCTTCTCTTTATCTCATCATGAACTTCCCTCAATGATGCATCAAATTTTAAGGTTTGCGCATATATACAAGCTGCAATGACATAACATGAAACCGAAGCTCAAGGTTATGCTTTGATCATTCACATTATCACACAATCATCGATATCTCTGTGACTGACTTTGATTTTACATTTGAGCTGTGTTGTTTTTGATGTTTGTTTGTTTTTGGGGTTTTTTACAGCAATATTATCAGATGTGTCTTTGAATGTAATGTAAGTCAAATAGAAGTACAAGCATACAAAACAGTACATTTTCAGATAAAAATGCTTATTAGTCGCCCTGAAGTGATGCTATTTCACCCAGTAACCTGGCGTGCATGCATTATTTGATCGCCATGTTCTTTTCTTCAATGGATTATGAATCAATTTGTACTCGACTGCATAATGTAACAGATGAAAAATATGGTGAAAGTTCTGCAACGAGAAACATTGGTTTAAGACGGAATTGGGTTCAGTGGCTAAAATAATAATCTAGAATTCTATAAATAGAAGAAATTCTGTGGATAAAAATCAAACTATTACGGAGCATGGACTGATGTTGGAACTGATGTTGGAAATACTGTATAATGCAAAATAATTTTCCACCTTTGAAGTTTCTTTTAGAAACTGAAAGTTTAAAGTGAAAGATTTACTATTTTCATATACAGTAGCAGCATCTGTCAGCTTTACATGTGGGTTGTAGTCAACTTTCTCCTTATGACTATGCAAATCATCAGTGAACCTGGAAGATTCCACTTAAAACCAGGCATTGATAAATCAAAAACCAATAAGGAATAACATAATTGATTCATATGCGTCAACACCCAGGTAATCTACATTTAATGTACACAGAGACATTGGTCTTTATCCGCTCTGGTTGATCTTTGATGTCCAATAGTTTCATGAACTTTAGAGCAACCCTAATGGTTGCGATAGATTGTCAGCTGGGTGAATGCGTTTGCTGACAAGATAGTAAAGTAAGCCAATAGATCTTTACTAAGCCACCCAGCTATAATAAACCTGGAGGCTTTCAAAGATCAAGGGTCATTCAGCAAGACAAAAAAGGATTTAATAGTTGAACAGTGCTGTATGTAAAGAAAGATGCAATTCAGTTTTTGATGAAATTACAAGTGCAAATATATGACTTATACTGTATATTTGGGGATTATCCTAGGTAAAACCAGCATTCTGAAAACAAACTTTGGCAATTTCACATTATGCATTAATAAACATTGAAATAAGCAATTTTGACATGTCTTTCACATGTTTGCTTTCTTTTCAGCTATATACACTTAACAACACAATTGTTTGTCAGGGAAAATACAGTCAGATGTTGAACAGAAGTTCACTTGATATTGCAGTATCGATTCTGCGTCACACTTTAGACACAGTTCTTCTACCCTAAAGGGAACAAGAGAAAATTAAAGTGAAAGAAATCACAGATCCATGACATTAACTTCAATTGGATTTTAAAGGGGCTGTTAGACGCAATGCGCGATGCGATTTTGCCATCAAACTATCACTTCTTCCACCATTTGCTATTACAATAAATTTTCAAATAAAATGATTTCTGGCTCTCATGTCATATGTCGTAAAAGTTTTTTGTTTTGTTTTTTCTATCCACTGTATCATCCATGAAATCCAACCCTGGAGTGCAGGGCCATTAAATGTAGGGTAGAATGCCGTAGAGAATCTTAATCTCCTAATTGTTCTACACCTTGGGCATAGGAAGCATTTAAAATGTGAATGGGGCAATCTAACAGCAGTCTGTGGTACTCCACAAGAGCATTCTTAACAGAGAAGATGTCATCTACTACATTATTTTAAGAGGTGATTTTATTTATTATTAATATAAGGTACCGCTCATGATTTCATCAAAAGCGTGTCATTGGCCAGTGATTGTAAATTTAAAATACACATAAAATATGCTGTATATATGTCCTTTTTAAGAAATGTTCAATGTACAATTCAATTCACATACCTATAGCATGTGTATTTACTGCTTAACAATGCCACAGTCAGTTAGGATGATACAAAAATGTGATTTCCTTGAAATTGAATTACCTCTAAATCATTGGTTCGAAACATAAGTCATATTTTTAAACGTACAAGTATAGAGAATTTAAAAGCACTCAGTTGACTCTACAGTATATGACATCCACTACCAATCGATGTTCAACTCAAAACAAATCTCCTCCAAACACCATTTTTGCATCTCCAAAATGAAGCCACACTCCAATCAGTGTGCATCTTCATTAAATGTTCATTTCCTAGCTCTCAACCTGTAATGTTGCTATGGTGCTGTCTCTAGTTGTCTTTTGGCTCTATAGAGTCAGATCAAAAGCATCTCATTCTCCTGCTCTAGGGGAGAATGAGATTGTCCTCACATTCTTTGTAATGTGTCTACAAAGAATGTGGGGACAAAGATGGCATGCTAATAAATGTTTATATGAACACACTGGTTTCCATATCCTTTAAAGTGTGGCTTTACACATTTAATTGTACAGTATTTATATTTTGTGTAAGTTTTACAGGGAATAAAATGCCCACATGTTTCTAATAACTCAAGGGGAAACACAATAACTTTTTTTCATAACACTGACTGTGAAAATAACATTTGTTTGCAAGAAAACTTTAGAGATAAAATGCTCTCATAAGCTGCACTTCAGAGGTCAGCATATTCTGAATCATGGAAGTTTTTACAGGCAAAGTCCTAAAAAACATGTGATACATTGTTGTCGCTGAAGTAGAAATGATAGCATCTTTCAATTGAACACGCATGATGAACATTATCTGAATTTGTGACACAAACCTTGCATTATATCTCAAAGCATGAGTTCACAATGATGATGTCACATTAACATCATGAGTTTTCTTCTTGCAACCTTTCAAAAGATTCCTTTAGCGCACCAAACAAATTAGCAACAATTTAGATCCTGTTTCCAGTTACTGGAACAATCTGCAGTGTATACAAGTAAAGCAAGCAAATACTGTAATTTAAATCACAAATCTGGTTTGTGTTTACACCATACAAGGCAAGATGTGAGACCATCCTGACCTGAACCCTGACCTACTTTGAGGGTAGGTCAGGGTATCCCGAAAGTAGTACCTGACAAGTGCATAGCTTTGACCATACTTGCTTGAGCTGTGTTGCTGTCATCAGTTCAGAGTATGCATAAACAGGAAATCAATAAAGGTAAAAGCTCAAAATTTAGTTTTTATTTGAGTATACATTAAAAAGGATGAGAAAATCATCTAATTTGTTTTGATTATTTTTTGTGTACCAACCATGTTGGAATCAGGGGTGTAATTGATGTCTGTTGTGCTATCAGACTATTGAGTCCATCGAAAACATTTAAAACTTTCACTCTGACCAATCCATGCTTCACACAGAGATCAAAGTCTCATCTGCTGTTGCTGGTTGGCTTCTCCAGGCAGTTGCATCTACCCACAGTCATCGAATTTACTCTCAGGGTAGGACAAAGCTATGCACTAGCTTTGAACTTATTCACACTGGCCTTCTCCCTCGTCAAAAGTTGAAATTTGACCTTGACCTAGTTTTCTCAAGGTCAATGTCATCATTTCATTTTCATCCCCTTTGCCGCCTGAGTAATCTGCTTTTTGTTTCATCTTTCTATCTGCAACGGTTGCGAAGATATCCAGTGGACATACGAATGAACAAATGAACGAACGAACGAACGAACACTGACAATTACAATACATCACCACTTTGAAGCGGGTTGTAATAAACCATTTGCAGATTAACCCGCACAAGCGGTAGAAGCGGGTGGGAAGATCAATGGATGAATTAATTAAATGTAGAAAGTCTGCCAGATGTGATTACAGTAAGAATCATAACCCTTTCCTTCAGATTTTTTTTTAAATTTTATTAATTGTATTAATCCTTGAAGGGAAATTAAGAATCTACTCTACACACAGGTTAGTAGGTACATTCATATACACACACACACACACACACACACACACACACACACACACACACACACACACACACACACACACACACACACACACACACACACACACACACACACCTGTAGGCATACAGGTGAAGGGGAGGTAGAGTGGCAGGCAGCCCTTTCCGATGAGCAACTTGTAAAAAGGATGGCACCTTGCTCAAGGGCGCCTCCGAAGTTCTCGGGAGGTGAGGTGACGCCTCCCCCTGTCAGCTCATACTCAGAGGTGACTGGGTGGGAGCGGGAACTTGGAACATTGGACAACCCGCTCTACTGCTGAGCCACTGCTAGCCTGATTTATCACTTTAACAGTCTCTGCTCATGTTTTAACTGTCTTTGAACTTTGTGTCTCTGTTTGCTTTAGCAGCAGTTTTTTAGGTGATAAAAACCGGCTGACCTCTACTCTTTATTTTAAGTTCCATAGTTATTTCACATTGATTTAATAGTGATTTAATAGTGTGCTAACCATAGAGCTTAAGCCTCCATCACACTCTACATATTGCTTGAATGGTACTTACACAGGAAGGAGAAACAAAGACACACCAAACCCTATAATAATGTGCAGCTCTGCTGTAGTGATCACTGTCTCCCTCCTTGGAGATACGTTCTGGCTAAATCTCTTTCTAACTGGCAGAGAATCACATAATTGGCTGTGGTCCATTTGCTCACCCACGTGTGTGTCCTCTCACTAACATCAGATTTTAATGAATCGGTTTTACAGTGATTAGAGCTCATGGCTATAGGGAGGTCAGAGAGGGACTGACTGTCTCTGGCAACTGAGAGATCGCCAAGTATGGATGTCTCTCCTCTGCCTGGTCTGAGCACAGCATGATTGGTTTAATCAAAATGCTGCAATTTTCTCTCACCATTAATAATTATTTGTCTGCTGTGTCACTACACCTTGCTATCTCTTTCAAACATTGTGCCTAATTCACACATACGTGCATGCACTCATACACTCACGCACGCACGCACGCACGCACACACACACACACACACACAGACACACACAAACAGGAGTAGATGCATTTCTTCCTTATAATTCTATTAGTCTTCACATTGTGTATGGTAACCAGAACATATCTGGAGGGGGCTGATCTGCAAGTGACTGGAGAAATGTAAGATTATGCTCACTCATATCTGCCAACTTTCACAATTTATCTCACGCAACAGTTAATGGGAGTGTCACAAATAGACCAAACACCCTCTCATTTAACCCGATTTTTTTTCTTAAAATTTTGCATTAGTAAACAATGTTGCAAATTCACTGCCTCCGGCAAATTTTACCGGGATTGGATTTTGAACAACTTTGTTTAATCTTTTTTTAAGATGTACGTATAACGTCATTATATCTCAGCTGTTCCCTCAGGGAAAGGGATAAAAAAATAAAACTAATGGAACTTCAATTTTCACTGTAAATGCAGCCAGAGAAAATGTATAAACATTATTTCACAGCCAGAGGTGGAACACGAGTTTGTTTACTCCAGTCAGTTCTGTATGTATTGACTCCTTTCATTTTATGCTACTTTACATTCAAAAGATAGAAGATTTAACAATTTCATTTTGTTAGGATCCTATTTACTTTGCATATCATGTCTTTTAAAAATATATATTGTATTAAGTTATCAATAAGTTATCAATAAAAAACCCTTCATTAAAAGTCAACAAAACAAAAGTAAAATAGCACAGTGTTCTATATAAAATTGAGGGCTACTGACGCTTGCTGTCAATTAGCTGTTCGTTCACAGGCTTTTGCCCAATACTCGCTTTTGATCTTTGAGAACCTAAATAGGAAGCACTTCAAAAGCTAAAAGCACCAATGTGCACGCATGAACACACGTTCCCTGGCATTTGCTGCTTTATGAGCATGTCTCAGAGCCTGAAACCCTGTGGTGATACAAAGTATGGCTCATAGCAGTGCACTCTGCAGCCAAGTCCACTGATTTACCATGTCAACTTCTCTAATTCACCATGTTCTCCATGTTGGCCAGACAACCCATGTAGACAGCTTCAAACCAACCATACTGACAGAAAAGGCAACAGCAGTTGGGGGTCTGCCCAGTGTGTCTCTGGCTATGACACACCTGTCAATCAAATGGAAATGCCACAATATACAAGCCAGAAAGCTGCTGCGCTGGTGCTACAGCCAAAAGCAAACACTAATGCAAATTAGTTGCTGGTATTGCAACCAGCATGTTAAATTAACCATGTGTTTATGTGTGTATATCATTTTTATTATGTAGTTCATATCATTCTGATTGACAGTTAATAATGTTAATAAAATTGTAAGACATAGGCATTGATTTGAGCTTAAGGTTTACAGTTGAGACAAAACTTAATGATAATTATTATCATAATTAATATCATAATTATCATCATCATTAATTACATTTTAGTTCAAGCCCAACACTTGCTGCTATACTAGCATTTACTGTTCCCTTACCTGCCCCAAGTCTTTCTTAAAATAAGAACAGGATTTAGGATATTATAGAATGTCAGAGAAGGATTTCAACTATGAGTCCCAGCTAAAGCAATTTGGATAGTCATAGAAATAAACTTTTCACACACTTTTCTTTTATTCAACCCAATCCAGCATGAAACAATTCACACCTATGGCTCTGACTGCTTCTCTTATGTGTGGTCCACCCCCTGAAGATGACTACTTATCATTTATTCAGACAGAATTACGGTCAATTTACAATTGGTATAAAATCAAACCTGTATGCAGTTCTGTTCATTAGTTCTGTTCTGTTCAGGCTTCATTTACTCTTTGGGGCGGCAGTGGCTCAGTGGTAGAGCGGGCGGTAGAGCAGGTCATCCTTTGATTCAAGATCGGCGGTATGATTCCCGCTCCCGCCCCCCCAAAAAAATACCCTGAGGTGAGCTGACAGGGGGAGGTGTCAGCCCACCTCTGGAGCACTGCCGAGGCGCCCTTGAGCAAGGTGCCGTCCCCTTTACAAATTGCACATTTGAGGCGTACCACGAAGGAGCTGCCTGCCACTCTGCCTCCCTTGCATTCCTACAGGCCCCCTTGTGTATGTGTGTGTGTGCTACAGGGGCCTGTACCCACTAATATATATGTATGCATGCATTTAAACCACTAACTACAGTGTGCTTTTTTAATTTCCCTTCGGGGATCAAACCAGTATATAAAATTAAATTAAATTTAAAAATGTAGTCAGCTTACAGAACTATAACTTCTCTAAAATTTCTTTTCCACTTGCTCTTTTGATAGGTGTCTCAATATATATACACAGATATATGTATACATATGTATAATTTATATATATTTGCCACAATGGCTTTTTATGGACACACATTTCCTGAAGGTGGAGCACATTGCCTTCAGTTCCACCCATAAGAAATTGGTTCAGAGGAGGCTCATATGTTACAGGAATAGGATTTGAAGCATGAACAGTCATTGCTGTTTTAATCAGATTGGTCTTATTGTTCTGAATATATTGGAATGTTCACACCTCTGTAACATGAATAACTACAAGCTTCTAAAATAATGGTTCACACTTTGGTGGGTAACAAGTTAGCAGTTAAATTGTGTTATCAAGCCAACTTCTTCAAAGCATTTGATGCCATAAGCATAAACAAAGCCACACACTCATCCAGATGTAGATTTGACATGTACTTCAAAACGTACTTGCTATCACATCCGCATAAAATTAGGTATTGTTGCTGGGGACATAAGATCTATCATAACACCTATCATAACAATATGTCAAACTACTTCATATGTCTTCTTTTTTTTTTTACTGCCAAGCCATCAAATGTTTTTTCCTGGTGTTTCTTCAATAAAGATGTGGTAATGAGTGACAAAACACCTCGTGTCCTTAAATTAGTCCGTTAACTGTCTCCATGCTATCATCATCATTTTCAAAGCTGTCAATTACATTTCTAAAAAGTCAAGTAGAAGCGGCAAAAATAGGTATATAGTTGACTTGTAAAATAATGTTATGATGAGTGATGCAAGAATAGTGTGCTGTAATGGCAACATAAATATTAAACGCATAAGCATAAAATACCCCTACAGACAACGTTAATTTGATTCTAGCTGCATTGGTTTGGTAATCAAATCATGAATGTTCTGTGTATGGCACTGAAAAACGACAGGAGGAAAATTCATACTAGAGGATCTAGTGTAAATATGGGAGTTTAGATTAGGACATCTCATTTACTATGATACATTATTTTTTAAGGTAGTCCCCTGTATTGTTCTGTCTTTCCATCCTTGTAGACATGTATACATGCCTCAAACAAACCAGTCAAGTAAAAACAAGCTGTTCACTCCATAAATATGCATGTTTATTTTTTTTTTTAATTGCCATTCATGAATAAAAGCTTTGCTAAATGGACTAGAGTGAATTTTTGGGGGGAGATTAGCTAATGGATCAGTTTACCATGAAATAAAATTTATTCTAGGGTTCCTGGCATTGTTTGCTTCAGTGCTCATGCTTGCACTCAGTGTGCACTAGTGTTGACTGCCTATAAAGCTGCCTGCAAGGCTAAATGGGCTATGACTTTATTTACACCTACTATAAAAGAGTAATGCGCATTTAGATATAGCATACTGACAATGGACAATCCGATCATACCCTTGCATTTACACAACGCACTTGATGTCTGCATCTGTTGTAGGCTTAGTAATTGGATCTTGTTTTTATGAGCGCTTTGCAAAATAAGGACATGCAGGAGAGGCAAACGGGTGCCAAGTCTGTTTATGTTGCATACATGAGCAGGTGTAGATTCAGAAAGACGGTTATTACAGCAGAGCAAATATTTATTGCAGCAGAAGTTGTCCTCTGTTATTGTAAGTCAAATCACAGTCAGAGGAAAGTCTCCATGTCAAATTGTCATGTCAGGTTATATTTATAAGTAGATAGCTACTGTATACTTCTATCAGTGTTCTTGAAAAGGTTAATAGTTTCTCTCAAAAGAAGCACAATATCTGTAAGAACTGCATTCAGAATTTGGCCATTTGGTATCATGAATGCGATGTTATGATGTATTTACATTCCCCTTAATACTTTGAGTTAATTGTAAATTTAATTCATAAAAATGTTCTTTGGAATTGACAGTCTGCTGTCATAAATCATACACAATCCAGGATGCAGCAAATGATTAAAAAGTTGGCATTAATTCAAGGAACTTAAAGATAATATGGGAAGGCTAACCCGATGATTCAGAAAGAAGCAACCCCCATAACAGCTCAGCATCAAACGGGCTTCTAGTTGACTTCCTAATAGCTCCTTCACAAATGTACTGTGTCATGTAAGTGTTAATAAAGCAGACATAAAGATGCACACCAATCTTAGATAGGACTGGAGCAGTTCTTCAGTTCAATAAAAAGAAATTAAAGAAAAAATCCAGTGTGATTTTAAGCATTGTTTGTTAAGGAGTTACTTTCTCTATGGTGGACGGATGGACAAATGGACGAACAGACAAATTGACGGACAGACAGACTGAAATGATGTTGTTTGCTGTAATTCATGAGAAATGTCTGTTGTTAAAACGTGATCTCTGAAAAACAGCCATTCTAAACTGTGCAGAAAACAATATTGCATGTTTACCATATTATAAAAGTTTATTATTATTATTATTATTATCATATTTTTATCATCCTTCCATTCATTCAGGTTTATCCTGGGGGATCCTGAGGCACATCCAGGCCAAATGAGATATGTAACCCCTCCAGGAAGTCTGGATGTACTCTCGGGTCTCTTTCCAATTTAGCCTGCTGGAAAAAAAACTTGAAGTAATATATTTATGGTGTCCAGTTCAACTCAGGTACCACCATCCAATCCCATTTGCATAGATTGGAATCCTGGGACAAAACACAAATAATTACAATCTCCTGCCCTTCAAAGGCCACAGCTGATCCCTTTGCCCAAGTGAAAAATAATGAATAATGAAAGTCACACATGTAGGGGAGACATATTTCCAAGATGTACGGTAAAAATAGTGAAAATTGGCAATTTCTTTAGTACAATATACTATTCTCACTTCAGAAATATTGCTCTAGTTATGATTCATTCCCAAAAGCATCATATTCTACCTATAACACTTGACAATTCAAGATTGTGAAAAATCATAAATTTATTATTGACTTTAAGTTGCTTGGGAATTTGCAAAAATGATAAAGACTCATGTCGAACCCCTCATTCTCCCTGCAGATTTCAGTACAAACCAGTTCAGCAGAAGTTTGTTTTTCAGCACCTATAGCCTACAGGAATTTTTGATTTATTTTATTATTTTGAACACAGAATCGGGTAACAAAAATTGCAGAGATTTAGTGTGTCTGCTTTATTTGGGTATTTTTGTGAACAGATTGGTCTTTGGAACAGTTGTTGGCAAGGAAATGTCTTCCACATGCTTGGCCACATGAATTGAAATAATTCTATTAATGTGATCATGACCAGCAATCAGACATCTGATCTCATAAATACCGAGTACAAATCATATTATCAAATTCATATCTATTTTTGGCTATTTGTTGTGACTATGGGTGGGTTACGAATACTGCAGTGCTCAAACTGTCAACAAAGCTTGAGCCTCACAGAGATTTGTAAATCCACTCTGTAAAAAGAAGTATATACATACATTTGTGCCGTTGTTGTTTTAAGGGTATCGCTTAAGAAGAAGTTTCCAATGAAAGTATGTATAAGACTGGAGAGGATCTACTAGGAGTCACCTCTGGTTTCCATTTACTGTAATGTTTATGTTATCTATAATCCAAAAAAGACCCAATGTGCTTTATAATGTTTGCATTTCAAGGGCATAAGGGAAAAAGGTTCCAAAATAGTTCATCAGTCAGTTTTTTAATGCTGAGAACTTTTTTTGTCCTCAAAACTGTCTCAAATTAAACAATTTAACTAGAAAAAAATATATACTGTGTACAACACTATTTTCTCATTGCCTGTTACACATAATCTTTAGTAAGATACAACTTCATTTATGCAGCACAAAAAAAACAGAAGTTGTGAAGAACATATGTTGGTATTTTACACTTGGGCCAAATGCAAAAGCTGACAAATTAAAAACGTTTAAATGCTCCACTAGATTTTATGTCCGTTTTTTTCCCCCCAAAACTAATGTTTAGGGATACCAAGAGATTAAAGCTCTGTAGCATCTGTTGTATCACGAGGTACATGACAGATTTTTTAAAATTATTATTATATTGTCACCCCTCCTTCTCCCACCTCATTTCTTGGTGCACACACAAAGTCCTCAGTGTTGTCTGGCCAAGATAACACATCAGCTGTGAGTCATAAGACGCAGAAATGGCCTACAGCGCGCAACTTTGCCTTGTCTTGATTCACCTCACAAAGAGGAACACATCTCTCCCTCCCTGTAGCAATCGATGACACCCCAGCCACCTCTTGCCCCAGCGTCCTTTCCTTCTGAGTGATCTCGTCCACAAATGTGTGTTCTCTTTACAGTTGTCTTCCAACATGTGACTCACTCATGTCTGTACTTGGCTGTGCATGCACAAGAGACTAAATGAATTAACAAAAGAGGAAACATGGAGTCACTAGGACAGAGACACACATAGCATACCAAAAGAAAGGCAATTAATAGTTTTCATGGGGAATCTAATACATTTTCAAGCCTCCTGGGTATTTGTTAACATTAGTTTGTGATGTCGCCATATCGACTGAAATAACTCAGGAAAGATCTTAATGTTTACAGATTACTTGCAGAAGTGTCGCTGTTCATTTCTCTTAGTTTCACGAGTTCTACAAACATTTCCTCAGAGATGTTTTCACAAGACTTCTGTGCAGCGGCTGAAAGAAGGTGCATGCAGATAGGTAAAACACTGGCAAATTAAGAAAAGAGCTACATCAAGACGACAATGTATGGACTCCACATGTACACAAATAAATGCTCTGCAGCGGCACAAGTCCACCATAGTCATGTGCATTTGTCAGTTGATATGAATTACCCCCTTTTTAAGGAGCACATTTTGGACATGGCCAGGTGTGCAGGGTATGCCTGTTCATAAGCTGACTTGCAGAGAAATGTCTTCAGCACAATGCATTTTCTTTGACTTGATGACTTTTGTTAAATCTTCACACTAATCGTTACGTTTAATTCATTTTTAATTATTTAAGATGTGTTCAATAAATGTGGGTATTCCAACTCCACAAGGCAGAACTGTGCATTTGCCACCAACGTTTGAGAATTACCCTGGGTTGGATTAATGAAAATCTAAAGAAGCATTTGCCACCTCTTTTGCAATGGAGCTAAGAAATTAAGGATGAAAGTAAACACAGGAAGTATGCAAACGAGACAGATAGGCCCCGTCCACACGATGACGGATTTTTTTGACAACGCAGCTTTTTAAAAAGGCATCGAAAACGATTCGCGTCCACACGACAGCGTTTTCAAAAAGATGTCCGTCCACACGTAAACGCATCAGTGCGTTTTCGAAGACGGCTACAAGCATGCCAAACTATGTGGTGGCAGTATTGAGTCAAATTTTATCCAATAGGAATCCTCCGTGTTTTGTTGTCACAACACACGGGCCCATAAATATGACATCACAGAGGTTTTTGTCGCAGGCAAGACGTCAGCGTTTTTAAAAAGTTGCGGATATACCGTCCACACGACAACGCAGACCCAGCATTTTTTTAAAAATCCACCTAGGCCAGCGTTTTCAAAAAGTTGTTACTATGTGTGATCAGTGTCATTTGAAAATCTAGTCACACTTGTAAATGCTGGTTTTAGTACTCCATATACTTAACTGTGTGCACATGTTTGGCCTTAGGCTTAAAATAGACTGCAGATGGAAGCAAAAAAAGTCAGGAATTTGCTGTTAGAAATAATTAGCTAAAATTTAAAAAAGAAAAAAGAAAATTTCTTTGTTAATCTCCATTTCTTACATTTTTTACATTGACACTTGAGGGCTCTGTTGAAAATGAAATTGAATTATCCCAAAGGGCTTATCTAGCAATTAAATGGTTTGTTATTTATTCTGGTTTATTATCTTTAAAAAAAGAACTGCTATTTTACTCCCAACCCTTCACTGACTGCACCAGAGTTATGGAACAAACATGCTGTAGAGCTAACCATCGTTGAGTACAAGGCTGACAGGGCTCGAACAGATCATTCTAATCCAACAGCCGCAGTTCATGGACAGGATATGAGTGAATGTTGGAGCTCGAATACAGGAGAATAACAAATTCAAAATGTCAGCCTGAATGCTGCTGCGATGATTGGACTAATACTTTGTGGATTTCCAAAGCAGCCTCTGTCTGTGCACATTGGCTGCAGCATGTCAAACCCTATCAGAAATACCGCATACAGCAAAGTACAGCTCCACGACACAGCACCACAGCACAAACAACAAAGATCAACAGCCAGACTCTCTCAGTATAATAATCTCAAAAGCTGTCAGTGATGCCCATTCCGTGGCATTCTCTTTCAAAAATGCACACACAAAGTCCTACTCATGCACAAACAGTTGTATGCTCATTAACTCCCACTCAGATACATATATACACATGTATAGATGCATTCTGCCTTTGTTATAAACACCACTTCTAAAGATTCTGACTTGCAGATGAACAAAGTCTTTCTTTTCTCTTTTATCAGCTAGAACTGAAGACGTCAGTCATATTTCTGAGGCTGTTCAACAGTGTACAATGCAGCCAACAACACAATAAGAGGATACTAATTTCCTTTGTTTTTGTCATCTAATGGCACAATTGCTTGCCACAGTGCACAGTTCCCCAGAGTCTAGGTAATGGTGGGGAGATGCCTCCCTCTCTCCAAAGCAAGCCATGTTTACTCTCATGCAGAATGACAAGCACATGCAGGAAAACTGACAATGTGCAAGTGTAAATTAGGTCCCCAGTCTGCTTTGCATTAATTATGAATTAAGTATAATTGCAGAGGGATTTTGTGAAGTCAATTCATTTGGACTGACTGCAAAATTAATATATTCCTAGATGCAAGTTTAAAAACAAGAGCACAAATGTAGCACAGTTTTTGTTGCAGCCGGTCAAAAACACAAACAAGGCGAAACATAACTGAAAGAAAAATCTACCAGATGTTCAAGGTGTCCTGTGGTTTACTGAGATTAAAACAGTAGAATGCTGATTGAATGGAAATGAATGTATTTTGATGTGTTCCCTGTTCATTAAAATCAAATTGCACGCCATGTGTCATCTCAGTATTTATGTATTTATTATAACAAAAAAGCCTGACAATTTTTTAAGGCAGAGTATTTATCAAAATTAACAGTGGAATATGTGTGATTTTGATTAGAGCAGCTTATATGTCAACCAAAAACACTGACCTGATTCACAAAACCATCTGCTGTGTAACAATACAAACAGGTATCCCTTAATTTCCTCATCTGTGTTGATATCTTGGCCATGCCCCTTATTAAACCAATGGTGAGTCTCCGGCTTCATTAAGGGGGATGAGGAGTCTTAATTGCAACTATATGTCAACGGCAGTCTCAAAGGCTTACTTACTATGCACTCACATGGCTGCAGCAAAAGGTACGTCGCAAAACCAACTATATACTGTAGACATGGACATCACACACACAGTAGCACATGTAGGAAAAAGTGCAAAGCCTAAAAAACTCATTGAGGATAGTTTTTTGTATTTTGGAGGTTCTGGAGGAGCCTTGGGTTGTGACTTTGTGGTAATGCACAGACAAATGACAACACTTAGGGTTTGTTCAGACTGGTCGCCAAATCCAATTTTTAGCCCATTTAGATTGATATCGGATATCTCTTTGCTAGTCTGAACAGTCACATACCAAATGAAATCCAATTTTTGCGGGACAGATTGAAATCACATTCGGGAGGTAGTTTCATACCTGTTTGGCGCTGTTCAATCTGAACAGCGCCAAACACTCCAATCGGATATGACGATCCATGACAACACTGTGCGAGACCCAAGAGCAAGGCACCAGAAGTAAAAAATGGAAGAAGTTGACAATGTCTGGTGTGTCATAGATTTTCTCCAACTCTACCAGACAGACCAATATTCTAAAGTAAACAGCCTCCATGTCCATCGTTGTTTTCGTTGTTGCCACTGTCGCCATTTATATGACCTCACACATTACATGCAATGAACGAGGCCTCCGCCTTGATGTCGTTGCGACGGCAACTGTCAGATCAGCCGATAATGTGGCCCATTCGGAACAGAGCAAGATCGCATTTGGACACTTGCTAAAAACAGTGTGGACAGTCAACCCTAAAGATTAGATACAGAAGGAAATCTGATTTGTTGTCCGATTTACCTGCAGTCTGAATGCAGCCTAAGATGGTGCTAACATGAACACACATGCATGCATGCACGCACGCACGCACGCACGCACGCACGCACGCACGCACGCACGCACGCACACACGCACACACACACACATACACACACACACACACACACACACACATAAACAGGTTTTCCTCAAGATACAAACGCTCAATTTATGAACATAATTGACTACTGAAGTTCCACTTTCTGCCCCAACTTTGACATGACTAATACACCATGTTTTTGGAGATGGGAGGAAGCCAAAGAACCCAAAGAGAACCCATCCAGACACTGAGAGAACATACAAACTCCATAAAGAAAGAAGCCAGAACTGTTTTTGCTTTGAGGTAACAGTGCTACCCACTGCACCACCGTGCCGCCCGATATTACAGATTGAAATTTAGTAAATAATGACTTACAAACAATTCAGTTTATGAACTGCCTCAAATATACAGTGTGTGTGTGTGTGTGTGTGTGTGTGTGTGTGTGTGTGTGTGTGTGTGTGTGTGTGTGTGTGTGTGTGTGTGTGTGTGTGTGTGTGTGTGTGTGTGTGTGTGTGTCTGTGTGTGTGGTGTGTATCTTGGTGAAGGGTGCAGATGTTGGCATTTCAAGGTTAAATTAGGCTATTAGCACTATCACCACTGCCAGTCATGTATGTGCATGAGAAGACACTGATTAATCACCTCAACCCTCCAACTTGCCCTCCACAACCCTCATGCACTGTGCCTATTTGAACGACACTGGCCGACCTCATTGACCTTGCACACATGACTTAGCACTTTGCACTGGTCTAAGTGACTGCCCCATTAAAAGAGAAACCTACATCCGTGAAGAAGCACACACAGCATTAGACCCAATGAGTCGAAAGATGGTGTTGAAATTGGATGTGCAAGCATGCATTAAGTAACTCAAGCAACTAGAAACTCTCATATGGCATTTTTTTTTATTTAATGATTTTCAGATAG
Organism: Antennarius striatus; assembly: GCF_040054535.1. Taxonomy (NCBI): domain Eukaryota; kingdom Metazoa; phylum Chordata; class Actinopteri; order Lophiiformes; family Antennariidae; genus Antennarius; species Antennarius striatus. Next base: position 15,512,199 of record NC_090776.1, read on the forward strand.
GAATGAAACATCTAATGCAATTTTCATTACTGTTGTGTTCTGTAAAATGTATTTCAAGATTAAGACAGATAAGATAAATCACCCACAAGTGCTGTTGTAATATTATATTATCTATTGTTCCAATTCATTTCCGATATTTAAAAAAAAAGATTCTGCAGTAATTCCAAGTAGATATTTGAACCATCTGTGTCTTGAAAATATTGATATGTTAATCCCCTGTAGTCTGTACCAACAGATTTTTGTCTAGAACGTCTGTGTTTATGCTATTTTGGAACACTTTGGTATTTCAGACAGATTTGTAATGCATAAATTAAAATGGAAGATACATTTGAAAAAATGTAAAGGGTGAGAAATGTATACTGGTAATCTGACAAAAAGTAATCTTATTCAGTTGTAGTAAGATGTAATGTTTCACTTTGCGAGAAAACAGATATGAAAGAATGTGTTGAGGACAGCGTTGTACAAGTAAGCCAAAAATATTATGTTTGCCCTGAGCTAGGTAAAATTAAACTGCCAGCCAGATTTTTAAAAGGAAGCTTGTGACTGTCTGATGAAGGAACATATCTTGCCTCTAGTCAGTCTAAAATTGACTCATTTCTTCAAATCCACACCATGACCAATGATTGACTCTCAATCAAAACAATGGCCTGAATTGTTTGTGAGTGTATTAAAAATGTGAATACTTAAAAGGCATGAATTAGTAGTTTCAATGGGTTCTATTGTTGGATTTTCACTGCATTATTTTACAGCAATCTAGAATTTGACAATAACAAAATTAACACTTATTGCTGAGCAATAGCATGCTCTTAAGTTTAATTATTTGATGGGACATTATTCATTATTTACATATTTAAGTGTTGTGATACATTTAGAGTATTACTGGACTATTAAAAATGTGAATAAGTACTATTATTCTTTGTAAAAATAACAAAATGATCAATATCTTATGTTATTGTGCCATATGTGGGACTGTACGCTTATTCTGTTCTTTTAGACAGCTAAGTTGAAAACACACAGCCATAAAATGCAAACAACTCCAACAATACCAGATGAAAAATCAAGCCCTAATTTATTTCACCAGTTACAGTTAACTTTGCATTTACTTACAGATAATGTTGCAAAGAAACAGTTCCTCACCTCTGACATATGCATCTTCGATGAAATGAAGACACAGAATTGCACACACGATGCACACATTTGAAGACTTAACATCCCCAGCCTAAAAAGGACATCCCTACTCACTTAGTCAATTACCATGACAACAGATATTTAGCCCAAGACTGGCAAGTAAAGAAGTGGATGGTGAACTGCTCTGAAATGGGGCCTAATTTTTACTCAGTGGGGTTATAATGAGCCTTTCATCTTGTATCATGCCCAGCTCCTATTGGAAACTATACAAGGTCGGACACAAACAGCAAAGCACAGAAAAACGACACCACCATTTATCACCAGCCAAAGTAAATAAAGATAATGTAATATAGAATCAGATATTTTAGTGGAAGCTCACCAAAGTGATGATGTCTTTTGTCTTCAAAACAGCATGGCCAATATTTTCTGGAAGTTAAAATTCAGCTTTTTTTTTTTTTTTTAAATCATGACGTAAAACTATGCAATGGAGTAAATATGAAAAAATTCAAGGGGAATTTTTTTTTAAATGTACCACTTTCTTACATTAATAGACATACAAATATCAGGTAAACAGTTTCTTCTATGCATCCATTAGTAGATGCTTGCTCAATGACATTTTAACACTTTGTGTATTTCACCATACCACTGAAACCTTGGTTGGTGAAAGGGTCAGTAGTTCAAATCCATGTTACATATTGCAGTATCACAGGCTCAAATCAGCAACATTTACTGCAAGCATTTCATCAAAACGTATTTCAATAAAGTAGATAGATAGATAGATAGATAGATAGATAGATAGATAGATAGATAGATAGATAGATAGATAGATAGATAGATAGATAGATAGATAGATAGGTAGGTAGGTAGGTAGGTAGGTAGGTAGGTAGGTAGGTAGGTAGGTAGGTAGGTAGATAGATAGATAGATAGATAGATAGATAGATAGATAGATAGATAGATAGATAGATAGATAGATAGATAGATAGATAGATAGATAGATAGATAGATAGATAGATAGATAGATACTTTATTAATCCTGGAGGAAATTGCAAGTACATTCAACAAATTAATTATATGATCCTTGATTCATAAATATACTGAGACATTGGGATTTCAGAGACATATGAATAAATTTGAGCAAGAGTATGCATGTATACTTTTTGCTTTATATTTTCTTATCTGTAGATCTGGTGCTAACACTTTCATTAACTGGCATACAGGCATTACAATAATCTTGAAACCCCTTTTTGATATCATAAAGAAAATACTATTTTTGAGAGGGAATGTGTTGTTGTAGACAGACAATATAGTTAACCTGCCTCAGTTGGCTCATGACATATGTGTTAGACTGAAGTTGCCAGGAGCAAAAAGCTTTGATTTGATTGGCAGATGAGAGAGAACCAATGAAAAACAATGTTTAAAATTTGAGCACAATTTGCCTAATGAGGGGAGTATGTTTTGACATACACTAGAGACAGGTCCTTGCAAGCCATCCAACCCTTGAGGAAATTCTTGAACTGCAATTTCAGGAAATACGTCAAAAAAAAGGAATTTCTGCAGTGAAAAATGCAAGGCAACAGAATGACTGGTATATTCCTCATACAAAAGTTTTAATCAGAAAGAATTATTTGCATGTAAACTTATTCATATTCATCGACATTCTAATTAGTAACTATGAAATTTAGTCATTTTTAAGTAGTTACTCACACTTTAGATTATTGTAAAATGCTTGGCAATGCTTAAACACAAGCTTAGTTAGCAACAGATTGAAATTGCAGACACTAATTAAAAACAGAAAGATGTTTATAAGTAAATGATTATGGCAGGGTTTGCTTGGTGTACAATGAAGAGGTTTCCTGCTGGGTCATATGCAATTAAAATAGTGGACATAAATCATTTCTAATGAGTGTGACATATTGTTGAGGGTCCCTGCTCTAAATCTTTTCATAAAGCAAGATTGCAGGTTATTTGTGTCAAATTAAACACTTATATATAGGCATCCTCCCACTGAGGCGAAGCGAAGAAAGCAATTCGGCAATTGTAAGACCTCTTTGAAGTTTCTTTTTTTCAATCTTAGTCCATTATGCAGTCTTACACCTTAAGGTGCCATGAAAGCCTTGAGCCCGTAAAGAAGTTCCACAGAATCGCTGCAGGAAAGGAATGAATCACCAAGGCAGTGCAGACAATACAAAAGATAGAATAAAATACACTCTGTGACAATTGGACATGAAGTAGCTCTGCAGAGATGGTCTGAATACGAGGAGGTTAGCCAAACAAAACAGATTGCACATGAATGACAATGAGGCAGAAAATTGGTGAGAGCGGCAACAGAGCAGGGGAACAGCGAGAAGCAATATTGCATGAGAGCTTTAAAATATGCATGTAGGTAACTTGTGAAGTCATTACCAAGCACACATGGATGCTGCCACCCTGCAAACACACCTTTATACCCTATATGCACTCCTCCCATCTTCCTTTTTACCCCTGTGCACCCATTCACTCATACAACCATAGGAAAAAACCCAGAGCAAAGACAGAAGGACTGAGTGGGCAGTAGAGGTTAAAGGATGAATTTCTCAGCATCTTTTGCCTCAGCCTCTGACCATCTGCCTCTCTGGCAATAACCTCACTCTTATGAGGTTAAATTCAAAATTGGCAGTCACATATGCAGCTACTTGGACATGACGGATCAGGTGTGTAAAATTATATACAGTATACACTAAAAATCTATATTTAAAACATGAGATTAAAAAATAAATGGAATAATCCTACAATGAAATGCAGAATAGTTTAGTTCCATGAAGCAGGGACGGAGAGAAAAATGAGGTTAAAGCAAAGTGACAGGCAGATGGTGAAAGATGAAAGATAAATTGACAGATAGAGTAAAATGTAAAATACATAAAAAGGAATAAAATGTGATCCCAAGATTCAGGAGATTGCTGAAGCTGAACAAAGGTGAGTGGCACAGCATGGACGACATAAAGAAAACACAGGCATGAAAATTAGAAATCGAAAAAAAATTAAGACAGGGAAAGATTCAAAGACAAGAGAATAAAAGAAGCTAAAATAATGGGAAAAAAGTCTCATTCTTTGTCGTTGGTTTGCAATGCAATATATGTATGTAAAGAAGAGCTTGTCTCTGAGGTAGCCTGTGGTCTTGTCCCTGGACTCACGCTGAGCCAGTAAATGAATACTGACAGAGAGAAAGGAATGGGAAGAGGATGAAAAAAACAGAAACAAAAGTCAGAATCTTAGGGCATCCCTCTCATCTCACATCACACAGACTCGCTCCACTCAAAACACAATGATGGCAGAGCCACAATGGCCCATTTAAATGGCTTTCTGCTCATTTATCTTGGTGTTAAAGAGTGTGGTAAGTCTGTCGTTATGGCTACAATTAATTGTTTGGCATCAGAAACACTTTAATTGGTCAATGGCCCCCACATTCTCATGGTTACCCCCATAATGCCTATTTTATTTCTGTCACACAAAAAGCTCCAACCTCTCTCTCTCTCTAACTCTCTCTCTCTCACACACACACACACAAACACACACACACACACACACACACACACACACACACACACACACACACACACACACACACAACTACTGATAAAAGTGGTTTCAAAAAAGTCATTTTTGTTGAAATGTATACTATTGACTGAAAGTAAACTGATATAATTCCAAATAAATCCTGTTTAATCTGTGTGTTTGCATATGACAGCACATGTTTGCATGTGTGTGTGTGTGTGTGTGTGTGTGTGTGTGTGTGTGTGTGTGTGTGTGTGTGAGAGAGAGAGAGAGAGAGAGAGAGAGCAAGAGAGAGAGCTTGTTGGCCTGGCAGCAGCTCCTCAGAAAGTAGGACTGAGAGCCTGTTAGAGCAGTCCCAGTGTGCGGCCTCCCTTGGCACACAAACACAAATTAGCTGAGGGACGACTGCTGTGGCAGAAAGCCTCTCTGCAGACAAAACCTCTTAATATTCTTTCCAAGTCCATTAAGGTCTCAAGAGATTGGCTGGGATTGATTGTTTGTACTTGATATTACCAGGGCCTTCAAGGCCAGATCCTCGATGAAATTAGAGATGGCATTTGGTAAAGCCTAAGGAAAAGAAAAACTAAATACAAACCATGTAGGTTGTTATCATCCACACAATGACAAATGATGGAGGAAGCCTTCATCTAATCAGGAAATATTTGTTGCCGTTCCTTTTCAGCTTTAAGGTTCATTGGCAGTCTTGTCGCCAACTTTCTATTTCTATGTTACTATGTTTTTCCATAGTCAGTTTTTCCAGTCAATTATTCAATTAAGGCAGTGACCTCTCCACTGCTCCTTCATACACACATCACACACATACACACATCACACACAGAAGGAAGAAAGGATTCCTTTTTGTGAAGCTCTAATGCAGGAAAGCAGGTGCAGAATAGAGGCTCTGGCATCAAATGATGCTTTGTATTTTCCTTTTAAATTGATGAAGTGTGCATGATTCAAATGCCAGTTATTGAGGCAGGAATTTCAGTACTTAGAGGACTATATATATATATATATATATATATATATATATATGCCTCTTCTAGAAATCCTTCTGCGATCATTTTCTTTTACAAATTGTAACAAACACTCAAAATGTTAAATCAAAAGAAGTTAGGAACAGTAGTTAGAATGATACTTTCTCCTTATTTAAACTGATTTAAGTCAGAGTGAATATTTCTGCTTAAAATCATCACTACCAAACTAATGTTGACCGAAATGCACGAGCCAAAGAAAGATTTATGCCATGATACCACTGAATCAATAACGCAATGAAATCAGTGCTTTGCTTTTGTAGGTTGGTCAATATTTCCCATAATACCTGTATATAACATACACTGTTTATTACTAATTCCCTTACACTCTTCATGGCAAAGTATTATGTAGTATAAAACGCTAACCTCATTCCTCCAGAAGGAGGTATGGTGGTGTGCGTCACCAGAAATTCCTCAGATATTTCTAAACTAATCCAAACCCCCTTTGACAACATGAAAGGATACACTTACAAATAACTCTAAAAATGGATGGTTTCATCTTATATTTGTAAGAATGTCAGCAATCTAAATAGATTGGTAATTTAGTTAAGGTAAGCCCACATTTATCCAAATAATGCATTCACATTACTGGTGGCTGATCCTGATAAGACCCAAGATATCAAGATATTAAATCATTGACAAATATTTACATTGTTGGGTTGCACTGGGATGTCTGAGTTGACCTCAAATGACTTTATAGTCATCTGGGCTTTTAAAATGAAGCTAATAGGCAACTGACCGAGTTCCTTTGATAGCAGGAGGTGACCAAGTTAGTACTGTGGAAAAGATACATTAATAATAGAATATGTGTGTGCATTCATGCTAAAAACAGTATGTGACAAACTGACCCTGGACTGCATCGCATTTGGTTCCAGAGTGCATCATCAACTCCAGATATCTTAATGACACTTCATATAAGAGGAACACATTTCCACACGATGGTGAGGTAATGACCAGTGCACGTCCCTTTTGTTCCAGGGAAGATATTGTGTCTCTATTTTTGACCTACGAAACAGGAAAGCTGTTCAGCTCATTGGAAGATAATTAACTTTGCTTCTAAAAATGTACTATTTATATAAAGATACAGTATGAAAAAAATCTATACACTTATTAAGAGGAATTTATTATTCATAAACTAAGACAATCACTATAACTATATTACACTGCATACATCATAAGTACATTATCTCTATGAAACTGCTGGCAGTTTGACAGAATAATTGATGCTACATACCCATTATTAATCAATAATGTCCTTCCTTGTCCACAGGATACAGCTTCAAACTGTGTGTTCCTAATCGCAAAGTAAACATAAGATCAAAGAACATGCATCTCTAAGATATTAATCAGTCAACTCTGCCCAGCATGTTGCTGTAAATCCCTTCTGTCCAGCTCTGATTAAGAATATTATCCCAGAGGCTGGGCTATTAATAAGAGAACACACAAGTACACACTTGCACTTCCTACTGTGAATATATGGACCAGAACAAGGAAGCCACTGATCTCTATGGGTGAACAGCTGAGAGCAATTCTGAATAAGTGCTGAGGGAATGAAGTCCCATTATGACCAGACCGACACATGTACATGTTTAGACACACACATGCTCCATTCACAGGGGGAGGTTTCTTGTCATGTATGCCTGAGGCAACTACAGTCCAGTCTGTGGTCTTGAATGAAACACATTGTTCCCTGGACAGAGGGTGGACTGGTTTCTGAGACACTGAAAAACCCCACCGATCCACCAACTTGTCACATGACAGAAAGATGGGAAATTAGATGGGCAAAGAGAAATAGGAGCAGACAATGAAGTGTGGTGTTATATCCAGCACATCCATGAGTGAGACACTGTGCTGTTTAACATGCTCTAGCAAATTTGAACTTTAATTTCAAGCTGTGATGAATAAATAAATGACTAAATTTCATTTCAGAATCTTAATATATCGTTAGACAGTCAAAGCCAACAACAGAGAGACTCCTATAATGAAACGGTGCTCTTAGTTTCTTTGCAATTATGCTAAATGTGACAAAAAATACTGTGGGCAGAAAACTGCAGCAGGGAAATCAACACTCAAGTATTTATTCCTTTTGTCTGAACATGCATTAGGGCCTTCACACATTTGTTACAGTAAATGTTGCAGGTCTCAAAAGAACATCCTCCTCTGTTATTGTAAGGCAAATGTTTTTGTCCCCGCTCCTGGTATGCAGTTCTACTTGGATGTCACAGCTGAAAGCAGACATGAAGCTCATACCTTAAAAAAATAAAAATAAAAAATGAAATAAAGTAGAAGTTTCCTGGAAATGCAGCTGTGGCTGGCAGGAAATACAAAATAAATCTGGGTGCATATATCCATTATCAGGCCACGTTATCATCAGAGAGGAGTCTGTGGAAAGAGAGGAAACCAGGCTGGGTCTGTATGTGTGCTGCAAGATAGGGAAACCAATTTTTACCTCTTCCCTCTTCCATCCCCCAGCACACTACTTGATTCAGCCCTCGCTAACTCTGCACAACCACGACAAAATCATTTCATCTAAATAAGCTAGCCAAATGTTTTACACCTTTGCATATTACTTAGCTGCGATAAGGTGCTGGTTCACCATTCATTGCAAAGCACCTCTTCTTTCCTTTTTTTTTTTTTTTTGTTCACTCCTTGGCCCTGACAAAGATGAGCAGGACTGCAAGCTTATGTGCAGGCGAGGGCTGCAGAGATAGGGAAGTGCAAAAATAAGAGCTGGGAGTATTTTAAAACCCTGCCGTTTCTTATACCCTTGACAATAAAACAACAGACATGCCATATTTTATGTTTGCGTTAAATATTCCCATGTGCAGCACTCCTATGACAGCTTATTCTCGTTCAGATTTATCACAACCCTTATCTGCTTCAACTCACCAGACAAAAGCATGGCACACAACTTACACTGTAGCCTGCTGATGCCTGCGGCTCAAGACAAAGCATACAATCAATAGAAATCTGGAGTCTATACAATGAACAGGAGTGTGTTGACACACATCCTTCCAGCAGTCATGCATCACAACTTCTGATCTAATTAGATCCCTGAAGAGCATTATAGATCTACTAATTCACTCATATCTTTCATTGTGCTCTCCACCAAAGAACATTGTATGCTGAGTGTTGTTGCTTTTTCTTGTTGTAGTGAAGGGAATCTATTAATGATAGAATGTACATAGGATGAAATGTTTAATTAGCCTTATCACCAATTAATTAATATCATTGACCCAGTCATGAGAAATAATTTATATTTAATTGCATTTGTGATGTGTCAGTTTTAATACAGAAAAATCAAATATTTCCGGATGTTGAGAGTAAAGCTGAAACAATAGCTTCCTATTGGAGTTATTTTGTTAATATGAAATGCTTGACTAGCTTTTTTTGAGCCAAATTAGATTTATTTTAGAGTTAAAGGGCACACAGTCAGCCACCAATTTATTGCCAATTAAAAAGAATCTGGAAAGTGCCACCACACAATATCATGTGGGATCATAAACTTCAGTTTATGATTTCAGATTATATTTTTGGGAGCAAGCTTGTTATGTCTGCAGAAAAGAAACCCCAATGGTATCTGTTGAAATGCTCCTATTTTTCATGTTCATTACTGTGTGCTACTTAAGCTTAGTCAAAACCCCATCAACTTAAATTTGTGCTTTTATTTTTTAACTAATATTCACCCTGTAAAACTCCCTGTAAAACCCATATCTCAATATCATGGTCCTCTGTTTAAAGGTTCAATAAGTAGGGCCAAGGTGGATATATTGGCAGGACTGGATATGCATGTATACATGTAGTCCATGTTAGCCGTCCATGTTTTGATGCTGTGAAATTTTGTGGTTTGTGGAATTTTTTATTTATTTTTTTGTTTTTAACATATTACACAAAATATTTTATGGGCAAAGAGGTAACTAATGAGCTTCTCTTTCATATTGAGAAAGAAATAGTAGTATGAGGGTGCTGAATCAGGAGAATAAGTTACTTTCTGAATTACTAGATGGCCATCACTTTACCTGCATACCTCACTAATTTTGTGTTATTAGCAGATAGAGCTGCCATGATCATCTCTTGTTGTAAATGCTGGGCCCATATTTTCATCCATGGTTTAAGAATAATGGAGATGATCCAAAAGTCCAAAGTTCTGATGATGTTCAACCATCCAACTCTAAAGCCCAGAGTTTACTGTCTTCACATGCCTCCTTCCTGGTCATCAGGAGTGTGTTGAAGATAATTGCATGGATATGATCGCAGGAGATGCACATCTCTGTTGCAACATACTTTTTTTCTGAAACAGAGCTGGCTGACTTGAAATTTTCTACATAAGCATTGCATTTTCACGAGTTTAATTGCTCTGCATGTGCATGAATCAAAGCAGTAAAACTAATTTCCTTCGATCTTATGACACAAAAATAATAGTTTTTCTGAAGAAAAATTATACAAAAGTGGTCTAGCCATAAATTCCTCCTTCATTAGAGATCGGACTAATTTAATAAATTGGAAGGATGTTGTCTTCATCAGAACTTAACCCATAGCTCTCCTGAAGGAAGCTGGACTGGTCAAGTCAAACACTGAAAGATTCCCTGAGTGAAATACATTTGGGATTTCAATCCAAGAATTGCACTCACCTTTCCTCACTTTTATACCAAAAGAGAAACTATGAGTGACAAGATAAAAGAAAGATAACACAAGAGGAAAATGTCAGTGGGACTAGATCATGCTGTCACTTGAGGGAAATTTGTGTACATCAACCACAGGAAATATAAAATACAAAGCTTAAACTATCTGGCCCTTGAAATGTCTTGACACATCCGACTGATCCTGCGTTTCCTTCAGTCCATTAACATCAGACTGATGACTGTTTTAGTGAAGTTAAGTCAGGTGTTTAACCGAGCCCTAACCCAGACATTAGAAAATACTAATTTCGGTTTGTCCAGAACCTCCTCCATTTAGATCCTGCATTAATTAAAAAAAAAGGTTATTTAAAATACCTGTTCTTAATATAAGTACTTCTTTAAGAAAAATATTACATTTGAAAAGCAGTGTCTTAAAATCATAAAGAATCATTAAAGTGCTGACATAGACCTCAGAATAAAGTTCTTGAATTCCAGCCTCAGTGCAGCAAAGTAGTATGCACCACCAACAATGTCTCCATGACGCAGTCCGTACTATGATTTCAGCTTTCACATAACTTTCTGGAGATCATTTTGAATCAGACAATGGCACCAGTATATGATTGTGGGTGTATCATCTTCTGTGCAATATATATCTTTGTCCACCAAGGTAGGAATGTCTGCACCCCTAAATCGACAAGTATGGTTTGTAGGACTGTCCCTTTCTGTAATCTCTCCGTTGAATAAAAAAAATGTTGCAAAGCCTGGCCATTTAAAAATGGTGGACATTACTTCATGCTGGGCAAGATGGTTGAGAGCTCTCTCTAAACCATTAAAGCATGCAAGTTTTGTTTGCATCACCTTTTGGTGTCAGCTGAGATTTTTTGTAATGTAATGCATGTGGGGCGGCAGTGGCTCAGTGGTAAAGCGGGCGGTAGAGTGGGTCGTCCTATGATTTAAGATCGGCGGTTCGATTCCCGCTCCCACCCCCCCAAAAATACCCGGAGGTGAGCTGACAGGGGGAGGTGTCAGCTCATCTCCGGAGCACTGCTGAGGCACCCTTGAGCAAGGTGCCGTCCCCTTTACAAATTGCTCATTTGAGGCGCACCAAGAAGGAGCTGCCTGCCACTCTACCTCCCCTGCATGCCTACAGGCCCCTTTGTGTATGTGTGTGATACAGGGGCCTGTACTCACAAATATATATGTATGCATGCGTTTGTAATCAGTAGCTAGAGTGTGTGTTCTTAATTTCCCTTCGGGGATCAAACCAGTATATTAAATTAAATTAAATTAAATGTAACACCAAAAATGCTGGTACCGGTTACTTTGACCTAATGGAAAATGAAAAAGTTGACTTGAGTCCTTTGATGCTAAAATGTACCAAATAAGTAGGAAACGTTTTTGGAGGGACTTTTTTATTTTCTTTTATATGAGGGTAGTTGCACATTATATTATTGTGTAAATAGGTGGTTGCTTACATGTAGTACCCAAAATCATACAGTAATATACAGTAGTTGCCAGAGTAATAAAACCGTTTGCATGTGTTCAATAATTGCAAAGACTATTTTTATCTTGATCTATTTTACTCTACCTTGAGTTAACATTCTGAATTCCTCTTAAACCCTTGCATGGGGATCATATATTTGGCCACCTATGGTTCATCAGTCACCCATTGGCTTACTGCACAATCCATTGCAGCATAATGAAAGAATTGCTTTTTAGAGGACAGACCAAGGGCGGAATTAATCTGATTTCTCTGCAAACAATGTTAAAAAGGCATGTGATATCATTCTGTGGATAATCGTTGGAGAGGATGTTCTGATGGCATGTACAATCAATCCCATGATGACAAAGTTGTACAGAAAGAACAATGTGAATAGTGTTTTAATAAATGTGCTGAATGTTTGTGCACATACTGTATGTTGTTTTACTTTGTGTATAACATCACAATTTTTATTACATTTGGTGACTTGACTGGTTAATTTTCAAGTTCAAGTTTTTGTCTCAAAATTTACATGTTGGATTTCACCAGTGGAAAAACAATTGAAGAATGTTTTGCACAGAAAAATACTGGCTCTTTGTAATCACTAACCAGATTATACATGCAGAGGTCATATCTGAGACCAACTCCATTATGGTCTGCATGCAAATATAGTCAGCACAAAAACCCACCATTTCCCAATTCCACAAGGATTCTATATTATTTGAAAATGTGGCCAAATGAGATTGAGACACTGATTCTGAAAAAAATGTTCAGAGATCCAATATGAGTATGGCCTTTTTTCCTGTTTGGAAAAGTACTGGCAATATGATTATGCTTTAGATCAGAAATCACATTTTAAATTCCAGTCACTAAGTGCATACAGCTTTTTGAAAGTGACCGTATAGATGAGGTCAAACTTTATAGCCTATATTTATTTATTTATCGCTCTGCCCTTCCCCTCCTCTTCTTCACTGAGATGACGACTAAGCTCTGCGTCTGGCTTTCACCAGAGTGGACAGATTAAGCTGAGTTAGGCCTACTTTCCATAGATATGTTGGCGTGGCACTTTCAAAGCCACTCTACCCCCTCTATCTCTCAGTAAAGACCAGCGAGAGGTGACACAACCATAATTCTTAAACTGGAAGGTAGCAGGAGATTAACAAATGTGTCAAAAAATGTGCTTCCTTGGATATAAAAAGGGAAGAAAATGTGCCCCAATGGTTTATTTTCTCTAATATTTCATGGGTACTACATACAATAAATTTGAGTGGGTTAGTTTTTGTTATGGTGGTGCCACTGGTAATGAAGATGAAGACTACGACAGTGTGGATAAGGAAAACCTTGTAACGATGTAGGCACAAGATGGCATTCAAATTTAATGGAGATTTTTGCAGTTAATTTGTTATTCTAATCATACCAGATGTTATTCATTACATTGATTCAGTTACACACAGAGGAAGAAGACGACTGTATGCACTTATATTAGATTAAGTATGGACACAAGCATGTCCTTGAAAGGAGTATTTTAGCACCAAACAATTAATATATAACCGTACTGAAACTTTGAGGGGTAAGTCCTGTTAGTGCTGCATGTGTCTGTTAGTGTAGTGTATGTCTTGTGATCTGTCCTGTGATGTCAGTGTTTCTTTTTCTCCTGGTGTTTAATCCAGTATTTATTCGTGATGTAATAATACCTGAGCAGTTGATATGTACAATTTCCTCCAGGATTAATAAAGTATCTATCTATCTATCTATCTATCTATCTATTTAGCTTCATCTACAGTACGTTTTGGATATGTTGGTTAAATTGTGTGCCTTATTTAAAATAGAAAGCATTTGTTTTGCCCTTAAAATACAGAGCTGTGAATAACGCCCATCAAGACCACTCGTTTATGAGTAACTGCAGATTTGAAATGGTTAAGACATGGTAGCCTGACTGAAACATGCCTGCTGATAGAATGACTTTCCACATCACACAAGAACAGACAAATTAAAACAAGAAAGAAATTATCTATTTGACACATTTATTATGAAGTTATGAATATAGAATAGGAGTGTTCAAATAAAGTTTTTAAAGACAAGAGAAGCTGCAGTGTATACTGAATAACTAGCAGAGTTTATTTCAGGTGTAATAAATGTATACCCATCACTGAAAAAAAAGGGGGGGGGGAGCAGAGCAAATAAATGAAACAAAATAAAACAAGTCCATTATTGTTTACCACAGCACATTAGGCAAAATTACCAGGAGTTCAATTTACATAAAACATCATATATACAAGATTTACATTGATGAGGGTTACACAGTCTTTGTGAGCTATGGGGCCTAGTGGCAAAGCAATCAATAGCAGTCACATTTCAAGTCAAGTGAGGCTTTTTGCTTGAGAAGGGGTGGGGGACGGGGGTGGCAATGCCATCATCACAAATAGTCTAGACACCAGCACATACTAGTGACAGAACAGTGGCCTGTGTGTGTCACTTGACCTAACAACCCAGTGGCAAGGCTGTGTCTCCCTATGGGTTTGTCATGTCAGGACTTACAGCACCACTTTGTCCTCAAGATGGTAACAGGAAGAATGCTCAAGATGGGCAGTTAACAGGAAAAGTAGGCTACGTGTAGAAATAAAGCACCTTCAACACAACAATGAACACACCCTTGGCGATTTTACATTGTATCTAACAACACAGGCCCCAATAAAACATGGGTGAAAGGTGTGGGTTTGAGACAAAGAAGATAGGTGTGGAAGGGACAAGAAAGTGGAAAGGAGAGATGTGTTTTTAGGGTGGGGGATGAGGGGCATTCAAACAATGAAGTAGCATCATAACTTCATCATTTAAAATCATCTTTTTCTCTAGACAAGCAAGTAGTCAAGAAACATTTTCTTCCACCCTCTACTCTTATTTTTAGGAAAATTTAAAAGAAGTCAGTTAAGTCAAGTTATTGTAAGTGTTTTAAGCTACAAGCATTTTTTTTTCTCATCATGCAGTGTTTGAAAAAAAATATGATGCTCATATGTCAACTTGATTGATTGCCTTAGAAAAATGAGAAATATGTTTGGTGAATTAGCAAGAACATGGAGATGAATTAAGTAATGGCAGTACCACAAAAGACATAATGACTGTTTTTTGTGCGCGAGCAATCCATTAAACTTCACAAAGCAAGAGCCTGAAGACTGATCATCAATCACTTTGCTTTGAGAAATCACTTAAATGGATGATGAATTTGAGATATATTGCGAGGCCAAAAGTCGAGGACAAACAAGAAAAACACATTGATGCAAACACATGACATTTTGATGACATTTTGTCAATATCAAATTTGTACTGTATGTGTTTCAAACAATAACACATGATAGTGACAAGATGAGACAGTGAGCAAATGTAGATACAAATGAAAATAAACAAAATGTTCACAAAAAATTAAATGTAATTCCTGGTAATTTGCCATCATATGTGTATTGGCCATCCAGACATTGTTACAGAACAGACAACTTTATATACAGTATATATATACACACACAGTGCACCCTCGCGCATTCGCGCATCAACACTCGCATCTTCACCTCATCGCGGATTTTTGGTAGGCAGTCACGTGAGACTGTACGCGCAATTCTATTGGCTGACGGCAACCGGAAATGCGCTATGTTCCATGAGTCTCGGACTTACGTGAGACACAAAAGTGCTTTAAACAGTCGATAAGAGTGTGGAAACAGGTAAAACAGATAGAACATACTTTAATATCAGTATGGAAAGTGTTCATAAATGTTTAAATTACCGTAAATAATAAGATAAATAGTTTGTTGTTCTATCCCGGAATTCATTAATCGAGTGTGGTTCCTGGAACGCATTACCCGCGAGGAACGAGAGCGCACTGTATATAAATTAAATATGTTAATAATTAATCATGCTTCATCTATTAAAAACACAAATGAAATGATAGTTTAGCCAGTGTACCACAACAAGGGGTTTTGATTTATTTTGTTCTTTTATGCAGACAAACCTGGACAATCGGAGCAATAATCTACTCTGGTGGTATTCCCACCCACTACCTGATTATAACCCACACTGAATTTTCATGATTTAAATTTCTGATAGCAATCTCACTAACACAATTTAGTAGCTTACAATTCCCTGCCAGCTACATTTGTTTTCTGGATATGCTGTACTACATTTCAGCCTACACACTTGAAGAATAAAGCAAATCTTACTCTACATGGTATGTCAATGTGTTGTTTGTTCAGTATTAAACTGATATAATCTAAAAATGCACATTATAGGTTAGTTGGCTTCATATATGTGCATACACTTTAACCATTAATTCATATGAAAAAATGAGTCTGCTTTCCTGAAATCCACTGGAACATCTTAAGCTGACAGTTTCATGGACATGGACAGAATAAGAAATCACAAACACGGAATCTCGACAGAGTGACAAGAAAGCTGAGAAAAGTATATATGATGGCAGTCAGGAACAATCACTAGCCTCTCTCCATCTTCCTCTTTTACACTGGCAAACTCATTGTCAGCACAACCCAGAAGATATTGCAACAGACTTTTCCCCTCAGGTGCAACATTGTCATAGTTCATTAATCTTCTCAAACTTCTCCACCTGCCATCAACCCCCGTACGTACTACTAATCCCCTTATTAATGTGGCAAATGAACCTGCACAAGAAGGACGACTCCCCCAAGGCTCCGTAATTACAATAGTCTGTACAAACTCCTGTTTGCATAGAATGTCCATTCATTAAATGCAATGACAAGACAAAACCAGGAGCACTCTGCCAATGATTCTCTGCTCTTCCTCACAGGCTTTCGCTCATCCTGCACTTTACCTGTGATCCTACATCGTTGCAATATTTAATGGAGCACTCATTTCTTGTGACAAGTACTGTCAGAAAAGTTTTTTGTTAAGATGCTCAGAAAGTCTGAAGGTAAATTATATGTGACTGGTGTGCAGACAGAAAAAATGATGAAAATTAAAACAAAAATAACAATTGCTGGTTGAAATAAATTTTCAGATGACACAAACAATGCCTGCCCACTGACAAAAAAAGCAAGAGGAAGAAATGTAATAGTAAAGTTTTTGTGTAAGGTACAATTCTACTATAACAGTTATAAAAAAAAAAATTACAGTAAAATTGCTCAATAACTCAATAATGCAGCAGCAGTCAGCATATGCTGATTGTCATTACATTTTTTCTTTACGGGTTTTTTTTTAATATAAGTTTATATTTGAGAAGATGAATTATGTGGCTGAAAGGCCTCATATGGTATTATTCCAACAACATCTTAACAGAAGCTAAAGTGAAAATGTCACATTGACAGATTGCCATTTGGCACTCTCGAGTTGTTAATGATAATGTATGATCTCTTAAACAAAAATTTCAACTTCTTAACAGACAGTTTTGTTTTGTTTTTTAAAACTAAATGAGGCAAAGATGAAATACCTAAGTTTACTGCTTTTTCACCTGACCTTCATTAATTTTATACTATCGAAATGGTTTCATTAAATTTGGACTGAAAAAATATTAAATTCAATAAGGCTGCATTAAATCATGATGTCTAACATGATCACAGCTTTAGTGACATTTCAGGCAGGAATACTATTCCTTTGCTCGCTTCTTTAATGTCTTATTCCTTCTTGTCATTTACTTTTATTATGCATGCTCAAGCTATAGTGTCTGTCGTCATTGTTCGGAGGTATCAATGGAGATAAAAGCCATTCTCAACAGCTGGTCACACTTACCCAATAGCACAGTGACACACCTTTAATTTGCTACAATTATTTTAAATATTCTTTCCATACCTCTGATTCTTTCAAGTTTCCAATATGTGGCCCTCACAACCTTCCAATTTCCATCAAGTAGGAGTTTGTGAGATGTATCATCTGTGATGATATCTTAATTGTTGCTTGAATGGTACAGGGGGTGATATTATAGTGTGTCATTCTCTTTTGAAAAAAAAAAAAGTCATGTGTTCACTTTTGCTTTGTGTATGACTATAGCACTACAAAGCTAAGCCAGCATCACTGACAAATGTGTGAATAATGTCTGAAAACAAGACAGACGTCACCAACCTTGCCAGTGGTATTGTTAGAGTTCGAAAAAATCAAATAATGCTCAAATGATCAGTCGCCGTTTCAGCTCCACTTCCCACTTGTTTCAGTATCTCTGAACAAACCTCTGCTCAAAATATTAGCATGATAAGCTGTGGGGTTCAGCAGGCTGTAAAAGGTTCAAACTTGTTACGCTAGCAACAAAAGATGTCCAGTAAACTTTGATGAAAATATTGAGCAAAAAAGTTCCTTACGACAAGAAAGTCAACAGATGGCAACATGTTACAAACTCTGTCACAAGTACATTATGGTTCTTAATTATTTTGAATGTGTAATACTTGCTTTGCTCATTTATTTCATTAATATGTAACAATATCTCTGTGTAGGTTCTCAGTTATCCAAGTCAAAGTTATGCAAACCTGTTTAAATCAATCAACTGGAAAGTTTCTTGAAGAGGCTTTTTCAGTTCTGAACTGAAAAAGTCTCTTGGATGAGAGGAGAATTTTCTTAAAGTCCAGTAGATTGATTTAAACAACTTTGGATATGTTACAATATTCTATTTGTAAATTTTAAAATTTCCTTTTGAATGTAAAATGTTTAATATTACTGACAAATTCCCAAATTACAATAGCCCTAACATCTGGTCTTCACAGAGTAAGCCCTTCATTAGCCTTGTCAGTCTCAGCAGAGTCATCAACCATCACAACCAGACGCAGGGTTCTAGATTCTATTGGAGGAATGTACAGTATCTTGGTGCTGCTGCTCAAGGTTGATGCTCTTCGATCACAATCTCTCTGAAGAGTTTAATCAACAAGACTATCTGACAGACTAATTATGGCACATAATTTCTTGTAATTATCTATCATTTGCTGTAATAAATAGCTTTACTTTATTTGCCTCTCCTGATTGGGATCACTTGTGATTATCTGCAAACAACAGGGCTTGTTTTGTCATCACTAAAATCCTTCAAGAGTAGGATTCCAAAGACATTCTACCCTAGACTAAAGCTGCACCATCTGAAACACTGGCGATGCATTTGGCACTCTTGTCTTATAAATGACCACATCAGAGTATGAAAAAACTGCCTTTTTCCCTGAGTAATTTATTTTTCTTTGCTTTACAAATTAGATTTTTTTATTAATTATAAATAATGACCATGAAAAGAAGAAATCCCTTGCATTTCTATGTCAACGCTAGTCTACTAGTCTTTGCAAACCATCTCTGAAAGAAAATTTAACGACCAGTAGATGTACTAAGGCCATATCTATATTGTACAGGCACAATATGCAGTTCATCATTTTTGCATCCTTACATATATCACAATATCATAAAAATCCAAATGGACTGAGTTAGAGTAGGTGAACAAATACATGTTTTGTGTATACCCACCAACTTAGACAATACACAACCTTTTATATTCACATCTGCAACTGTCATTATTTCATGAGAATGCTGAATTGTGAGAACATAAAATCGGACTACTAAGCAATTATTATACTTATGCTTACTTTTGAGCCCTTACAATGATGTGTCCATAACTCAAGCTTTGGAATCTGATTTGTAGAACATGGTTAACATGTAGCTGCTGGGCTGATGTTATGTTAGTGAACCCAGCTATGTCTCCCTGCTAGTCTACCGAAAGAAAGCAAGTTAGACTGATGGTGAAACTGCTATAATACATGGTTTCCTGAATGTTTGTGTTGCCTTTTGAATCTAGGACAGTATTTCCATGCTTTTTTTCCTCAATGTTGTTTACACTAATGCAGGTCCCTGGAGGGTAAATAATAAGTGGGGGAAAAAAGAAAGGAAAGGATTGCTTCTATTGCTGTGAGCATACACTATCATCCCTATAAAGCTGCCTCCAGTAGACATGTGTTTGTGATGGCTCATTTATCTCTTATTCCTTTTATCATGTCTTAAATTTTGAGGGCGTGAAAAAACCAAGATCTTAAAAACCTCTTTTCAGCCTGTACTTAATCAATGTCTTTATTAATGGCTTTATCAATTTCTATTCAGATTCTACATTTATTGATTGGTGCTGATGCTGCATGGGAGTGACTCTTGAGGAATGGAACAAAATGGCTTTTCGATTTGGATAAGGGTAATTTATAAAAACCCATTCCCTCAGTTTTATACATTTCTTTTTTTGAATATTATCTTTCATTTAACTGCTTATTTCATATCAACCTCAGACAACAACTGGTGATTAATAATGGTTTATTATTCAAATGGGAACAATTATCTGCTAAACTTCACTCTAATGTATCCCTTTGCAATGGGTAATATTGTGTGATACTTAAACAACTTTCTAAACTTCATTTTCATTGTTCCCCAAAAACTATTGCAAAGAAACTCACAGTAACTTTCAATGATAGTCATTTTCATCCTATATGTATTTAATAAATCGTCTAATGTAGTATTATCTTCTCAATCAGACGCTGCAGGGAATATGACACCATAATCTGATATTATCTTTTGGATATGAAGTGTGTTTAAAGATTTGTTCAAACTAATTGCTATTTTTGTCTTAACTCCTTTCTTTAAGGGAAAACAAGTCTTGGTTGTTTTTCTCTTATTCAACACTCAGAGTGCAAGAATGGCAGAATGCAAAACCTTTACAGTATTGGATGACTTAATGTTCATGAAAAATTATCTCCTTCATGTGTCACAACAAATGGTTGCATTGTGCAAAATAATCAAAATATAGAATTGAGTGCATATCCTGCTCTTTTCAGTGAGACAGTTAGAGCAAACATTCTAACCACAATCAATAATGGCCATTTAACCTCAAACATGTGGTGGGATTCTCATCCTTAATCCTTCATCCATAATTATGACCAAGATTCTACAAAATACTCTTCAAGAATTCTCATCACAAATTTCTAAAAATGGATATTAGTTATGAGAAAAAAGGCAGAAATAATAACGGTGAACCTGAGACAGCAAAAAATGTACCCTTGTGTGCAGTCAATATATAAGGGGATACTGGTTTGATTAATAGATGCAATATGGCTAAAGAGAAAAATATTGCTGTTCCCCTAGATGTTTTATGGCAAAGGATTTTGTCTGAAAAACATTTTTAAATCATTTAATAAATAAGTAGTATTTTAGGAAGCATAATTCTCCTAAAAATAGTTAACAGCATTAATAAAGATGGATTGGAAACCTAAAGTCCAACAAAAAAAAAGAAAACCACTGGATGTACAGCTTTAGGTCATATTCAATCATTATGTTAGATACAAGTACAAATATTGATCACAATATAGAAAGAAACATGTATGATCAGACATACCTGCAACAGTGCATTATTTATATTACTAGTGGCACTATATGAAACAGATTGTGCGTGTCTTTAAATCATTTCTCAGAATTATTGATTACAATAACTATTGTATGGAATTGTGGAGTGACTGACCAAATCAATGATGTTGTGCTTACAGTACGGTGTCATGTCATTTCTCATGTGTCATCCCCTAGGGTTAAATTCCCTCAACGTTAGTTATTTCATCACCTTGTTTTGTCCCTCTGTCACACATATCCCCAGACAACCACACACACACACACACACACACACACACACACACACACACACACACACACACACACACACACACACACACTGACACCAACACTCCAAGCAAATGAATCTAAACTAAATGTCTCTTTTGACTGCTGCTGCCCACAGAAAAACACATTAAATGCGACCCCAGAAGCAGTGACCTGGAGGTATGATTCAAGAGGAGTCGCATAGTGTCACCCCTGTAATTCCACTCTTCCCCTTCCGGATAGATCTTATCACTCACATATCTAACTGGTATTATCAATCTTCCATGTGCAGCCTCCACATCATTAGGCAAGAGTATTTCACTAAGAACACAACCACAGGTTACACTCCCCTCCCTTGCATTTATAAATCCACTGCAGGTTGGCGCAATGCCAGGGTGTGCCATGTGGCGCAACACTGCCACCTACAGGTTCAGTACCACCACCCGTAGAACCTGACCCACTGACAACTCTCACTCTGCCTCACTTTCTCCCTGTACACTCTCTCCCCCCTTTTTTTGCTGCTCCTTGTAGTTGTCCACGTGTGTTCCGATAGATTAGAAATGGGTTGTATGCTGCTTCTTTATTAGCAGAAAAATTAATAAGGCTTTCATTTAAAAAAAAGCATGGATTACACTGAAATTTGAGCCTCATTATTGGCTAATCCTTTTTGAATTGGATGTGTATCAAGTTAAAGACAAGCTTCACTCAGTTTGCTAGTGTGCTTTGAGAAAAGGCATTTAATTCAAGCTTAGATGATGTGGCAGAGCCTACAGTGACATTCACAATGCCACCCTGGCAGACTAATCATTGACTGTTGTTATTGCTGCAGGTGTTGAAAAGGTCTTAGTGATATTGCAATACACATCAAAAACAAAGAAAAACAAAAATACATGAATACACTCAAGGGTTTCATGAAGAAAGAGGTGAATAGTCAGCTAAGTTTTTGGACAATGTGTGCAGCATTTATCCATGATGAAGACTGTGATCTGAGTAGATAGGCAAGAAAAAAATGTTTCTTTCACAAAGAACACTGAGTCACAATTAATATTATGTAAGCACATTTTACCAGTGGTTTAACTGGCTGCTGTATAGATAAAATAAGGCAAGGCAATCACTCACCCACTTGCATTTTGTTAAATATATGAATTCAACAGATATTAATGACAAAACATCAGTCTATAATTATGTCCCCCAGATTATGCATGTGATTGTTGAGTCCATAATTAACTCCATTGCTTAGAAATCGTCCAAGTTACCTTTTTTTTCCAACTTTGTTAGGATAAAAGAAAAAAGAAAAAAAAAGGTGAAACTTGCTCAGGCCGGATGTCTTCTGCACTTTTTTCTCGTTTTACATCAACTACAGTGTGTAATTTAAACTGGCATTTTAGCACTGTGGGACTGGGCAGTTATAGGCAGTACTTATAGACCAGTAAAAATGCTCTTTTACCTGCTGTCTGGTGTGCATGGGCCCCTTGGTCTTGAAACCTCCTTGGGAACTGCACTCTGAGGCACTGAAGTGGTCGGAGCTTGTGGAGGACCTCTTGGAAAGGGTGTCACAGCCCCCAACAAATGTGTTATCCAATGGGAGCTCCTGAATCACGTGATGCTTTTTCACAGATACCGGCGTGTCGGCCTTGAGGTGGAAGGCTGACTGTGGTGAGGCGGACTTGTAGTGCCGGGCCAGATCTGGGCTGCTGGGTTTGAAGGTTGTGGTAGGTGTGGCATTCCAATCAAAGCGTCCGATCCCTTGCTCTTCCAGCTCGGTTGGCAGGCTGATCGTTCCGTTGATTGGCTCGTGGGCAGGGTCATCTGGTTTGTTCCCCTCAATGGTCACAAAGTTGAGCAAGGAGCTTTTGGGGGATTTCCTTTTCTTGCGCTTTTTCTTCTTGTTCTGTTTGTTTTCAGTGTTGGGTGACATCCACTCAGCCCCCTGTTTTTTCCTCTGTGCAGCTTTGAACCTGGATGCATGGCGGCAGCGCAGCAGCACAGTGACGAAGATGACAATAATCACTACTAAAGCGCCTGTAACAAAGGCTATCATTATGGTTAAATAGTCACCACTTTGATAAGTTTCACTGGTTTCACCAATGTTTCGATCAATTGGAGTCCCCATGGTGCGTCGGACAAGGTCATGAATTATTGTTGAGTTGCCCACAGTGTCATTTACATACAGAAATACCAGCACCAGGGTATGGAGAGATTTGGGGTATCCTAGGTCACTGATGTTGACCACCAATCTGTGTAAGCCTAAGTCAGTCACAGCTGGTTTTTCCTCTAGAGTAATATTACCTGTGACAGGGTCGATTCGAAACAACCCTTTGTCATTTCCACTCACAATGGTATATTTCAGTTCTGCATTCATCCCTGTATCCCCATCTACAGCAAACACCTCAGCTACTACAGATCCCGGGATAGAGGAGAGAGGAACGAGCTTGAAGGATGTGTTGGAGGGAGGATAAATGACAATGGGAGTGTTGTCGTTCACATCGATGACATTGATGGTCACCTTGGCAGCTGAGGAGCAAGGAGGCCTTCCACTGTCCAGAGCCCTGACATCGAAAGTGTAGGAGCTCTGCTGCTCCCTATCAAATGACACATTAGATTTTATCACCCCAGAGTAGGGATCCAGAATAAAGTTCTCATTGTCATTCAGTATGGAGAGGGAAACAGCAGCATTTTCTCCAGCATCTGAATCTGTCACAGTAATTACCCCCACAGTGCTGTACTTAGGAAGATTCTCAGACACAAAGAACTGAAAGTGGTTATGAGTGAACTTGGGGTTATTATCATTTTCGTCCAGCACGGTTACAATAACGGCTGCCTGTGTCTGCAGAGGGGGTGTCCCATTATCTCTTGCAGTTACAGTGAAGAGAAACCTGTCCTGATCCTCTCGGTCGAAAACCCTGGATGCCGTCAGAACCCCAGTTTTGCGGTCAAGATCAAAGAATGATGCATTGGGTCCCAGCTGATACACAATCTCGGCATTTTTCCCACTGTCCTCATCTGTTGCACTTAGAGTAGTAAGGAACAGGTCACGTTTGTTGTTTTCCATAACAGCCAGCTCAATAACTGGCTGAGTAAAAATAGGTGGGTTGTCATTCTCATCCTCCAGTCTCACTCTCACCAAGGCAGTCTGATTCAGGCTCGGCTTCCCAGAGTCAGAAGCTACTATTTTAAAGTTGTATTCCTTGGTCCCCTCATAGTCGAGCAGGGCAGATGTTTCTAATAGATACTGATTGTCATACACAGCCTTGAGATGAAAGGGTACATCCTTCTCTATGAAACAAATGACCTTGCTGTTGATGTCAGTGTCTTTGTCTGACACCGTGATGAGAGCTATCTTGGTATTGATGGGATCCTTCTCCGAGAGGAAAACAGTGCCATTAATGGGACTGATTATGTATCTCAGGTCTATATTAGGTGGATTGTCATTAACATCAGTCACATTTATGGTAACAGTAGCTCTGGCAGGACTGGAGCTGCCATCACTGGCTAAAACAGAGAGCTTATGAATAGCAGTATCCTCTCTGTCCAGAAGTCTCTGCACTGTAATTAGGCCAGATGTTGTATTTAATGCAAAAAGCCTTTTAGTATTAAGAGACACCTGAGTCCCAAATACATAACGTATCTCTGCATTTACTCCTATGTCAGCATCTGTCGCCTGAAGCTGCACAACAGACGTGCCAATAAGAGAGTTCTCTGGTATGTGAACCTCTATCTGGCTCTCTTTAAACACCGGTCTGTTGTCATTGACATCTGTTACTGTAACTTGGAGAATGGCAGTGCTGGATTTTTGTGGACTACCACCATCCTCCACTTTGATCTTCATCACATATGTATCCTTCTGCTCTCTGTCCAGATTTTGCTGCACAATGAGTTGAGGCCATTTCTCCCCCTCAGGCGTTTCCACTATGTCTAAGCCAAAGACACTTTGCCCGTTGATCAGCTCATATTTGTGAACACTGTTGGGACCAGTGTCTGGGTCAGTGGCAGAAGGAATGGAAAAGCGGCTGTTAATGAGCGTGTTCTCTGGGATAGAGATGTTTATCACAGGGGATGGAAACATGGGGGCATTATCATTGGAGTCTTTGACAATTATTTTGATCTTTATCAGTCTGAAATAATCATTAGGCAGAACTACCACTTCAATCTCAAATGAGCACTCGCTGTCCTCAAACGATGGACCAGGGCACAACTTTTCCCTGTCGATTCGGTTTGATGTTGTGAAGATCTCACCAGTGCTGCTCAGAACGCGGACCAGAGGGTTATCTCCCGCTTTGGAGACGAGTCGGTACACCAAATTAGCACTTGCTCCAGTGGCAGTGTTTGTGTGAGAAATGTTAAGGTCCTTTGGTATGTTTCCAATTAGGACATTTTCTTGTAACTCCTCTCGGATGGGGTAGATCAGTTCTTGGGCTATTGAAGGATCTATCCACAAGCAGGCAAGCAGAGTGCCCAACAGGAAATAATCTTTTAGATCCATGACGGTGTAAATGCGCTTCCAGCTTTCACAACTCAAAAGGTTGCTATCCCACACTGTCACAGGCAATGACTCCCTCGCATGTGATGTGAGCACTCTTCCTCGGAAAAAACCTATGAATACATGACAGACAGTTTCTCTTAAGTGAAATAATTTCACCATGAACAAGACTTCAATGTAGTTAACAAACAAACCTCTCTCCTTGCAGTCCAGGTTTTTTATATTATATTAAATTTACCTAAAGGCCTTAATCAACACTTCAGAATAGAAAAGCAAAAAAAAAAAAAAAAAAAAGCAACCATTTAGCCAGCCATGCATGTCTGTTGCTCTTAAATGCTCCACGTCTTCTGCTCCTCAAACACAACATCCCAAAAAAATCAAAATCAAAATCAAAAACTAATTAAAAACTTAAAACGCGTCCAAATTTAAACAGATGTGTTTGGGCTTCTAAATAGAATGAATTCGTATGAATGAAACCTAAAAAAAAAAAATTAAAAAAAAAAAAAAAAAAAACCTTATAATTTAGAATTCTGAGTTATCAACTGAGACCATTGTGTATCGTACATACCCAAATCCGTTACAGCGCAGGAAGAAAAACGAGTGTGTCAGCTCATAGTCTTCTCAATCAGTGTGTCTGTCTATTCGTGTAAAGACATCCTCCTCAGTCAGATCTAGGTTTAGGTCCAGGAAATAAGAAGTGGAGGGGGGGGGGGCAATAATCGCCTCACAGGAATAACCAGGTCCTGGAACAGGTTTTGAGTAATAGCAGCTGGTCTCTAAAAATGAAGTAAATCAGAGGCTGCATATGTCGCAGTTCCATTCCCCCCTTTGCAACTTCAGGAATGGACGGGATCTAACTGTGCCACCTGCGGTGCTCAGCGTCGCTCTCCAGCAGACACATCCAGGTGGTCAGAGGTTCGTGGTGTCTTCCATTAGATTGGTTTAAAAAAAACACACAAAAAAACCACACATATATCTCCCGTACAGGCTACACGTTCCGAGAAAACCGGTGTTTTTCCTCTCTTCCCCCACCACCAACTCAGCCCGTCTACCTGTTAAGATGAAGGCGCAGACGAGGTGAACGCAAGGAGACACTCTTGTCCTGTCATGTTTCAAGTTCACGGAGCAGCATCAGTGATCTGCAAGGTTACAAAAGATCGTAAAGGCGGAGGACGACGCAAAAAGGAGAGCGAAAAACCCGCATTCGGTCCCACTTGGAAAATGCTAACCCTCAATGGTAAGCCTGTTCTGTGACACCGATGCGCAGCGTGCCGCTTATCCGTGCACTCTCACTCCCAGAGCATATCTTGCACTAACTCTGTGTAAACCCATAGGAGGGGTGGTGAAGACACCACACCGACACCCCCACCCGCCGACCCTCGTCATTGGATACAGCCCCCTCCTTTTCAGTGGCGTCGACAACTCTAGCTGAAAACCGATTGGCCTGGAGTCACGTCATTTAACGCATGCCGGAGGGGCTGACCGCGGTAAGATTGCTCCGCGGAAGATGCTGCAGGGTGCGGGGACGCTTAACCAAAACCCCGGGGTTGGAGGGGAGGGGGGCGGTGGATGATGGTGACGATGGTGATAAAGATGAAGCTGCTAATGATGAACATGTATAGGGAAGGGGGGGGGGGGTATACTTTACATGGTGTAGGTTTTTCAATATGTAGCCTGTAATTACATGTAGATCACGGTCTGGTTGTTAAGGAACAGATCAGACGCGGCAGGCAACCTGTTAGGCTGTTGTCAGGTAGGCTGTTGTCAGGTAGGCTGCTCTAATTGGGGTGGACATGAAAGACCAAAAGACCGAGACACATGAAAAGGACGCACCGCTATGGTTTCCGATGGATATGACTTGCCAAGAATAAACACAGGCACACACAATGCAAGCCTTGTGTGAAAGTAACTTAATAATTGCACGCCAGACAGAGAAGCCGTTGTTAAAGCACGTTTGCACGGGGTTGGGTGTTCACGCTCCGTCCGTTTACACTTGGCACCCCCGGAGCCAGTCATCAGCATTTTCTCTGGGAGAAATAACCTTGACAGTTATCCCTGTCATCAAAGCCGTATAGCAGCATGTGGCGCAAGCTCTTTGCTTTAATGGGCGAATTGCATGTCTTTTTTTTCTTGTCTTTTTTTTATTTATTTTTTTAGGTTTACTTCGTTATGCCAGAGCTGTGATGATCTGACGAGACTGTGATGTGACTTTGGAATTGCCCATAACCGCAGATGATCTTACTTGGAAGTTTCTAAACAACAAAATGAAGGCTGAGCCGTGTAACTTAAGTCGAGTGACACAAGGTAACTAGAAAACCAATTTAATCAAATGGAAATTAGACTCCGCTATACTGATCCAGCTTTCATTTAATACCAACTGCCATGCAATCATTACTTAATTTCAATGCAGCAGATAACCCTTAATTTCATCCATGGCTCTCTGCCTGCTGAGAGAGGCAAGCTGTTGAGATGAAAGGCTGAGCAGCCTACCATGGTGAACACTGCCATCGTGAGGTACTCTAAAACAAATGCCTGAACCATTCCACAGCTTTCAAAAACCCACCCATCTTGCTGTTTCTGAATCAAAAGTGAGATTTTTGCTCTTCAACAAGTGTCTTCAGGATCAATGAGCCTCAGCAAGATCTAAAATATTCATGATGAGACAAGCAAGGGTGAGATATAAAGCTCCAGCGCTTGGCAACTGGTAAAGCAATGCAACAGACGTGACGAGATCCACACTGTTGAGGTGAGAACAAGGCAGCAAATGTCTCCTGAGAGGCTGGCTTATTGCCTGGTCAGCAGTCCATTAGCACAACCAACCTGGTGGCCCGACCTTTCTGCCTCTGGATGCAGACGTCAATGCTCTTTGCTGGGAGAGAGCAGCAAAAAGAGTGGTCTGTCACTTCAGGTTAAAGTCTGATACTCTGACGTTGAGGCAAAAGTGGCAACATAACAGTTGAAACATTGTCCTGTTCTGTTGGCCCACTGAAGTCATCAGGAAGTCACCACTTGTTTTGCTTGCTTACCATGTGCATGTGTGTGATTGTGTGGGTATATTACAATTTTTTTCTAAAAATTAAGCATTATGTTTATACTCAAGAGATTTTTATAGTGTTTTTAGGTCTCCAAGGTGTTGGTGTGTGTTAGCTCAGGAAGATTACTCAGTGATTGGAAGCACTGGAGAGAAAGAAAACCTTGTGTTCTGTGAAGCAGAAATGGCCAAAATCTTGTGAAGTAATTGTTCGGACCAGTGTATTGATCACTAACTCTATCAACCTCCCTAGATTTATTACGGTCATGGGTCTGTAACATCCAATGCTCCCTTAAAGATAAGATCTTCACAAATAAAAGGTGATTATTATTCTGTTTTTTACTTTTATTTATCACGTGACCTTGACTAAGACAAAAGAAGGGACTCTTCCACTGGACACCAGTAAAATCCATAGGCACCCTGTCTCACAGGTTTATTATCTCTTTATTTAGTCTGCTTTGAAATGCTTTCTGTTAAATTTTCTGCCAGTGAAGTTACTGACAAGTGATGAATAATGTAGCATGCTTATATGTGCTCCAGGTCTCGTGGTGTACCTTGTACAGTCTTACATCGAAAGAATTGCTGAAGGGATGGGTCGAGTCCTGAGGTCCCGTTATTCATCGTATACTGGGTACAGTTATTTACACTTTTCACCTTGGTTTTTTCCTCACTGTGACTGACTTGGTTTCAATGCTGAATTTGGGCATGAACAGCACAAGGAACAAATATGCTCATCCACTGTGTCAATTAAACCAAAATTGAAGCAAATCCATGCATATCCTAACCAGATGTATGGAGGACATGCTAGAAAACCTAAAATAGTTGGTGTCACAATTACGGTGCTAGCCTGAGAATTCAATCTTGAGTGAACTTAAATTGAAGTTTGTTTGAGGGACTTTTTTCACTTAACACCTTTAGCAGTACCTCGTGTTCTAATTTGAAAATACTTCACTGGTGTTTGAATTCATTTTTGGAAAATTCTTAACATGGGGTGACTTCACAGTGTCTGAAAATAATATCACAGAGTATTGCTGTTTGTGGAACCTGATGATTTAATATTGTTTAGAAAATGATGAGGACATTTTTGAAGAAACTTGTTTAGCCCAAGTGGAGTTCTTGCGAATTTTGATGAGTAGAGTGATATGAGAACATTTGGGAAATGTGAAAATGTGTAACTTCACATGTAAACAATGTGACTATTCTCAGTCATGACCATAACTAGTGCATGAGAGAAATATTCTTCTAAAATTCCTTTCAGAATATCATAGCTATTTGCATTTTTGGATGCTGTACCTCCACTGAAAGGAAGCCATTAATGTAATGAACAATTAATTTTACCAATGACTTTCTAATTCGGTTGCCTCAAATCAGCTAGGTTGCACAGAAAAACATCAGTGGGGCTATTATCACATCAGATGGATGTGGCTACTTATGAAACTTGAGCACCTGCTAGCAAAACAAGTGTTAGCTTTTAAAACCACAGAGAACTCCTTCACATACTATATCCAGAACACTTGCAACTTTGTGTACCATTGTTATAATTTGAACTAGCGGGAACCCGTGGAAATTCCACAATAAAACAATAATATCAGTGAGTGGCAAGTGGAGCAAGTGGAAAATAATTTTTTGAGAAGAGATAGTACTGTTAGCTGACTACATGAACAGAACTGTATGGAGTTACTTAAAGACCGTTTTTGTCAGATGCCCGAGGAGCATTTTGGGTTCTACAAACGGAAACCATAGCTGGACAGATTGTTCGTGCTAGCCAGTTAGATTCACTCAGAATTTGTTGCCATTTTTTGGGTCGTTCTGCTGTTTGGACTCTCTGCTCAAAAACATGAAAATTTTTTGAAAAGCAATGACACTCTAAAATTATGTTAACTGGAAAGTCAATGTATAGTTATTTCTTCTCCTAACATAGCAGATGCCTTACGCCATATTGTTCACGTGATTCTTTCTGGCAGATGCGCCTTGATTGGTTGGGCGCCGTGATTGACAGGTAGTGGGTGGAGTTGGTGACAGCTTGACAGCGTGACACTTTTTAAGTGAGCTTATTCAAATATACAGGTTGGGAGATTAGATCTCTAAGAAGTTTAACAGATAGAATATCTTTCTTTTTTTACCTACTTAAGTTTATATCAGATCATATACAGGTACATGCTAAATAAAAAATTACCTTTTCTATTGCTCACTTCAGACTATATATATATACATTATATGTGTGTGTGTGTGTATGTATATATACAGTATATATGTATATATATATTTACATCTTTTGATGTACTTCATCACCCTCCAACTTCCTCATGACATGTCACGTTAGTCCCTTCAGTGCTGCACTATGTTCAAATGAGGGGGTTTAACCTTACTTGCCGTCCCTGATATCTCAGTCTTAAAGTAACGTAGAACTCTGTGAGCCATGTTTCAAAGCAGGGGGCAAATCTCTTCACTGCATCAATACTGCTTTCCAATTACTTCGAGTTTCTAACTCTTGTTTAAAATGGCTGTTCCTGCATCCCAACAGAGCTCACATAAATAAATATTTGAGCAAACATAAATGTCGGATCAAAACTTGTACAATTTGGTACAGATTCAAAACATATGAGCCACTGTTTCATCACATTTCTCATATATGACAGAAAGTTTTTATGAGGATTTAATTTTTTTTATACCACTGACTGCAATAGTTTAATTTGTTCCTTGCTGATACAACAAAGGAGACACCGCCACCGCTGATGAAATGTAGGCCTTAAAAGCCTTTAGCCAGCGTGACTTCTCTCAAGAATGGTAATGACCCAGCAGATAATTGGCATCACCCATGCTATGGACTATGAATACTAATCCAAGCGTCTCTAACTTAGAAGGTTTGGACACATTAGAGTGACTATTTACTATTTTTTAGATAGACATTTTAATGAAATCAGATCTTTGAATTTTTTTCGGCAACTGAAGTTACATGACTTAAGGTATTCGCTGGGTGCTTTGATATATTCAGATGCGGAGCTTTAAAGCTGTAGTCTCAACATGGTTACTCTCATAGAAGATATTATTTGATTCATCATATGAAAACTGAACAGACAGTCCTTGTTTACAGCCAAGTCTTCTAATTATTGCAGCATCATCACAATGAAAGACATTTTGCATGCATACAGTATAACAGCATCTGACTGGTGGTTGGCATTTGAAAGGTGTAATGCCATTCATGATAGTCCTTTGAACACTGACTGACACATTGTTTTATTAGAAGAGATATCCTGTGGGCAACTGGAAGCTGAAGATGCCAAAAGTGCAAGATATCCTTTATAAAAAGTGCTTTGTGCCTTTATGCTTACCTCTCACTGTAATTTGCTCTCTCATTTTGTATTCCTTCTCCCCTCATTTTTTACTTCTTCCTGACACATTTAAATCGCATATCCCCTTCTAGACTATGCACAGTAAAAGGTCAAACATTCCCTGCTATGCTCTTTTCTTACTGATGTGAAAGTCAGAAGCCTGAGTCTAGTGGTTGAAAATGGATACAGCTGTGAACGAAGGAAAGGAAGTGGTTTGACCTTGTGTCTACATTCGACAGAAATACATGTGCTTAAAGCTGACACGTTTATAACACCTCCACAGATTTTTAAATCACCTTTGACATTGTTCTGATTAATTTGTTTAGGCCCGTCTCCTAAAGACTCATTGTTACAAAAACTAATTTGCAATAAAAACTATAATTCAGAGGGGAAAACAATGACATGCAACGACATTCTCTATTAACGTAATAAGGTCATGTTGCTTTTCAACATATGGTATGCCACTGTTAATATTATTGTAATTATTATTGTTGTTGGTGTTTAAGAACAATAACTGTAATAATTACATTTCTTTGCAGATGTGTCATATGTAAGTGAAACATTTCCAGGAGATAGGGTTTCAGTGTCTTTTTTTCTATCTGTCACTGTTCTGCTGTATCTACAGAAATAGATTGCCCTATGGAACCTCTTAGCCCTTGCAACTTGCAAGCAATGAGATACCATTAACTTAAAGTTATGCGATTATAAAACTTTTACAAGGCTGTAAGATTTTAAAACAAGCTACAGTCAAATACTAGAAGTATAATGATTCAATATTTAGCTGGATCTATAGTGACCATATCCTTTTTAATTAAAAGATATCAACTCAGGAATGCAATGCACATTTAACTCATTTATTTTGACTGGTAATTATGACTCCGACAGTGAAGACAGCTTGTGTCAAGAGGGACGATGGCATGCAAATGACTCCATATATCCTGAGACTCTAATGCATCATCTGAAAGGTCACATTTGTACACAACAGTTTTTGTCATGCACTGGTCAAATCATTTTACATTTATTAAATAGATTTGGTTAATTGCTTATTTTCAGAAGTCACAGGACTACATTACTAATCACCTGCTGAACAAAAATGTGACAAAACAAAACAACTAAGTTGCAAGTATGCTGCAGAACATATATAGAATTTGTGATTATCAACCTGAATAAAAATGCCTTGCCTGCATATAATAGTAAACCCCCAATATGCTAGTGCAGATTGTTCAACAATTAATTTGTGTAATGAACTTAGACTAAAGCTAAATGTATTTAATGACATCCAACAATTTACCCAGAAAAGTAGTGAAAACCAGACCTCTGCCAAAATACAAATTAGTTTGCAAAATCTCAAAATACCCTACAAATCATACTGTAGATGTACAGTTATTGCTGATAAGTGGTGTATATATGTAAAATACACCACTTATCAGTTAAGGCTAATTGGTCTACAACAGAGTGACTCATTTCCTCTGCAAGAGGTGTCGTAGATTGTCCTGTAATTACAACATTTAATTCTGATGTTGTTTCCTCTGGGAAAAAAAGAAACAAATAAAAAAAGGGAAAGCATCTCTTCATCTTAAATGAGTAATGCTTCTCCAAGGTCCCTTACCCTCAATCAATTCATAACTCATAATAGTGAATTTACAACATGGAAGTGCTTTTAACAGTTGCAAACTTGAAAATACTGTACAAATCTTCTTCCCCTTTCGGCTTTTCCCATCAGTTGCCTCCATCTAACCCCGTCTTTTGCATCCTCTTCTCTCACACCTACTACGTTCATGTCCTCTTTCACTACATCCATAAACTTCCTCTTTGGTCTTCTTCTAGGCCTCCTGCCTGGCAGTTCAAAACTCAGCATTCTTCTACCAATATATTCACTATCTCTCCTCTGGACATGTCCAAACCATCTCAGTCTGGCCTCTCTGACTTCATCTCCAAAACCTCTAACATCTAACTCTGATGTACTCATTCCTGATCCTATCCATCCTGGTCACTCTCCTGTCCTTTCCTCAGTGACACTGTCTCTAGACCAAACAACATCGCTGGTCTCACCACAGTTTTGCACACCTTTCCTTTCATTTTAGCTGAAACTCTTCTATCACACATCACACCTGACACATTTCTCCACGCTTCTTCACCTCTTTTCCGCAGTCTCCATTGCTCTGGACTGTTGACCCTAAGTACTTAAATCCTCCACCTTCTTGATCTCTTCTCCTTGTAACCTCACTCTTCCATTTGGGTCCCTCTCATTCACACACATGTACTCTGTCTTACTGCGGCTAACCTTCATTCCTCTCCTTTCCAGGACAAACCTCCCTCTCTAGCTTCTCCTCCACCTGTTCCCTGCTCTCACTACAGATCACAATGTCATCTGCAAACATCATAGTCCATGGAGATTCCTGTCTAACCTCGTCTGTCAGCCTGTCCATCACCATAGCAAACAAGAAGGGGCTCAGAGCTGATCCCTGATGCAGTCCCATCTCCACCTTGAACTCCTCTGTCACACCTACAGCACACCTCATGACTGTCTTACAGTCCTCATACATGTCCTGCACCGCTCTAACATACTTCTCTGCCACTCCAGACTTCCTCATACAATACCACAGTTCTTCTCTGGGCACCCTGCCATAAGCTTTCTCCAGATCTACAAAAACACAATGCAGCTCCCCCTGGCCTTCTCTGTACTTCTCTATCAATATCCTCAAAGCAAATACTGTATCTTTAGTACTCTTGTTTGGCAATAAACCATACTGCTGCTCATAAATACTCACTTCTGTCCTTAGTCACACAAAGTTTCAAATTTTGTGTGTGTGTGTGTGTGTGTGTGTGTGTGTGTGTGTGTGTGTGTATCTGTGTGTGTGTGTGTGTGTGTATAGACATAGTGTATGTATATATATGAAATCAGTGTATATACAGTATATACTGTATATACAGTATAATATATATATATGTATGTATATATAATATACGTATATATACACACGTGTGTGTGTGTGTGTGTGTGTGTATATATATATATATATATATATATATATATATATATATATATATATACACACACACACACACACACACACACACAGTATATGACAACACTTGCTGTAGCTCAGTGGTGTGTCTAGTTACCATGCTTAAATTGTATTTATATATAATATGACAAAACTAGTTAAATTAGAAGATATAGCAAGAAATTAATTCACCACAATTGATGTTGTTTTGATGTAACATCAATTTGACTCCACACATTATTTTATAGAATGTCCCTTTTTAGTATTGAAATCATTACCCACATTGATAAGGTATTATCACATGAAATTGTGCAATGTTTAGCAAATGAGATACAGTACAGAATAAAAAATATCACTCTTCCCAATGGAAACATTCCCAAACTCACATAGTCAACTGAGAAAATTCTTGAGTTGCTTGTCAGTCAGTTTCTATTGTGTTTTAAATGCAGGGACTGTAAATGATTATGTTTGGGTACTGAATGCAGCAGTCACATGTGATTGACTTGTTCAAGGGTGCTTAGTCATGTTCTTTTTATGCAGTTTCTCATATAGACATTATTGGCCCTGGCTGTTGTGTGCAATGTGGACATTTGTCTCAACTCTGAGGTCTCTGGTGAAGTCAATTGTAAGGATCTTTAGTATGCTCCATATGTCAGTTTACACGTTTACTTATATAAATGTCAATTTACAAGTCCTGAAATATAAAACCAGATGTTTGGAAGTGAGCAGAGACCCAAATACTATTTTTAGTTCTTGTGACCCCATTAAATCTCACCATGGGTCAACTCTGAATATTCCAACAAACCATCAATCTATTCATCCATCCATTTTCCCACATCTCATCAGTGTCAGACACAGGCAACAGGCTAAATAAAATAATTTCTGGGGAAAAACATTTTATGTTTTGTCCATGATTGATACTTAAATTTAACTGCTATCTCCAGCGTTTAAATGGCTGCATCTGGTAGCGATGTCTGGAGGAAGAATAAACACTAAGAAAAAAAAAATCCTTTCTTTAAGGGTTTGTATGCTGTTGCCCGAGACAGTGAGGGAAACTGCTCTGTGTGGTTTCACATGAATGTGTCAATGTTATTGTTTCCTAATGAATCTTTCTCCTCTAATTGAAGATCACGTTGCCTAACATGATCAATGGTTTACTATGATAATATCAGCCAAATGTAACCACATTTGACTAATTAATTGTGTTCTTCCCTTATATTATCCACAATTAACTGATAAGCAGTGAATTACATGACCTATTCCTTCAGTTGGATGCCAGCTTGGCTCTATGCCAGTTCATGGAAGTATTTTTCCAACTTCTATATGAGGTACTATACAGTATTTCTCTGTTTAAACAAGTGTGAACACTAATAGGTCTATCATTTCATGCAAATGATGAAGAAAACATGTTTAGCTGTCCAATAAGTCATTCAATCTCTAACAGTTTAAGCAAAAATGTTCCAATTGATTAGTTTCCTCTACGTTTGTATATTTCTATGGACAGGAAAGTACTGTACAGTATATAGGGCAATTAAAAAACAACTTGTATGTGATGTGTTTCTGTGTTCCATACATTTTTAACAGATTTGAAAGCTAGACATTAACATTAAAAGAATTTTAAAGCCACAGAATAAGTTTCTACATTGTGTCTGTTAAATACGTGTCATATTTAAATACCAACAAGGCATAAAATGTGTATTCTATTCTGGTTAGTCAGGTAGCCTGGTTGGAAGTAGAGGATTTAGGTCAAACGGGAAGTTTGGACATCATGGCAACATCATCTCCTGTGGTGCACGGTGACATACTTTTACAGTTTAAAGTAATGTGTGTCGTGTTAGCCCATTAAGTAACTGACAAGGAAAGCAGCTCCCTGTTGTGTCGCAATCAGGACTTCAGCTTTCAAAGGCAGAGAAGATGTACATATTGTCTAAAATACCAGCATAATTCCACGTCGTTGCAAAAAGATCAATATGTCCCCTTTAGCTGGCTGACAGACAAATGAAAAATGTAGGTATTTCTTGGTAAATAGAAATGGGTGTTACATTTTATAATAATACTGTAATAGTAATGGGGTAATGAACTGTTGTACCAGAAGAAAGCTCTGTCAATTAAAAGCAATGGAGCAGAGAAGGAGGAAAGATTTGGTGTGCTCTGTTTCATTTCCCTGTTGCGTGCAGCACCCAGCATAAACAAATGTGTCTCAGGGGTTGTCTGTTTCCCTCCCGCTCCTTTAAAGATGCTTTACGTAATTGCATTGGTAATTATGTCCTGGAAGTCTAATCAATAGCAATCCCAGTTTGTTCTTAATAAAGGTGTGTATGTGTATGTGTGTGTGTGTGTGTGTGTGTGTGTGTGTGTGTGTGTGTGTGTGTGTGTGTGTGTGTATGAATTGTTTAATAATTCACCTGTAAATAATAATGTTGCCTCACTTGTGTTTTTTCTTTATTTTAGTTTACTTTTGTTGTATACAGTGGATCTTAGTGATTACAAAAGCTGATATGAAGTTGTGCCCTATTATAGTGTTTGGATCTTGATTTTACACTTGCAACCATTCATCTTCGTCACAAGACGTTTGCTCGCCTTTGTTCACTAGAACAATATCCAGTTTGCATGCAGCTGTTGAACTGTTCAACTGCTGTGTCAAACCCCGTTTCAGTCTTTTACAGGTGTTTAAAGCCTGCTTGAATTAACTTGCATATTCCGAGTGTATTAGCAGCCATCAAAGAGAGTGCACCACCAAAAGGTACAATGAAAACTGTCTAATTGTCAACTGAACAAATCTGATTATGATTGGAGCTATTCAGCATTAATATGGTTCACTTCCTGTCAGTATCTTTGTTGCCAACCTTGTCACAGCTGAATGATCCTGTTTAACACAACTATTTCTGACATAACCAAAATAAATAAATAAATTGACTCACCCTCAGAAGCAACTGATGAAATGCAACTGTGGCCAGTTCAGCTTTGTTGCATTGTGTCTTGTCAGATACTCAATTACCGTAAATAATGCATCAATCCTTAACTCAGAGTACCTCTTGGCAGGTATGGTATTTCATCTTTTGTCAAATATTGTGAAACATCACATCTCAAAATCAGACTTGATTGTTGTAATTGCTTGGTAAGAAAATGTGCATAATTGCTGAATACGATATACCTTTTTTCATACCGGTTTCCGTAATATATTTAGCCACTTCCTATGAAGATCAAAATGCAGAAAGATATTCTCAGGGATGGCTCAGAAAGTAGTGTTTCTAAGATGCTTTATTTCTGGTACAGCTGTTTCAAAACAGATATTACAATGTGACAGTATAAATACAGAGCTCCATCTCCCAGATTAAACAGACTGTGCATTTAGCCAATTCATTCAGTTGTGGTGAACGCTGGTGTCTCAGCCAGAGGCAGCCACTACATGAATGTAAGGTTCACACAAGACATTGCTCCAATGTCACTATTTAATGGTAGTGTACTAAAGGTAAGGAGATAATGCTAGACCAGCAAAGTGCATGTGATGCCTGTGGCTTCCACTAGTCATAGGCAGGAGAACTAAGCATGTAACGAGTCAGAGGTAGGACCCACGTACAGCACAGACTGAGACCAGATCAGGAATAGTCTAACAGTTTATTCTGAGGTTCACACAGAATGGCAGCAATATTCCAGACAAACAGTCTCCGTAACCAGGAATCCCAGGTGACAGGTATCAGAACAGGAACGAGCAGGCAGAGTAGTCAAGGACAGAAGGCTGGTCAGTTTACCGGGGCAGAGACGAGGAAGACGGGTCGAAGACAGGCAGGGTCGTAACCGAGGAAGCAGTCCGGAGATCAACGCGAGAGAGCTATGCATGACACAAAGACAATCTGGCAGAGACTGAGAGGAATGGGAGGGTATATGTACTGAGCCGGCAGGTGATAATCAGGTGAGGAAACACAGGTGAAGGCAGTTGCACTGATGAGTTTGGAGTGGAAGGCAGGTAGAGCTGGGCGGATGAGGGGAAAACCAGGAGCGGATTGTGACAGGACCCCCCCCTTCAAGGGACGGCTCCAGACGTCCCAGACTGAGCGGGGAGGGAGGGGGGAGGCCGGAGGGGGGCTAAAACTCCTCTGAGACAGCGGAGTCCACATCGTCGTCTGCAGAAGAGGAAGATGAGCCGGAGGAAGTGTCCACATCCGAGCCACCATCATCCGGTGGGTCGGCAGGCCCATCAGCAGCAGGTCCCCCAGGGGACGGGATGGAGGATGGAGCAGGCTGGTCCGGATGCAGGCGGTGAAAGTCTGTGATGAGCCGAGGATCCACGATGAACCTGGCCGGAATCCAGGAACGATCCACCGGACCGTAACCTTCCCAGTCCACCAGATACTGCACACCACGTCCACGGCGGCGAGAGCGCAAGAGGCGCTTGACAGCATACACAGGACCACCATCGACAAGCTGAGGAGGAGGAGGGGGTGGTGTAGGGGGAACAAGAGGACTCACCCGGACAGGCTTGATTTTGGAGACGTGGAAAGTTGGGTGGATCCTCATGGACCCTGGAAGCTGCAGGCGGACCGCTTCCGGGTTAATGATGCGAGTGATGGGGAAGGGCCCCACAAACCTGGGAGCCAGCTTGCGACTCTCCACCTTGAGGGGCAGGTCACGGGTGGAGAGCCAGACCCTCTGGCCGACCTGGTAGGCGGGAGCAGGCTTGCGGCGCTTGTTGGCGGCGGCAGCGTAGCGGTCAGCAGACTTCAGGAGGGCGGTGCGTGCTCGTTCCCAGGTGCGCCGGCAACGACGGACAAAGGCTTGAGCCGACGGGCAGGCCGCCTCCCTCTCTTGGTGAGCAAAGAGTGGCGGCCGATACCCATAGGCACACTGGAAGGGGGAAAGGCCCGTAGAGGAGCAGGTGAGGGTGTTGTGGGCATATTCCACCCAGATGAGTTGCTCCGACCAGGAAGCAGGATTGTCAGCCGTGAGACAGCGAAGCGTGGTTTCCAGGTCCTGGTTAGCTCTCTCAGTCTGCCCGTTGGACTGGGGGTGAAAACCAGAGGTGAGGCTGACCGAGGACCCCAGCAGACTGCAAAACTCCTTCCAGAAGATGGACATGAACTGGGGGCCCCGGTCAGAGACGATGTCGGTGGGCAGACCATGGAGCCGAAAGATGTGTTGAAGGACCAGACTGGCAGTCTCTTTGGCAGAAGGAAGCTTGGGAAGGGGAATGAAGTGTGCCATTTTGCTGAACCGGTCTACCACTGTGAGGATGGCAGTGTGACCCCTGGAGGGGGGTAGACCGGTAACAAAGTCCAGGGAAATGTGTGACCAAGGGCGATGAGGGACAGGCAGGGGGTGCAGGAGGCCGGCTGGTGGGTGATGAGGAGTCTTATTCTGGTTACAAACAGGACACGCGTTGACGTAGCCACGGACATCCTCCTCCAGCGAAGGCCACCAAAAGCGCTGCTGCAGGACATCACAAGTGCGCTGAATGCCTGGATGACAGGTGAGCCGGGAGGCGTGCCCCCACTGGAGCACATCGGAACGGAGCCTAGCCGGAACAAACAGGCGGTCAGGAGGACAGGAACTAGGACCGGGCTGATCCTCAGCGGCTGCTCGCACCCTCTCCTCGATCTCCCAGGTGACGCAAGCGACGAGGCAGGAGGCTGGAATAATGGTGGAGGGTTCAGGTCTTTCATCCGGGCTCTCAGGAAATCGGCGGGACAGTGCATCTGGCTTGGTATTACGGGAGCCTGGCCGATAGGACAGCGTGAAATTAAATCTGTCGAAGAACAGTGACCAGCGGGCTTGCCTTGAGTTCAGTCTCTTGGCCGAGCGAATATATTCCAGGTTGCGGTGATCAGTCCACACAATGAATGGCACATTGGCCCCCTCTAGCCAATGGCGCCACTCCTCCAAGGCTGCCTTTACCGCCAGAAGCTCCCTGTTACCAATGTCATAATTCCTCTCTGTGGGAGTGAGACGGCGAGAGAAAAAGGCGCAGGGATGGAGCTTCTGGTCTTTGGCGGCGCGCTGGGACAGGATCGCCCCCACCCCCACGCTGGATGCATCCACCTCCACAGTGAACTGGCGCTCTGGATCGGGAATCTGGAGGATGGGGGCAGTGGAGAAACGAGTCTTGAGGGTGTCGAAGGCGCCTTGAGCTGCATCGGTCCAACGGAAGGAGGTCTTGGATGAGGTGAGGGCCGAGAGGGGAGATGCAATGGAGCTGAAACCTCTGATGAAGCGCCGGTAGAAATTGGCAAAACCCAAGAAACGTTGCAGTTGCTTGCGTGTCTCCGGGACCGGCCAGGAGGTTACAGCCGAAACCATAGCAGGGTCCATCTTTATGCAGTCTTTGGCAATAATGTACCCCAGGAAGGAGACTGAGGGTACATGGAACTCACACTTCTCCGCCTTGACGAAGAGGGCGTTGTCCAGGAGGCGGCGGAGGACGGATCTGACGTGGACGACGTGCTCCTCCTGGCTGCGGGAAAAGATCAGGATGTCATCCAGATACACAAAGACGTACTTATTCAACATGTCTCGGAGCACATCGTTCACCAGGGCTTGGAAAACTGCAGGAGCATTTGTCAAACCGAAGGGCATCACACGATACTCGTAATGCCCTGTCGGGGTGTTGAAGGCAGTCATCCACTCATCTCCCTCCCGGATGCGAACCAGATGATACGCATTCCTCAGATCGAGTTTTGAGAACACCGTCGCCCCCTGGAGCAGTTCAAAAGCCGTGGAGAGGAGCGGGAGGGGGTAGCGGTTCTTAACCGTGATATTATTAAGTCCACGATAGTCTATGCAGGGACGCAGTGTTTTATCCTTCTTTTCTACGAAAAAAAATCCTGCGCCAGCAGGTGAAGAAGAGGGGCGGATGATCCCTGCCGCCAAGGAGTCTTTAATGTATACCTCCATGGCTTTTCTCTCAGGGGCAGAGAGAGAGTACAAGCGTCCCTTGGGAGGTGATGTGCCCGGTAGTAAGTCAATCGCACAGTCATAAGGGCGGTGTGGCGGCAGGGAGGTGGCTTTAGCTTTGTTAAATACCTCTTTTAGGCAGTGGTACACAGCTGGAACCCCAGTGAGGTCAGGAGCAGGAGTAGAAGCAGGAGCAGAAGAAGCTGACGACGCCTTGAGACAGGTCCGCTGGCAGGTCGCGCCCCACTCCCGAACGGAGCAGGTTGTCCAGTCGATGTTAGGATTGTGCAGGCGGAGCCAGGGGTACCCCAGAATGACGGGCTGGTTAGGTGTGGACAGAAGCAGAAACTGGATGCTCTCACCGTGCCCCCCTGGCAGGAGCATGCGCACCGGGTTGGTT
This sequence comes from Antennarius striatus, assembly GCF_040054535.1. NCBI lineage: Eukaryota > Metazoa > Chordata > Actinopteri > Lophiiformes > Antennariidae > Antennarius > Antennarius striatus. The sequence goes on from NC_090776.1 coordinate 15,554,730, forward strand.
TGAGATGTTACCCTCCCCAGCACATGTCCGTCCAGGGCTCTGGCTGCAATGGGCGACGGCAGCGGCTCCGGGCGTAGTCCCAGCTGAAGAGCGAGGTTCTCGTCCATGATGCTCCCATCAGCCCCAGAATCCAGGAGGGCGGCGATGGAGTGGGAACCAGAAGGCAGCAGGAACTTGGCGGTGATGCTTGGCCTTTCAGAGGAGGCGGGATCAGCGATGGAGCTCACCAGTATGCCTCCGTTCACTGGTGAGCTCTGGCTTTTACTGGGCACCGGCTGACGAAGTGTCCTGGCTGACCGCAGTAGATACAGAGGTTCAAGCGCTGTCTTCTCTCCCTCTCCTCAGGCGAGAGGCGGGTGCGGCCAAGCTGCATCGGCTCCGGATCCCTCTCACACACAGGGGTGACTGAGGCAGACAGGAGAGAGGCCGGCGCCGCTGTAGGCTTGGAGCGAGGAGGACTGCGGGGACGGGCAGGGCGTGGCTGGAGCTCAGAGCGTCTTTCTCTCCGGCGTGCCTGGATGCGCAGATCAATGCGGGTGGCGAGTTCAATCAGGCGCTCCAGTGTTGACGGCAGCTCATAAGCGACCAGCTCGTCCTTGATGTATCCAGCCAGGCCCCGCAAAAAAACATCACGGAGGGCGACCGGGTTCCAGTCACACAGAGGGGCCGTGGTACGAAAGTCTATAGCGTAATCCGTGACTGAACGGCTGCCCTGGACCAGATCCAGCAGTTCTCGTCCGGCGTCGGCCCCCAGAGGTCCAGTACCAAAAACCTTCCGGAGCTCGTCGGCGAAGGACTGGAAAGATCGACAGGCGGGAGTCCCTCTCTGCCACTCCGCAGTGCCCCACAGACGTGCCCGCCCGGTGAGGTGATTGACGGTGTAAGCCACCTTAGCCTCCTCCGAGGAGAAGGTGAGCGGCTGGAGGGAGAAAAGGATGGAACAGTTGCAGAGAAAGGCGTTGCAGGTGGCAGGATCGCCGTCATAACGCTCCGGTGCTCCCACGTTAGGCTCCCGGATCGAAGGTGGAATGCCGGCGACACCCGCTGAGGCGGACGGCGGAGCAGCAGCGCTCGCCGAGGCAGGTGACGAGAACGTGGCTCCCGGTGAGACAGACGGTGTTAGCCCCAGGGCCTGGGTGCGGGCGTGGAGACTTGCTACATCACACCGAACTTGTGCCAGAACCTGCTGGTTTTCTGCTGCAGCCGCAACGGAATTCGCAACCAGCTGGTCAAGCATGTCCTCCATCCGGGAGATCCGGTGATCAACCTGTGCTGGATCCATTTATGGCCAGATTGTACTGTAACGAGTCAGAGGTAGGACCCACGTACAGCACAGACTGAGACCAGATCAGGAATAGTCTAACAGTTTATTCTGAGGTTCGCACAGAATGGCAGCAATATTCCAGACAAACAGTCTCCGTAACCAGGAATCCCAGGTGACAGGTATCAGAACAGGAACGAGCAGGCAGAGTAGTCAAGGACAGAAGGCTGGTCAGTTTACCGGGGCAGAGACGAGGAAGACGGGTCGAAGACAGGCAGGGTCGTAACCGAGGAAGCAGTCCGGAGATCAACGCGAGAGAGCTATGCATGACACAAAGACAATCTGGCAGAGACTGAGAGGAATGGGAGGGTATATGTACTGAGCCGGCAGGTGATAATCAGGTGAGGAAACACAGGTGAAGGCAGTTGCACTGATGAGTTTGGAGTGGAAGGCAGGTAGAGCTGGGCGGATGAGGGGAAAACCAGGAGCGGATTGTGACAAATCAGGCAGTGCAGAAGGCAGATATGAATATGATAGGCCTGCAGCAAAAAAATTTTCTCATTAGAATTTGATATAATGGAAAAATTATAAAATTAGGGTACAAAATAATAGCAAATAACACAAAAAAATAAACAAAAGAGTTCATTCAAGTCCCTTATTTTGCCATTCCAAAACCAGTGAGATATTCAGGTACATCCAAATTAAGATATACACAATGTTTAGTACACAATGATAGGAAAGGAATGTAAAATATTGTTTCCATCATCTATTAAATACTAAAATGCTTGAAGATTAAATTTAGTCCAGTAGTTTAAGCTCTACAGTCTGGTAGCAAAGACTTAGTAAATATAAATTACTGCTTTTCTTAAAACATGATGCAGTTCTTCATGCAGTAGGACATCAGTAAATCATTGGAGGCGCTGAATGTATATGCTGGCCAGCTCATGCTCTTGGAGGTACATACACCCCATTAAGTCTATCCAAAATAAGTGCCATCTGAGCACTGACCTAAAGGCAACCTGAGCCTATTTCATAGACAGTTCCTCAAAAAAAATGTCAATACTAAAATTGGAAAACTATCTCTAAAATACCAGGCTCCATACAAGTAGAGCAATCTGCAGAAAAAAAAATTTTACAAACTGATTGATTTCAACTTACAGCTGTTTTGGTAGACTGACAGCAATGTGTGTGTTCACATTGTTGAAGTCAAGGCACTGTGGCTTGCTAGTCCACAATTTCTTTTATCAGCTCGGAATGGAGAAATTATCACAGTCAGAATCAGATATGTCATTATTTTATTTCATATAGTCACTGAATAGTCTTTGCAGTTCAAGGCTAGATAACCTAGCCCTGAAGTCTTTTGTTGAACTTTATTGTGATTTTCTAAGCTCCACAGTCTACTTCTATAGCTTCCAGCATGTCAGAGTTTATTCATCAGCCCGTTCCAGCATTTGGTGGTGAAAGAGCTTCACACTTTCAGCTCAGATTGAATTGTTTGCTTCATGCGTAAAGGTATACATTTTATTTTCAGCTAATGTTACGTTGCACATTGCATTTATTCTTCACTTGCCAAAATATAGAAGCACTGCCTTGGAATATCTCCATCCATTTTCAATACCGCTTTTTCCGCTGTGGTGGGGTGCTGGAGCCTATCCTAGCCGACTTGTGTCATGAGGCATGGTACACTCCGGGCCCAACGCCAGTGCACTGTGAAGCCTTTGAATGTCTTTTTATCCATAATCAATAATGGCAGATGATATAATCATGTACTTACTCTGTGTATGAACTGAAGCAGCCCACTTAACATTGTATGTCACATAACAAGGTCACTCCTTACTTAGGCCAATTTTTGTAATAAACAAAAGTGTAACCTATCTGGTACTGCTATTTAAGGATGTCAAGGCCTGCTGCATTAATTTACTCTTTAATGGAAATGGAGTATGGTGGGACGGTGGCGCAGTGGGTAGTGCTTTCACCGCACAGCAAGGTGGTTCTGCGTTCGAGTCCCGCTCTGTGTGAAGTTTGCATGTTCTCCCCGTTTCTGCGTGCATTTTCTCCAGGTTCTCCAGCTTCCTCCCAGGTCCAAAAACATGCACTTCAGGTTAATTGGCCGGCCCCAAATTATTGTTGATGTGAGTGTGTGTGTGTGTGTGTGTGTGTGTGTGTGTGTGTGTGTGTGTGTGTGTGTGTGTGTGTGTGTGTGTGTGTGGGTGTGTGGGTGTGTGTGTCTGCCTCTCTGTGTGGCTCCATGGTGCACTGCCGTCGCACCTGGATTGTCCCCCGCCTTACGCCAAGCCAGCTGGGATAGGCTCCAGCTCTCCGCGACCTGCGATAGCAGATAAACCTGTTAAGAAGATGGATGGAAATGGAATAATTGCATATTCCTATTTGTTGAAATTTATCTACGCAACTCATGGTGAAACCACATATGTTAAGAGATAGTTCAATACAGATTTGCATTCTATTACATAATTAAATTGACCAATAATAAAGCTGAGCTTTTCAAAAACATGAAGCACAGTCAGAGTGGAAAATACAAGAACCAAGTTCTGATTACAAAATCACTCTCATGAGCAGAAACGTATGGAATGCTAGACATTGATAAGGAACTGAGAAATTAGAAGGAAGAACAACCAGGGCAACAACACAGGTAGGACACAAAAGGCTTAGAATAAGTGATTTGAAATGAGACGAGAGGTTTAAAAGCATGAAACATGATAAACACAATGTTAACCAGAACCAATGCAGCCAGAGACCGCAACATCCTCCGACACCCCTGGAATCAAAATTTTGCCCTGAACCTACTTGCATAGGTCAAACATCAAAGCTAGTGCTCTGACCTACTTTCATAGATCAAAGCAGTAACTTTGATCTTCGGGCTTACTGACACTGGCCTTGTTCCTCGTCTTTCTGTCTTATCCAGTTCCTGAGTGTACAAAAGTTAAAATTTGTCCTTGATCTAGTTTTCTCAAAATCAAGGTCATCATCTCATTTTCATCCCCTTTACTGCCCGAGTAATGTGCTTTTTGTTTCATCTTTCATATGCAACGGTTACGAAGATATTTCGTAGACTAACGGACGGACATACGGACGAACGGGTGCACTGACAATTACAATACATCATCGCTTTGAAGTGGGATGTAGTTATCAGACTGGAATGTAATTCCTGCACAGTAAATAATAAATATGAGCTTCGTCAAGCTGACTATGACCATTCTTTTTTGTTGTGTCAAGTGTTGGTTCATTCTACTCAATAGCCATTTTAGGATTGTTTACTGTGTTGGATTGTTGCATAATGAACTTAATGAACAGGTTGCTTAAGTAATCAGGTCTTTAATGCATGCTGGAAGCATTTACTTAAGGATTTTATCTCTCTTTGTGCTATCCAATCACAATATCTTCAAGCACACTTTAATGATTCTTTCAGTACACCATAAACAGGTCAGAGACATAGCCCTGATTGCAGATAATAATGGGAAGCTAAAAATTCTCCTGACTCCTCTTTGTCACCTATACAACAGCTCTTAGTCATCAGAAATGCATCAAGTGAGATGGGGATAATTTGTTTAGTTCATATGCTTAGGAAAGATGACACAAAGCTATTGAAGTTTAATTATAAGACAGAATGTGAAAACAGTGTTCTATTGCACGTATTGTTTAGCAATATACTGGAAATGCAGAGTCACACCATTGCAACTAAACCTGATGAATCATACCAATTAATCCTAGCATTTTCAGAATGACAGTACAGTAAGCTTGGCCAAGGGTTATTGCATCGTTTATTGGTTTATGGTGCAATTATAGTTTTAGATCTCTGGAATCACCCCTGCCCTTTAAGAACCTGTAGGGGAAGCACAGGTCACTGCCTAATGTAACATTTAGTTAGTGTTGAAGGGAACACAGCATGACAAACTCATTTTTTTAATGCTCACAGCCTGGTTAAAAGTGTCAAAACTACTAGCTGGTACTGTATGTTTGGTAAGCTGTGCCTCAGGGAAGGCCTTTTTATTTCAGCAACACAAAGCACAAACACATTCTGCAAGTATTACAACAGTATGGCTCCACAGTAAAAGAGTCCAAGTGTCAAACAGACCTGCCTGAAGTCCTCACTGGCCACCCATTGAAAATATTTGGTTGCATTATTACAGATAAAATATGACCACAGAGGAGACCCCAAACTTCTTAGCAGCTGAACTCCTACATCAAGCAAGAATGGGAAACCATTTCGCAATTCAATATACAGCACTTGGTGTCCTATGTTATTTACTTATTTATTTATTTATTTATTTATTTATTTATTTATTTTCAGACATGTCATTACAACAGACTTTACCACCTTCATCTCATTTGCAACATCAACAACATCTGAAAAAACGGGCTTACAGGTAGAAACCATCTGACTTGTGTACAGTAGTTCCCACCAGCCCTTTTTTTTCCCTCAGAGACAGAGTGCTTTTAAAAAACTCATTCTCAAAAACAGTTTAAAGGTTTTTTAATTAGGTGAACTGTTGATCAATTACATATAATAATTTGTGAATTTTTGCATACAATTTTTATTCACATTTTACGTATTCCCAAATGTTTGGGGAAATGGGTTTTTAGTAATTTCCCCTAAATAAAACTTGCAGCAGACTACAAAGAATATCATGTTGCATTAACACAGCAAAAGTCAAAATTGACAAAAGAATTGTAATATTAATCTGGATTTGAATAATTTGAAATATTTATTTGTCTTCACTCCATGTTGCATGTATTGACTTGTGAGGATTTTTCATCTGTCAAATGAATTTTCTTCTAATTACAGTTCTATCTATATTTGTTAATTTATCGGTTAACTGCTTTCTGAGCAGCAAAACCAATGAAACCAGTAAAACCAGTGAAAGTAGAACCGACGTTGAAATTCATTCCTAGTGCAAATACTCAAAACAAAACAAAACAATGAAATGTGGAACTGACATAAATATCAATAACACTCAACATCGTTATTTTAGTACAATGTGGCAATATCAGTTTACTGTCATTACTGACATCAGTGAATGTATCACACCTTTTCTTTAGTTTTACTCTTTTCTTTAGATTAACTTCCATTAAATTTGTATGCACTTGGTGAACCTACTAGATAGATAGATAGATAGATAGATAGATAGATAGATAGATAGATAGATAGATAGATAGATAGATAGATAGATAGATAGATAGATAGATAGATAGATAGATAGATAGATAGATACTTTAATAATCCTGGAGGAAATTGCACATATCCACTGCTCAGCCAAACACCAGGAAAAACAAAAAACAAAACAGAACATACCACAAGACATACACTACACTAACAGACACATCTAGCATTAACAGAACATATACTAAAAAAATTAAAATTAAAATATAAACAGTATAAAATTAAAATATAAACAGTATAAAATTAAATCATTTAACCGCTGACCGGTGGTGCAGTGGTTAGCGGACCCGGGTTCGAGTCCCGCTCTGTGCGGAGTTCGCATGCTCTCCCCGTGTCTGCGTGGGTTCTCTCCGGGTTCTCCGGCTTCCTCCCACCTCCAAAAGCATGCGCTTCAGGTTGATTGGCCGGTCCCAAATTGACCATAGGATAGGCACTGGCTACCCCGCGACCTGCGTTGGCGGATTAAGCGGGTTGGAAAATGAATGAATGAACCGCGTGCTGACCTCGCCACCTCCCCCCCACTCCTCCTGAGAGAGTCATTGTACCCCCTGATGGCACGGGGCACGAAGGAGAACCTCAGCCTCTCTGTGGAGGTGCTGTGTGACAGCAGTCTGTCGCTGAAGGTGCTTCTCCTGGGAGAAGGTGGTGTGCAGGGGGTGGCTGGTGTTGTTCATGATGGCCCTGAATTTAGACATGGTCCTGCTCCCGAGAACTGTCTCCACAGAGTCCAGGCTCAGCCCGACCACTGAGCCCGCTCTGCGGATGAGTCTGTTAAGACAGTCCATATCTCTTTTTGTGGCCCCACCACCCCAACACACAATGGCATATGACAGCACACTGGAGACTACGGACTGATAGAACATGAGAAGGAGCTTAGGACATATGTTGAAGGAGGCCAGCCTCCTCAGGAAGTACATCCTGCTCTGCCCCTTCTTGTACACACAGTCCGAGTTGAGTGACCAGTCCAGTCTGCTGTCTAGCTGCAGTCCCAGGTTCTTATAGTTTCTTACCACCTCCACCTCACTGCCCTCGATGATCACTGGTTGTGGAGAGGGAGGTGCCCGCCGGAAATCCAGCACCATCACCTTCGTCTTGGAGACGTTGAGCTGGAGCTGGTTCTGTTGGCACCACTCCACGAAGTCACTACTATTACTACTGTAATTAAAAGCATTACATACTACTAATGCTTAAGACAGGATGATGCCCTATTTGTAATTTGTGTTTTTGTGTAGATCAGTATAAATCCCCCTAGAAATAAACAGTCCTTCCTACAAGTCACTCCCATGTGCCTCCACAGGGATCTTCCATGTATGGAAGGCTTAACTCTACAACTGGGTGTGTGCAGTATTTTGGATCTTTCTGCCACAAATTAAATTTGAATTGTTCCACCAGGGGTCAAACATCTCGAGAGAATAAGCACAAAACACCATGAAATTAGATTGTTGTTGGAGGAGGCAGAGGTATACTTACATACAAATTTGTTATTACACAAGTCTTTGCGCACAAATCTGTGTTGTGGCTGACTGGTCTCCTGCAATATTGAGGAGACAAATAGGCTATCATTCTGTGTACACAAACAATATGTGTAAATGTGTGTGTGTGTGTGTGTGTGTGTGTGTGTGTGTGTGTGTGTGTGTGTGTGTGTGTGTGTGTGTGTGTGTGTGTGTGTGTGTGTGTGTGTGTGTGTGTGTGTGTGTGTGTGTGTGTGATATCTACCTAGGATTTATATATACAGACAACAAAAAGAGGAGCTGGCATCATTAAAAAATATATATGCATTCACCCAACTCTGAGTCAATCAAAAGAGGTTTGAATTGAAATCAATAGGCTTATAAAATGTTTACAATTTTCTTTGCTCTATTTGTATGAAGTCTATTTTAAAGCCAATTTCTCAAGTTCAGTATTGACATGGTGGTTTCTGAGGAACAGTCTGACCTATTGTGGTGTAAGGTTGATTTACAATTGAGAAACATGAAAAGTATACTCGTATAGATAGTTGAATAGAATAGTCCAGGTGAGTGATAGTGTGTGTCACCCAACTTTCTCATCCAGTTAACAGTGATGTATTCTGAATCTACTCAAATATGAATCAAAGACCAGAAACTGAAGGTGGACAATGCCTATAAATTATGTTATTGTGGCAAATAACAGATTGAAACCCGAGGAATTTTTTCCTCAGGTTGTTGAATAGTCAGCTTATTTCTTCTAGACAAATGACAGCTATGCTTTTAAGAACAGTCAATTGTTAATGTGCTGTGTATAGCATTTGAAATTGAGCCAAAATAAATGGCTTTAATGGCATTAAGAGTGGTCATACTTACTGCGGTGAAAGTGTGTATTTTAAATATATTCTTTTATATTATGCATAAAAGAATTTTCAAATGATGAATTGTTGGAACACAATTCAGTTTTTGATGCTGCTCTCACAATTCTATTATCAAGGCTAATGCTTGATTTTAAAAAGACTTATTAAGACTTCATGAATCCATGACTATTCAGTTATTCTATTCAGATCCCTTATTAAATTAAGTTGTCGGGTGTAAAGTTAAGATGCCTTACATCCGTTTTCTGTACCCGCTTCTCCCGCAATCGCGGGGTACTTGAGTCTATCCCAGCTTACCTGGGGTGTGAGGCAGGGTACACTCGGGCAGTCAGATATTCAGTTATTGTGACTGGCAATCAAAGAATATAGATTGCATTCACACACACACAAACACACACACACACACACACACACACACACACACACACACACACACACACACACACACACACAAATATATATATTACTTTTTTGTCTCCCAGACAAATGCTCACCACCAAGATTTCAAATCACTGAGGCTTGGAAATAGGCAGGGAAAGCTTCTTCTTTGTTTTCACTCTCCAAGACCCAGCTCTCTCTGGTTGTGTTTGGAGCACTCTATGGTTTTGACTTTTCAAACACCTACAGGGGGAAAGCATGAAGACTGAGTTGGGGAGGTACCTTGGAAACTGCCCAACCACTGTGTTTATGCCAGATCACTGTACCCACAACAAGGACTTACCTGGGCAACCTGCCCAGGCAAACTTTGCACCTCAGAAAGGCTCTTTTGAGACCAAAATTAAATGTACATCCTGTACAACTAGTGGTGGAAAATAACTATGAACATTTATTCAAGATCTGTACTTAATTTATATTGCAAATTTCTTGCATTTAACTTGATATGGGGGGGGGGTACATCCTACTACTGCTAGTAGTGCTAACTACTACAGTAGTTAGCAGTAGTGTCAGGTGTGCGCAGGGAGTATTAGCTCGAGGAACTATGAGGAAGCGTCTGTAGCGCTGGGCTAGTGGGCTTCACCTTGACTACAGTGGGAGACGAGCAGAGACCGGTGTGTTTACTGTGTTTACAACACAAATTGTTTTATTTGTTTCTTTTATAGGTTAAGGTGTTTTATATATTGTGCTCTTCAATTAATGTTGCTGAACTGAATTAGAATTTTCTATTATTTATTGATTATTTTAATTTTATTTTTCAGTTGGTCAAATATTTTTAGAGTTTAAACATGTTGTTTTTTTTTAATTTCAGGCAAATTGATGCCCTTAAAACTTTTCTGTTATGGACTACAAAATATTGTTAATAAAATTATTCTTTGTTATAAATTGAACTATATTTCATTTTTTCCTTTCTTGTTTTCTTTGATGTTAATAAGGATACAATGTTATGCAGAGGTGCACTTAACAATTTTATAGACGATTGATATTATTCATAGTTGCAAATTGTTTTCTTGTTGCGGGGGGGGGGAGGCAACAGAAAATAATTGAGAAGCACTGCTTTATGAACGGGCACTAATGCCAGGCACTAAAGGAGTCTGAAAGATGTTTTAATTTGAAAAATTACACGATTCTCTGTTGCATCCGTCAGTGGTCAGTGGTCTCCAACCACTGGGTCGGGACCCAGTACCTGGTCACGGGACATCAGGTACCGGGCGGCACAGAACATTTGACTTTTTTTATTTTTTTTATTGATAACCAGTGTAAAGGTGTTTTATTTTTAAAAGTGATGTCTGTGCGGAATGACACATGGCTCAATAGGCTATGTTAATTTCGATATCTTTTAATAAAAATTGAACCAGTTCGGCCCTCGACTTATAGCAAATTAGTTTTTTTGGCCCTCTGTGTATTTGACTTTGCCACCCCTGCTCTAAGGCATTAATCAATGTTGTGTGTGGAATTTTAATCAAATTTGCATAAATAAACATTCTCGCATGCACATGTGTCTTTCAGTGATCTATTGCCCTCAGTTCAGAATAATTTTAGATCCTTTAGTTTTAGAAAGGCCTAGACCAGGGGTCGGCAACCAGAGCCACATGTGGCTCTTTAGCGCCTCCCTTGCGGCTCCCTGGAGACTAATCACAAAATAAAAAAATAATACTTAAAAGAAAAAAACAGACACATATTCTACTTATAGCTAAAAATCTTTACAAACAAAACTCATTGTGGTAAATTTTCTGCGTTTTGTTACGTTATCGTCAATATCATAATGTTTAAAAATTTAGTCAGGCACCTTTTAGGACAGCTCAGATGCACTGTGGGGTCCTAGACGATTGTAGCCCTGGCTTTAGAAAGCAGTGGTGATTGGTTGGCAGCACAATGAGCAGGTGATGAGGGCTTTGACTTGAGTCCTGACCAATCGGGTGAGACTCCCAGTATCTCTGGCCACCTGAGGGCGGCTCTACTCCTTGCCATCAGCCGCAGCACTACCATTTTGTCCTGGAGTGCACGCTGCCAGACCGTGCAAGTTGTGAGAGAGCTACAAGGATTCCACTTTCCATTTAATAAAGGACTATTAATGATCGGGATGTGAATACTGTAGTTATTATTATCATTATTCCAAACAAGTGTGTTCCTGTTTAGGTTTGTTCAAACTTTTCATGTTTAATATTATGTATGTATGGCCTGTCTGCAGGGCAGGCTTTTCTGGCAGAGGGTGAAATTAGGACTGGGTTCAGGACCAGAGAAGCGCCTGTTGCTCTGCTGAGGGAGGACACATTCGTTGGATGGAGGCGATTCTGGAGAGCACGGTGAACCACAAAACCAAGTCGTTCAAAAAATTATGTTCGGTAACGCTACAAGTTACTATTTAAATGCCAGAAATCAACTGTTCCCTGTGTGGTGCCCACTCTCTGACCTGAGTTACCGCTGTGGATAAGGTGGTTCCAACACACAAACATAGTCCCCCCAATTATATCTCCTATAGATGGTGATTACACAAAAGGACTCATTCATCAAAATAATGAAAACAAAACAGAGATAATACAGAAAGTTAGTCATGCTTCTCTCTGCAAAGACAGTGAAGGAAAGAACATGCATCATCACCAATCAGCAAATGTAGGACATTAATTCAACTCCAGAATTATCAGTCAAACGTGATGAGTCCTGTGATGTGATCGATATTGAACAGACAGTGCTGTTGTGCAGGTATGTAAACTCCGATGAGTCGCAAGAAGAAATAATGGAATTATAACACTGCTACTTTCGAACATGTTACCTAAACATGCTCGATAAAAGTCCTCAGGGGCATAAACTCTGTTTTGTCATTGGAGTTCATACTGACTGTATTCATCAGGGATGAACAGCAAGGCTCTCTCATCTCCTCTCCCTGAAAGAGTCCAGAGACGTTCATCACCATCACACACTGAACGGGGATTGTTTAGGAGCGGTCATCGATATGTGAGGTGCATTTGGGAGCAGATTTAACGAGTTTATCAATGCAACAAAACATAATACAGTCATATAGTAATGGAAGTTAAAGCACCAAATATGGTGCAAAGGAGTAGTCACATGGTGCATCATTCTGTCCAGGATGAGCTGCATGAAAAATAAATAAGCCTAAATCTCATTATGCATTTGTAGCCTAGTTAGTCAATTTGATAGTAGGCTAATATAGCTAATTACAGGAGCCTGTATATATAAAAAATATATACGTATATAGACACTGTTAACGACCCTTGGCTCGGGATGGTAAAGGGAACACAACATGAAACCAGATTGAAGATATTTTAAAGTAGTTATTTATTAATACAATGTACAGTGGTACCTCTACTTATGAAATTAATTGGTTCCGGTAGAAATTACGTAAGTAGAAAATTACATAAGTAGAGACACGTTTTCCATGCAAATACCCTAATCCGTTCCAAGCCCAAAAAAACAAATGTTTTATAAAGCACAAAAATGCATCAAAACATTATTATTATTATTATATTATTATTATTATTATTATTATTATTAGATTATTACACAATAAATTAGACTTCTGCATAACGTAAAAAACAAAGAATAGAGTAAAGAATGACGGTTATTTACCTTTTAACAGCTGTCCCCATTGTTTTTTGCCCTCTTTGGTTCATGCGCTCCTATGTCACGATGCCGAACAACAGAGTGAATTCCAGTCCTCCTTTTTAACTTCTCCAACCACCCACGTGATGCCTTAAACTCCTTAAACTTCCTTTTGTTTTAGTAACGTGGGGATTGTAGATGCATTACGGCCATATTCTTTGGCGAGATCAACCAAACGCATCCATTTTTCATGCTTTTCTATGATCTCTTGCTTTGTTTGTACGGACAAAAAAACTCTTTTCTTCGTCTTTTCTTTTCCTCTTTTCTCTGTCAATTTCTTGGGGTCCATAGTGAATATATACTCAAAAAGTTATTATATTTGCGCAAAACTATCAGACTACCTCACGGGTCGAGTGCCGGATGACGAGACACTCCATAAGCACCATTCTAGCTCCACACAGAGGTGGAGTGGCATCCCTCTTAGCCAATGGGATGCAAGGAAGATATGTAATAGGTAATAATAGCTAATGGCAGAGCAGCTATGAGAATGGTGCGTTCAGGAACCTGTGGGAGATTCAATTATCAGACAATACTGTGTTTTTATTCGAGTATCAGCCGATACTGTGTTTTTACATTACGTAAGTCGAAATTTCTTTCGTAAGTAGAGGTACTATTTTCCTGCTGAGAAATTTTGTAAGTACAGACATTCGTAAGTACAGGTATCACTGTAGTTTAATTGACAAATAAAGAAAACAAGGTATAAAAACCCAGACTAAGACGGACCAATGGGTGCTGCTCAAAACAAGGAAGAAATCTAACACAAGGACACTCACAATGGAGTTATCCATCCATCCATCATCTACCGCTTATTTGGGGCTGGGTCGCTGGGGCAACAGTCTCAGCAGGGATGCCCATACTTCCCTCTCCCCTCCAGCTTGTCCAAGGTCTTCCCCGAGGTCTCCTGCCGGTAGGACATGCACGGAGCACCTCCCCAGGGAGGCGTCCAGGAGGCATCCGGAACCAGCCACCTCAGCTGGTTCCACTCGAGGCGGAGGAGCAGTGGCTCTACTCCGAGTTCCTCCCTGTTGACTGAGCTCCTCACCCTATCTCTAAGGGTGTGCCCAGCCACTCTACGGAGGAAATTCATTTCAGCCGCTTGTATCCGGGATCTTGTCCTTTCGGTCATGACCCAAAGCTCATGACCATAGGTGACAGTAGGAACGTAGTTTGACCGTTAAATCGAGAGCTCCTTCTTCACCACGACAGACCTATACAGCGACTGCATCACTGCAGACGCTGCACCGATCCGTCTGTCAGTCTCACGGTCCATCCTTCCCTCACTCGTGAACAAGACTACAAGATACTTAAACTCCTCCACTTGATGCAGTGGAGGAGCTAATACTTTCTTAAGACTAAATACAAATAAACAAAGTGGACAAACCCAAACTCCGAACAGTTACTCTGTCGATTTACTAAAAACAAAACAAGAATAATTACAAGTGGGAGTCAGCACCCCTAAGACTAGTGTTTCTAACATAAATAGCCTACTTGTAACCGTAGTGTTGTCAGTTTTTAAAAACTTATCCCTGGCCCATCTCTTCTCATAAATCCTAATAACCAAGTGCTTCGGTTAACACAAGAGCAGAGAAGTCACTCAAAATCAAGAGGCACGTGTCAAGCTGTGTGTCTAGAATGATAGCTGCCCAGACTGTCACGCTTGTGGGGCTTTTAAAACTGAGGTTCCGGCTGCATTCCAACGATTGGTGGACAGATGCTGGACAAGACCAATCCCGGAACTCTGCAGGAGTGGGAAGTTGAGATCCACGCCCCTCTCAGTTGGAGCCAATCACGAGCTGAGGATGACACACTGCGCACACATAATGCAAACATGTACAGAGGGTTAAACTATGAGTGCACGGCAGGGGCCGTAACAGACACTTAGAGCTTGTGTAGCCTTCATATAAGGCTTATAATTTTTTTGCTGCTCCCGATAAGTTTGATTTTAGTTTTTTTGATCCAGTTTGGCTCTTTGAATGTTTAAGGTTGCGACCCCTGACCTAGACAGAATTACTGCCTCTTTTTGTCACCATCACTGGTCTTACCTGAATTACTCACCTAGTAATGTGAGTGGCGGTTACCACCATCGATGACCCAATTTAATTGGGTTTAGGGAAAGGGGAATTCTACTCAATCCGAAAAAATAAGTCTTTGACACGATTGTTTCCATAGCCACTTGGCCTCTCCAGTTGAAAAGTGTTTCAAATCATTAGGGAAGGACTTCATGTCACAAAAAATGATAATATGACGCTATAGCAGAAAGGTCAGTCACGAAGACATATCTTTTCACACAGTCAAATATATCTCAATATATTCATAACTGTATTTGACTCAATCCACAGATACTTTGAGCTCTGGTTGTGGTGGAGGTAGTACTCATATTGCTGACACTGCCTCAACATCCTGTGCAATGTACCTAGCTCAATCTGATATGTCTGTCAGAGAATGTCAGGTCGTCTGACAGTGAATGGACATAGACTTCAAGACTGACAAGTTAAATCACAGAATTCACCATGATAAAATTGAGCAACCATAAAATATAGATGGACTGAATCTCAATAGTTGGTTAAGGGAAATGAGAAAAGGAGAATCACTTGTGTGTGTTGAGTGGGCAGGCTCAATTTGGCAGTCATCCAGTCATCATTCAGACAACAAAAGTCCCCTTGTACTTAAAACACACAAATTAAAATTTCCAATCTTATTCTGTGGATGGATGCTGCCAAGAAATGACTGAAAGTGTTTTCCATAATTTACCAGCAGAATTAACAACTGTTCCTCCTTCTTTTATGAGCATTTGATCACAAATATTTTCACAAGTTTGAAAAATGGGTTTCACAAATGTGGATAGTACTTGTTTTTATCAGCTGAATGCAATTCAATGTTTGCAGATTGTGGCACTAGACCACGCAATGTGCACATATTAGGACCAAGTTTTACCATTTTATCATTAATTATTTTTGTTTTGTTTTTATATCCAACATCTTTCATGATTCACGAGTTATTAAAGAGTCCCTTCCTTCCATCTGCACAGCCTCACCCCAAAGACAGAACCATGTGCATAACACAGGTGTCACAGAACTAATGAGTAAATATGTCATCTAGCGCTAATATTTGGTTATTCCTACAAGAATAATGCAGGCTACCCAAAATTAAAAACCTGAAACATCCTGTTCATATCTTGTAAATTTTTTTCCCATTCATGAACACCGTAATGAACTTTGATTGTTATTGAATAAAAAACAAATACTTCACCTGACGTGTATTGTAGCTGCAGTAAATCCAGCATGGACTGAGCTATTTCATTGTTACTGCAAATAATATAAACACCCAGAAATGTACTGAGGCATAGTGTGTAGACACAACTTAAGTAAGCGGCAAAAGGGTCACATTGGAGCATTGGACTGTCTCCTGCACAAATGAGGCACAAATACATGAGCAAAAGAGACCTTTATCACAGCAGACAACTTACAGCAGTGAAGTCACAGGTGTTGCTAATATTATTGATGGCTCTGTTCTATTCAAATGGCGTGGTAGGCCATGGCAATGTGTCCGTGATCCAGTGTGCATAATAACAGGATTTAATTAGAATTCACCTTGCATCTATTTTGTGGGGCGGCAGTGGCTCAGTGGTAGAGCAGGTCATCCAGAGATCCAAGATCTGCAGTTCGATTCCCGCTCCCGCCGAGTAATTTGTCGTTGTGTCCTTGGGCAAAACACTTTACCCTCCTTGCCTCCAGTTGGGCACCTGCTGTTGTGTGAATATGTGTGATTGTTCCGGTGGTGGTCGGAGCATAGATGTAGATTGGCAACGACGCCTCCGTCAGTCTGC
This sequence comes from Antennarius striatus, assembly GCF_040054535.1. Classification (NCBI taxonomy): domain Eukaryota; kingdom Metazoa; phylum Chordata; class Actinopteri; order Lophiiformes; family Antennariidae; genus Antennarius; species Antennarius striatus. The sequence continues at coordinate 15,571,375 of NC_090776.1, forward strand.
CCCAGGGCAGCTGTGGCTACACACGTAGTTTATCATCTCCAAGTATGAATAAGGAGTGAATGAATAATGGATCCGATGTAAAAGCGACTTTGAGTGTCCAGAAATGTTATATAAATCTAATCCATCATTATTATTTATTATTTTATTATGTGCATTCTTTTCCTACTGCAAAGTGATAAAATTATATTTGCCATTTCTTGTGTTATCTGTTTGTGTTTCCACAGAAAATATGTTGTTTTATTCACTTAGCACTGCATTAGTATAAATAGTACACTATACGTCGGTCTGTTCCTGATTTTCCCTATGGAATATGGAGGATTCTTCAGCTCTCAAGAGATAAAAAAAAACAATCTGTCTTCTTAGACAGTGTAAATGTTTGAAATAACAAAATGACAATTTTGAAAATGTGATCAAACTCAAAAACAATCTATTTTTATGGCAAGACAGACATGGAAGAAAAAAACAGTTTTATATGATAGATTAAAGGTGTGTTCTTGTTCTTACTCATGATTACAATATTATGGGATAACACTGATTGCTATATAACTTAATTTACATTCATTAAATACATTTCCAGGGACATCTTTTGCAAAAGATTTCCATCTTGGTTTCACAATGATATTTGGAATCCAATTAGTCCTTTGCTTTCTTAAAACAGTTATTTTTATATTGTTAATTTACAAAAAGTTTTTCTTAACTGAATTCCTTCATTTAATTAATTTAAGACACCTGACCTGCAGTTAATTTTTTTAGTTGGTCAGTTAGACGCACTTGTTTCCTTTGTATTAACCTTATGGTCATTATAATCCAAAGACAACTCAGTAAATTCTGTATTAATAGAAACAAAGGACACAAAAAGGGAAATTGAGGCATCTCAAAGCCCAAGTGTGTTTGTGTGAAACCAAGACATGACCTCAACATCTGGCCTGTTAAGCTGTTTAAGCTGATATCACCTGTTACCCTGCTGTTCGTCTAAGAACTGTGTACATAAGCGCACCTGTTTCGAGATCCCACATAATTCTGATTATATTCCACAATCATTTCTCTGGGACTTATTTACCACTGCTTTGTGTATTGTGCTCACATCGGCAGCAGGTGAAAGTAAACCCTCCTTCATCCCCGTACACTTTAATAGCCCAAAATCTCCTCTGTCTTCCTGCTGCTGTCACTTTTGTGTTGACCAATTTAGGTAGCCTTCTTTTCTTTTTTTATTTCTTGCACTCATTCTATTTTGTCTCTCTCAAAGCTGGCAAAAGGATGCCATCAATCTTCATGAGGTTTTGATACACATCGTTTCACCTCCTGCAGTACCTGCTTTATCAGGAGATTGGGAGAGGACGGATGACTGATCAGACTGATATAGCTTCTCTCGCATTTCAGTGAAACCCCCCACCTCCAACACCGTTTTTTCTTTTCTTCATTCCACCTCATTCTTTTTTCGTTTTCTTCATCTTACCTCCCATTGGGTAATTGAAATCTTAACATCTTCAACCTTGTGTTTGACTCATTTTTATTTTATATGTATTGTATTTACCTTGATAAAGCTTCTCATTTGAATAAATGTCTGGTATTGACATTCCCAAAGCTTGTCACAAGATCAAACATTTGCAGCAAAAATATCCAAACCATTCAGTAGGCAATTAAAAGCCTCGCAGTATCCCAAAAATATTTAATCTGTAAACTGTTCAACTTGATTAAAGAATTTGTGTGAGGATGACTGATTTTCTGGAATTAATCATTTCCTTTTGCAACTGGTATCTATGAAGTGATGCAGGGTAAGGTCAGTTTGAACAACCTGACTTTTAAAAAATTCTAAGCAGGCAGTGACCTTGGCTCAATGATCTTAGAAAATAAAGATGCATGTTGATGAGCAGACAGTATCAGATGCAAAACTCTGCCTGACTGATGAGAAATAATGTACTGTGCCATGTATGTGACTGATCTGATGTTTGCAGCTGAACAACCTTGAAAACCCACTGATAGCAGAGACGTGAAATGATTAATTTCTGTGACTGATAAACCTTCCCCTCTGCCAGGTAATAAGAACCTAAATTACTAAAGGCAAAGTGTTTATAAGTCTAAAGGATACCAAATATCTTTAGTGATGCAAATGTACCAACACTTCATAATTATGGGTAATTATGGAATTGTTTAAACAATAGATCAGTAATAATGATAACAATGTAAATACAGGGGGGGGGGCTAAATACGATATGCGACAAATATGAATCCAATGACTCAAGTTGTTTTACAAAAGGTACTATGAAAAGACTAAAACCAGTCTGATCTGTGTGGTGATAATGAAACTATACCACAAGCAGCCAGATTTCTAAACTGAGATTAAAGACTGGAAATGGTAATATAGCCTGGCTCTGTTCAAAAGGAACCTAGGCACCAGCACCTGTACATCACTTTTCTTCACCACAAGCATTTATAGATCAAACAAACAAGATATTACAAATTCAATAATTTGTTAGCTTTATGCACAACATGGTTATCCATCAGAAACAAGCATCTGTCTTAATCAAGGCTTCAGATTTGTATTCAGCAAAGATATGACAGCGCTCCTCTCAGAGAGGAAAGAAATATAAAAGTCAAGATAACCCTTTAACGTCTGTTTCTACATGTTATGTCTGAGTCTTTACATAACATTTTTCAAATGTTTTTTTTCCTATGTAAGGAAACGTTATGGCACTTAGAGAGTTGACCTATTGCTCATTCAATTATATTCAAAACGCAGCACAAATATAACCTGACAACTTCAAAAAACCTTTAATGCTTGTATTGAAATGGCCATTGACTCCTACCCTCTTGCAGTTATAAAGGCTCTTTTTTGAAACAAAGCTGCAGCAGTTTTCTTTTCCATTATTTATTTTACAGGCAGTGCCATATTTGACATCCCAGTAGGTCACAGATGCTTCACAGCTTTGAATTCCATTCCTTGTCTTTACTTTGTTGCATTTGCATCCTCTTTACATGTTTATGTAAGGTTCCTCCAAATGCTTTGGTTTTCACACTGCACAAACGTGCTGTTCCACCCAGGAAAATAATCTTACATGTGTGACTGGGAGTGTGACTGTGTACATCTGTGTTGTCTAATAAAAACATTTCTGAGTTAAGAGCATTCAGACTGGGTGCTTTTCAGACTTCATCAGAATTAGAATTCTCAAAAACTGTCACACTTTTGATGCTGAACTCAAACTAATAACCCCAAATTTATCTAGTTTCAACACTAATGGGAAATGAAAAATATTGCCTTGTCTTAGCATTGAAGCCACTCCACCATCAGCACCATTCTCCTATCCCACAACTGAGAAGTGCCTGAAGATGAGTTATTATTACATGACATCTTTTTGGAGCTCAGTCACCAGGGAGGAGCTCGGAATAGAGCCGCTGCTCCTCCGCCTCTAGCGGAGTCAGCTGCGGTGGCTCGGGCATCTGTTCTGGATGCCTCCTGGACACCTCTTGTTCCGGGCATGTCCTACCGGGAGGAGACCTCGAGGAAGACCTAGGACACGCTGGAGGGACTACAGTATGTCTCTCGGCTGGCCTAGGTACACCTGGGGCTTCCCCCGGAGGAGCTGGAGGAGGTGTCTGGGGAGAGGTAAGTATGGGCATCTCTGCTGAGACTGTTGTCCCCTCAACCCGGCCCCGGATAAGCGGTAGCTGATGGATGGATGGATGGATGGATGGATGGATGGATAGATGGATGGATGGATGGATGGATGGATGGATGGATGGATGGATGGATGGCTCCCGCTTTGGTTCAAGTATGTGTGTTTTCACATCCAGTGTGTCTTTGATGTCATAGACAGCACACACATACACGCCATTTTTTTATGAAGTCAAGATGAGGAAGAAGAGTGGTGGAGATGCACGAATCAAGTGGTGCTGATCAGTGTATGTTGCTGTAGACATAGTTTTAGCGGATGGAGATAATATATGGACAGCACAGTTCACGAGAACGGCAAGACCACGTTTCCTCGTACCACTCCAGGTACCATCCCTGTTGGCACGAACAGTCTAGAAGCCCTCATTGGAAACATAGATATCTCTAAACGTAACTAAGTTTCGCTGAATCACATTAGACTGCTTCCTGTTAGCTCCTCCATCTTGTTAGCCAGTTATCGATGACCCCTCACCTCTCCAAACTCTTCCATTGTCTTCTCCACTGATTTCTTTCTCAACACGTATTTTTCCTCCATAATTCCACCAACGATGTTTGTCGCTCTTGAAAAATGCCGTCGGCTTCAGTTTGATCAGCTGATCTCATGTTTACACAATAAGTCACAGAGTTGTTACAGTTGGCTGACTTAGAGTGAAAGCACTTCAATGATTACCGTAGAAAATTATTATTATGGAAAAATAAGAGACAAAAATAAGAGGCAAATAAGTCGTAACAAAGTTAAGAAAATAAAAGTGAACCACATCAACGCGTCTGTAGCAGGCGTTGACAGAGGGAGCTCATTAACTTTCAATGGCCAAGCCACACAGACAGACCATTTGCCAGGAAGCAATTTCAGCAATTTTCAGAAAGTTGAAATTTATGACCATGGATCACTTTAGGGCAATACATTTCAAATAAAGTGGAGTTGGAAGTTTGGCAGCTGTGTGAAATAAAAAAGTTGGTAGAGCTGAATTGGCGGTTCTATTCCCGCTCCCGCCCAGTCACCTCGGAGTGTGAGCTGACAGTGGGAGGTGTCAGCTCACACTCCGAAGCGAGCACTGCCGAGGTGCCCTTGAGCAAGCTATTTATGCGCATTTCAAAGGAAATCAAATTAACTTGTCTCTCTCTCATGGCTCCATACAGCGAAAAACTTGCCTTGCAATGTGGCAGCTTTTGGTTGTCATGGTAACTGTAAAGCATGTATGTCTGTCCAGTTAGAAATAACATTTCATATGAATGTATAGGGCAAGCAGTACACTTGATTATAATGTTGTCATCTAAAATTTCCTCCAGGCTAAAAGATTGCAGCTGGACTGAATTTAGAACTTTTCTCCAGGTAAAAATCAATATAAAAAGTAATTATTCTCTAACAGGGACACATCGTTGAAGTGTTTTGCTTGGAAACACGATCATACAGATGAAAACAGACACTAATTTCCAACAAAAAATATGATTAAAAGTTATGTCTGTTTTAAGTACCTAATTTTAAGTTCTTAAAGCAGCCAGATTTAGTAAATCAACCCACAATGCACTGATAACACATCCAGGGTTCCCTGGATGGACATCTGGAGTAGGCTCCAGCAATATTTGTGATCTACAAGGTAGAAAAGGGTCTAAAGACGGTCATCTTATCTTCAAGAAAATGAATGAATGGATGATTTAGTAAATCTGTGAATGCACAACTAAAAAGGAGAGCGTGTTCAAATAGGATTGTGTTAAATGGTGGATAAGGTCAAAAATGGGATGGACTGTTTGGAACAGATAAAGAACTTGAGGAGGAAAGAGAACAAGGAGAGGTGGGGAAGCCAAGCTTTTGCAGGTGGCCCCTTCGCCACCCATACGTGCTGGTAATAGCTGCCATTCATTATCGAATGTGCAACTGCCTGGTGGAGGACCAAGTACCCCATCCATCCCTGTCAGCTTGTGGCATGTCAATGACAAAACCTTAATTACACCATTAATTAATAGAACGATTTTTTTCCAGCGTGCACTCTGTGCCTGATGTTCGTTAAGCCACTTCATGAGCGACTGCCTATATCACAATACCGTTTAGCTGACAGAAATACACAAAGGGGAAAAGAAATTAAATAACATCCCATGGCTTGGAAAACGTGATTTTTATCAACTCACATGAAAAGTAGAAAAGGTGCTTGATCATATTACATGTATATGATATATTTTGATGAAATAATAGGATTGCAAAATCTCTAATATTGATTTTGACATGGATGAAGCTGAAGGACAATGTGTTTCTGAAAAAGGAAATATGACCAGAATGAGATAATTGACATTATGAAATAAAAGGCTGTGATGAAATATACTAATGTAAAGCCAATAAAGCTACAAGCCAGACGATAGTAAACTTTTCTACATGAAGGAGGAAAAACAAGGGTCACTGCAACAGCACTTCTGGCACTTAGGAACCTGGCAAGGAACTAACCAGGTTCAAAATTATTTCCTGTAAGAGCTGCACACACTTCAGCCTCTGCTATCGCGCAGACTGGAGAGTCATTTTACAACAGTGGCAGTTTATAGTATATCTAAATAGCATTCATGGCTACCAATGGATGTTCAGCAAAGAAGTACTAGTAGTCAAACAAGAAAGTGATGGTTGAGTGTGAAAATACCCTTTGCACCTTTCTTTAAATTTTATTTTCAACCTTATTGATTTTGTTCTCCTTAAATCTAGAATATAATGTTTTCAATGATCAAGAATGGGAAGAGCCAGAGAGGGAAGTGACTTCCCTCTCTGGCTCACAATGGGAAAGTCTAATAAAGATTGACAACTTAGTTCCCAGAGAGGACCGGTGATGGTCACATGCATGCATTAAAATATATAAAAGATTTTGCTGCAAGACTAAAACGAGCATTGATCTCATAAAAAGTTGACCCCCTTTTATGGAGTTAAACATGCAGACAAAAAAAATGAAGAATGAACCACACTTTAACTATCTCAACTAATCTTCTCACTAAAACTGACCAAAACTGAACAAAGAGATAATCACATACTATAAATCACCACGCTTATTAATCACAGATATTATTAAGGTCACAAAAGCAATGATGATAAATGTGGGTGACACAATGTGACTTCACTGCACTTAGACTAACGCTATTTCCATGAAAACAAAGATATTATTAACGTTAATGAAGACATTTCAACATGAGTAAGAATCAAAGTGAAAAAATGGGCAGAATTAAATTAGCTTTGTCACAAAATCCAGGATTAGAAGGTAAACACTGAAATGAAAAGGTCAACATTCTTTAAAGTGATAGTGGATTACAGAAAGGCTGGGTACAGAGCTGTGACCACTTTTAAGGCCTCATCAGTGGCAAAAGGGAATGCCATAAAGAATTTAAAATTTGGACTGCTCAGACCACAGGGCAGTTTTCCATGTGTTCCCCTTGAAGAGAGATTTCTTAATGATATTGTGACCATCTCTGTTTTCAAAAAGACTCAGAGTTGTTTTTGTTTTTATTGTTTTTTTATTCTGACAAATCAGTTACAAGGCATTGAGAAGGGATGAGTCCTTGGAACTTGGTTACTTGTTTGGGTGACTGGTTGGTTACTTGGTTTATCAACAAAACCTCCACCAACCTTCTTTGCTGCCACCACAGAATGCTTCAACCAAGCAACCATTGCGAACCTTCTAACCCTGCCACCATGGCCTGTCTTGTGATGACTTTGATCATGCATGGTTAACATATAGCAGATATGACATACAGTAATCCATCACTTATTCATGCTTCAAAAGGCACAACTTCACTACATCGTGGATTTTTAGTAGGTATTCATGTGATAGCATACACACATGCTAAAAGGTGGTTTAATATCAGTATGGGGAAGGTTCATAAATGTTTAAATCATCAAAAATAATAAAATACTTGGTTGCTATATCGCAGAATTTCGTTTTATGAGGGTGGTCATGGAACGCATTGATGGTACCGCAAGTAACAAGGGATTACTGTACATAAAATCATTTTTTGTTCTAATGTGGTTAAGTAGGACTTTTAAAAAGGTCCTACTTGAGGTTTTTATTAAGCTAAATTAATATTTATTAATAACATAGCTGTTACGGCACACTATAGAGTAGAACCCAATTAGTGACACCAGAGTCCAAAAATCCAAAAAGCTGTTTATTCAAACAAAAGCGGGCGGAGGATCACAGCACGCGTGTGGTAAAAGGGAGCAGCAGCAGGGAGACCAGAATCACCAACATCAAACTGGAGCAACAATCTGGCACTGTCTGCGTGGAGAGCTGGGTCTGAGAAGCCGGCTGATTGCAGATGGGATCCAGGTGAAGCTGCTCCCAGGACGACTCCGCCCACGCACCCACACCTGTGAACAGAGGAGTAGGAGGAGAGGCTGGAGCAGTCACCAACACAGGGCGTGACAATAGCATTCATATCAATATGTTCAAAATTATACACAAAATGATTCATGGGTTGGAATTTGCATTTCTTATTTGTAATTAATCAATTAATTTGTGTTTCTGTTATGTAGGCTATGGGGATGTTATAAAGGCCATCAAAATGCTGGGTGCTATTGTAGCCTACAGTGTAATATGCATACAAGAAAAGGCTTCATGGAAGACTTTAATAGTCTAAATTAAATGTGCTGCTGTTTTTACTTTGTGAACCGGTAAGGCATCAGATCTGACAGATTTGCAGTTTTAGAGTTTTAATTTTTTTTAATTTATTTTAACAATTCTGAATGTGTATATGGTAGATATAGTAGTGTTCTGTCTGGCTTGCACATGTTTCTAAATTGTTGCCAGTTGACCTAATTTATTCTGAGATGTTCCACCAGGTGTTTCTTTTATTGCACAAAATTTTTTTTTTTGACTTTGCCAACTTTATTGAGACATGATTTGGGCATCTTTGTCTTTGTGCGATTTTGAATTGAAATTGGTGTTCCAGTGTTTAACAAATTATCACATTCTGTTTCCATTTATATTTTTGGAAATTAGTTTGTTTAATGACCCAAAAGTTTGTTGCTTATACATCAGTATTTTTTGGAAAGCTGTAACTTAGGCAGCAAGAGCATCTTCCGCATATGAGAAGGATGGGGAATAGAGCCCCAGTCTCCCAGTCTACAGCTGATGTATCCTTGAGTAAAATACTTAACCCCAACCTTTAATCTGGGCGCCATAAGAACTGCCCATTGCTCCTCAGCGGTGGGTCAAAAGAACAAATTTCATGACATTGTACTTTGTATTCATCTTCTTAAAAACAGAGAGCCATGTATATAATGCAGGGTAATACTTTAGGTATAGTGGCCAGAGAAATATCTTTTGGGTTAACAAAAAGCTACTTGTCAATGTTAGAGAAAGCATGTGGTCAGGGATAAAAGGAAGAACCACTGACTGTTGGTAAGAAAAGTCACTTAGCATGGCCGCAATCCATCCTGACCTGTAGCCTGAGGGCTGCAGTAATGTAGCCTCTACACTTCCGACATTATGCACAACCACAAATGGTCAGGGAAATATAAATGTATGCACTTGAAGAAATGACTCGTACTGTGATTTTTTAAGTCTACCAAATGTATTTCAACATACTGATGTTTGTGCAGGGCTGCCGGCTGTGTCAAAATCACTTTCTTTTATCTCACATATGTATATTTATCATTGTTTCTGAATGGTTGTTGCATTTCCCCCACAATCATCACCATTTCTAAGGTGTTCTCTCCAGTGGAGTCAGCGTCCTCTAATGTGCACAATAACGGTAAGAAATTGCTGATTAAACATAGTTTCAAAAGTAAAAATTGAATTTCTTTTGGAATGAAACTGATAATACTTCAGGACTTCTAAACTGCAGGATTTCTAGTTTTACTAGTACATTTTACACAGTTACTTAAATAAAATTCTATTAAATAAAAACATAAAACATTGTGAGGTCAGAGGACATATGAAAAATGCTACATGTTTGACCCTTGATATGATACAAAGATTATTGATCTGACTATCAATATTTTGTGGTACAGACAGATATAGAGACAGGGTAAGGGGCAAGAAGGGTAAAAGAAAATATGTATGTCATGAACTGTATGGGGGTGGCATCTAATTGAGCCAACATTAATTACATGCAGGCATTTATACTGCATGATCCTGATGGCTGATAATGAAGTATTGTGTCATGTGTATGTGTTTATATTTGGCAAAGAAATAATTCCCATCATTATCACAGAGCATTGCGAAGTCTGTTAGAGTTCCTCCAGTGGGAGCTATTTTGTGGGTAGAATTGCATCTGTGCTACAGTTGATTTACTGCTGTATGGAAATAACACATGCTCACAGGTATTGAAATAGATACAAGCTAAGTGTATCACTATAAAGCAAGCCAAGATTATGGCTCTTTATTATTGTGTGATCTGTTTCATTATTGTAATTTCATCTGTGCTGTATGTCGTGAACATACATACGTGGTACATTTGACAATAAAGTTGACTATGACAATGATAAGCGCAAAGGATAATCACACATCATTAGTTATGTCTGATATTAATGGGGACAATATAAATGCATTCCCCAGGTGTTTCAAATGGCTAAGCAAGAAAACACATAGACCCTTATCTGCTTGCTAGTACAGTCTGGATAAATAATGGGGCTTTATGCTGCTAGAGCTTGAGAGAGTGAATACACAGACATTCTTCACTGATCTTCTGAGTGGTTGTAAGCGACTGGATACATGACCGCACGATGACAAAAACAATTCTGGTCCAACCCTGGCACAGTTGATGTATGTATGAGCTTTCTCAGCAGTTGTTTCTCAAATACTACAGGAATTTTTTATTGATAGAAACAAGTTGTGTTGTGTGTGTTTGTGCAAGTTGGTGGATGTTTTAGAATTTATAAGTGCAGAACAGATGAGCACAGTTGAGGAAAAGAAGGTCATGATATTACATATCCACATTCAGTAATAGAATATGGCAGACTGTGTGTGATGCTGAGATCTTTCAGATCTCCCTGCCTGCTCTCTCACACACTGTGTGTCCTGCTTGAAATTTCTGTTTGATTCTTCACTGGGGAGAAGAGGCAGTTGTTAATGCACTGCAATATCTTCCATGTCCTTTGGTGCTGAGGGAATCCTTTACCGCATCCCTCCTCCGAAGTTATGTAAATCAAAATGTGCATCAAAAGCTATTTGCCACATTAAGCATAGCCTGCAAATATATGTGTACATGCAAGCAACCTTGACAAGCCTAAGACTCCCTGTTGTATTTCAAACTCCCTCACCTCATTTAAAAATCAACCATGTTTAAAAAATGAAGACATAATCAAGCAGCTTGCTTTGAAAATCAATGGATTTGAGTTGTTTACTTATGAATAAGAGAAATGTGCTATTTGCGTCTATCAGAAATTTTTCGTTTGATATTTTCTATCTGAGATATTCAGGAGAAAAGAATCATACATTATTTAAACTACAGCATTCTAAAACCATGTTACTGTATTCTCAATATTACTGCTGATTATGTCCAATGATAGCAAAAAGGTCAATGCACTTTTTGGATTTTTTCATTTCAGAGTGTATTTGTGAGTTAAGACTTTATGTAGAATCTCATTCTGACTCAATCATAATGTACTCCTCCTCAAAACGGTAAAAACACTTGAGGGCCAATGCAAATATTACTGGGACACCGCAATACGGTTAATTTTTTTGTCTTGCAACTGTTGCAATGCTGCAAAATGATGTAAATCATGAAAACGGGGCAATTTCACAAATGACATAATGGGGGATAATTTTTTACTTTAACAGTGCAAACTGTTTCTGTGACCATCGCCCCAGGGGCAGCAAAGTCAGTGATTTTACAAACCACAACTGCTGATAAAATATAATGTCATACAGTAGCTTAAGTATCGTATTCATGTACATTGTTTTAGATATTGGTACATGACTTCTGTTTTACATTTTCTGCTAGTTTTACTTCTCTTAAAATGTATTTTAGAGGAAAAAATGAAAGTTGGCAGTTATTTTTACTGGTTTCATGTCACATCACAGCCAAAGAAGAACATATTAAATTAATGAATCTCAGCAGTTATAGGATTAAAAAAATGTAATTCTCTTGGGAATGGGGACAAATATTGAATCTGATAATTAGCCAATTATCGGTGTACTACAGTATATAGAATATATGAGAAAATTTAAATGTATAATTTACTCCACATATATTACATGTATTCATTGAAGATCATTCTGATTCTTCATTAATGAAATATCAAGTATATTTAATACATTTAGTCGCAAGGTTTTTTTTTACCTGGGGATATTGTGCCACCTGTGATGTACCACCATATCTCTTGAGCTTTATATCAGTTTATTCAGGTTTTGACTCAACATTTGCACTTCAAAAACTTCATGACACTGTAAAACACAGGCTGTCCATATACTCGCTAACCACCCCGCAAAAAACTCAAAACTTTCCCCATATTCTGTACATGCACCACCACAAAAGGCAACACTTTTATACACACATTAGGGGCGGCAGTGGCTCAGTGGTAAAGTGGGCGGTAGAGCGGGTCGACCAATTTTCGATTCCCGCTCGGTTTGATTCCCGCTCCCACCCAAAAAAGCACCCGGAGTGTGAACTCACAGTGGGAGGTGTCAGCTCACCTCTGAAGCACTGCTGAGAAGCCCTTGAGCAAGGCGTCTGTGTGAGCTTTGTTCAATAACAAAACCTACGTGACCAAAGATATTACAGAAATAATACATGGGTAGAAAACAGCCTTCATAAACAAAGATTTTGGTGCACAAAAATTAGCAGAGAAAAGGTTAAAAAACAGAATGAGAAAGGCAAAATCAGGGCATAGACAACATTTAGAAGACGCATTCAAATCCAACAATCACAAGATGGCATGGAACACAATGAAATCTATGACAGGAATGTCATGACAGAGAATGAATGCGTCTTAGCCAATGACCTAAACACGTTCTTTGCTAGGTTTGAATCATAAGACAACTCCTCAAAGTGCACTGAGATACTCAAGGCTGTAATACCTGCCCCATCAGACAGAATTACCATTACTGAGGAAGATGTGAGAAGAGTGTTTCAGTGTACTAATACTAGGAAAGCTAATGGGCCAGACGAGTGCAGTGCTTTCCTCCTCAAAAACTGTGTATCTGAGCTGGCTCCAGTGTGGCAACCCATATTTCAAAACTCTGTAGACACACACATAATTACCCTGTCTTGGAAAACCTCACACATAAACCCCTACCAAAAATCCAATGTCCCAAGGAGCATAAGGATTATAGACCCATAGCCCTCACTTCAGTGATAATGAATTCCCTAGAGAAAATATTACTACAACATCTGGATAGTGTAACCAAAGACAAACTAGATCCATGTCAATATGCCTACAAAAAGGGCTGCGGTACAGAAGATGCGGTTGCCACACTGGTCCACATGATTACAAAACTTCTAGATCAGTCAAACCACAACTATGCAAGGGTGTTGTTCTTGGACTTCTCTTCAGCATTTAATATGATTCAGTCTGATATATTGGTGTCAAAGATGGTCCAGTTAGAATTAAATCCATACCTTATTCACTGGTATGCATCCTTTCTAACCAACAAAGTACAGAGAGTAAAAGTGAACAAAACCATCTCCTCAGCATTAATTACAAATGTTGGTGCACCACAGGGTTGTGTAAACTCACTTTTCACTCTCTACACTGACAGCTGACATACTGCAGAATGTCTGTCTGAGGGTAAGAGTAATAGACCAGACCAGTACATTCTGAAGTACTCTGATGACACAGTGTTAATATCTCTTTTAAATAACCTCAGTGACACTGGACTGCACCAACAGAGGGTAAATAAGGTGGTTGAATGGAGTAGCAACAATGCTCTCATCATAAACACAAATAAGACAGAAGAGATTGTTTTAGGCACACCACCAGAAACACACAAAGTTCCTGTTACAATTCATAATGAACAGATCCATCAGGTATGTTCATACAAATATCTAGGTGTAGAAATAGACAATCTCCTGTCCTGTCAGATTGAAGCAGTGTGCAAGAAAACAAAGCAAATAATCAAGTTTTACTTCGCCGTCTACGATCGTTTGGTGCTAGTAAAATGATTCTTCTTTTGTTCTTCACTTCTGTTCTCATGAGTGTTCTTCAGTACTGTAGCACCACCTGGTATGGATGTCTGTCTGTAGCACTAAAGTCACAAATGTCACATCAACTACAAATATGCTCAAAGATTGTTGGACAAGAACTTCAAGAACTGTATACATCCATGTATAATAACAGTATGTTGAGACTGGCAAAAAACATCACCTCAACACCAGTCATGTTTTATACAATGAGTACAGTCTACTGCCCTCAGGAAGGAGATACAAGGTAACAACTTTCAAGAAGGTTAGACTAAAAAAATCCTTTGTCCATCCATCAATCCACTAATGCTCAATCAGGAGCAAAACCGGAGATAGGCTGAGTGGAGGACAAGTGCTCTCAACTACTATGTTTTCCATGTTGTCAATATCTGTCATGTCAATGTGTGTGATATGTGTGTGATATATGTTCTTCTCTGTTGCATAAAACGGCTGCTGGGTCACAAAACAAATTTCAGCACTGCTGACAAATAAAATTCATGTTATGCTATCATGTTATGTTACCCATGCATTCATTATCTAAAATTAGACATTTGACCTTACAGATGATAAGAATGTGAACACACAAAATAATAAACTTAATAGAAATTATAAAAACAATACACGGTGATAGGGGGTGCTTAGTGTCTTAACTTGTGTCCCACACTACTTAAAAGTAAATATTACAAGCCTACAAACTGAATCTATTGATTGGCCTAAGCAATAAGGCTCTCATATTATTTGTTTTAATGATGTTCACTTTTACTTGTGTAGTCCTGGAGTATAATATTGTTACTTTAGTTGTCATACTTTATACAACAAAATTATTGTCTATGTAGTCACAGCAGGTTACGTCTGATGCGAAAGTCAACAAGTCATTGTGTCAAAGCTGATGAAAATTAACCAATTTTAGTCACCAGTGCTGTGGTTCACATCACAATCACAATCACAATCACAATCAGCTTTATTGGCCATCGTTTGTAGAAAGCAGACGAGGAATTTGTTTCCGGCAGGTGGTGTCTCAAACTGTGCATTCATAACTTAACTATTCTAAATACTTTAAATATTATAAATAACTATACTAAATACAAAATGTAAGATGCAAAATGCAGTAGGTGGGGGGGGGACACAATGTACAGGTGCTGAGTGCATGTTGCAGGGATTTGGAGACAAATATTTAACGTTTATTGTTCAAGTGTCTTATGGCTTCGGGGAAGAAACTGTTTTTAAGTCTGGTTGTTTTTTAGAGGAGGGCTCTGTAGCGCCTCCCAGAGGGTAGACTTTTAAATAGACGGTGTCCAGGGTGTCTTGGGTCTGAGATGATCTTCCCTCCTAATTCTTGAGGAGTACAGCTTTTGGAGGGAGGGCAGGGAGGTCCCAGTGATCTTCTTAGCAGACCTGATTGTCCTTTGTAGTCTTGTCCTGTCCCTTTGGGTGGCAGCACCGAACCAGACTGTGATGGAGGAACACAGAACCGATTCAATGACTGCCGTGTAGAACAGGACCAACAGCTCCTGTGGCAGACCGTGCTTCCTTAGCTGCCTGAGAAAGTACATCCTCTGCTGGGCCTTCTTGAGGATGCAGCTGATGTGGAGAGTCCACTTCAGGTCCCAGGAAACAGTAGTCCCCAGGAACTTGAAGCTCTCCACAGAGTCCACAGGGCTGTTTGCGATGGTGAGGGGGAGCAGAGGGGAGGGTAACTTCCTAAAGTCCACTGTCATCTCCACAGTCTTGAGCGTGTTCAGCTCCAGGTTGTTGCGACTACACCAGTCCACTAGCTGTCTCACCTCCTGTCGGTATGCAGACTCATCCCCGTCTTGGATAAGTCCAATGGCAGTTGTGTCATCTGCAAACTTCAGATGGGTGCGTAGATGTGCAGTCGTTGGTGTAGATGCAGAAGAGCAGCGGAGAGAGGACGCAACCCTGGGGGGCACCGGTGCTGACTGTCCAAGTGTCTGAGGTGATCGCCCCCAGCCTCACCTGCTGTGTCCTGTCTGTCAGGAAGCTGGTGATCCACTGACACATGACAGAGGGGACTGTGAGCTGGTGAAGTTTGGAGGATAGCAGCTCAGGGATGATGGTGTTGAACGCCGAGCTGAAGTCAACGAACAGGATCCGTGCATATGTCCCTGGGTGGTCGAGATGATCCAGGATGAAATGCAGTCCCATGTTGACTGCATCATCCACTGACCTGTTTGCCCGATAGGCAAACTGCAGAGGTTCCAGCAGGGGTCCTGTGATGTCCTTCAGGTGGCTCAACACGAGGCGTTCAAGGGACTTCATGACCACAGATGTCAGAGCGACAGGCCGGAAGTCATTTCGTCCTGTGGTGGAGGGTTTCTTGGGGACCGGGATGATGGTGGTTGCGCTTGAAGCAGGAGGGTACCTCACACAGCTGGAGGGATCTGTTGAAGATCTGTGTGAAGACTGGAGCCAGCTGGTCCGCACAGACCTTGAGGCAGGAGGGGGAGACACCATCAGGGCCTGGCGCCTCCTTGATCTTTTGTCTGTGGAACTGCTGACTCACCTCCTGGACGGTCACACTGAGGGGGGTTGGGGGTGGTGTGGGCTGGGGGTGTGAAGGGAATGGGGGTGTGGAGGGGAGGGGGGTTGGAGGTGGGGCAGGCAGGGGGTGGGAAGGGGATGGGGTGCAGACAGTGTTTGTTGAGGGGAATGGAGGTGTGAATGGCGGTGTGATATGGGCTGCAGGTAGTGGAGTGGGGGTGGTGGGTGTGAAGGCCTTTTCGAACCTACAATAGAATCTGTTGAGGTCGTCAGCCAGGTTCTTGTTGGCCTCAGCAGGGGGGGACGGGCGTCTGTAGCCGGTGATGTCCTGCAGACCTCTCCACACCGACGAGGGGTTGGTGGCTGAAAGTTTTCCTCTCAGCTTATCAGAGTAACTCGTCTTAGCTACTCTGATCTCCTTAGTCAGTGTGTTACTGGTCTGTTGGTACAGAGCCCTATCCCCAGATCTGTAAGCCTCCTCCTTAGCCAAGCGCAGTTGTCTCAGCTTGGCTGTGAACCATGGCTTGTTGTTGCTGTATGTGCGGAAGGTCTTGGTTGGCACACACAGGTCCTCACAGAAGCTAATGTAGGCTGTCACAGTGTCCATGTAATCATCCAGGTTGTCTGTAGCAGCTTCAAAAACACTCCAGTCGGTGCAGTCAAAACATTCCTGTAGTTCCTGCTTTGCCTCGTTGGTCCATTTCTTCACCGTTTTCACCACAGGCCTAGATGTTCTCAGTCTCTGCCTGTAGGCTGGGATGAGGTGGACGAGGCAGTGATCGGAGTTTCCCAAAGCTGCGCGGGGGACCGAGCGATAAGCATCCCTAGTTACCGTGTAGCAGTGATCCAGCGTGTTGTTGTCCCTCGTCGGACAGGTCACATGCTGTCTGTATTTAGTGAGCTCGTTGCTTAGTTTTGCTCTGTTGAAGTCCCCCAGGATGATTAAAAATGAGTCCGGATGTTTCCTTTCAATGTCCGTGATTTGTTCCACTAATGTATGGAGTGCAGCATCCACATTAGCTTGCGGTGGAATGTAAACACTGACGAACACGAAAGAGGAGAACTCCCGCAGAGAATAAAAGGGCTTGCAGTTGATGCAGAATGTCTCAATGTTCGGTCCACAGAACCTGCTGAGCACTGTGACATCCTTACACCAACCTTCGTTGATGTAGAAACATATTCCACCGCCGTTGGTTTTCCCCGACCGCTCCTTGACGCGGTCCGCTCTGTGAAGTTGGAAGTCCGGCAGATGCAGAGTGCCGTCGGGGATCGATTCACTGAGCCAAGTTTCAGTGAAACACAGGGCAGCGGAACGTGCAAAGTCCATATTTTTCCCGCAGAGGAGGTGCAGCTCGTCCAGTTTATTGGGTAGTGAGCGGAGGTTAGCCAGATGTATTGATGGCAGCGGGGTCCTGAATCCCTGCTGGCGGAGTCTCACCAGCACGCCAGCTCTCTTACCCCGACGTCAGCGTGGCCGCAGCCCATAAAGGGCCGCAGCTCCGCCGATCAAGATCTCCGCAAAACTGCTCGGATCTGACGCAAACTGCGGAATAAAATTACCAGGTAAGAACTGTCTGATGGCCAGCAGTTCCTCAGAGGAGTAGGTGATGGGATTTCACTCAGAAATAGACCCGAAGGTCGACAAAAAACACAAAATGAAGTAGAACAAGAGAGAGCTCTGTGCCGAGGCGTCCATCCGCGGCGCCATCGTAATGTATTCCATTATTCCGTAATACATGATAGTCCATCTCAACGGAGCAAAAGAAGACTCCACCGTAAGAGGAGTTTGGTGACGCAGAGTCTGAAACTGATCCTTTCTGTATCACTGATGATAATTGCGAAGAATGGCGCAAAGACCCTAGAGCGACTGGTCCTGGAGCTCATGCATCCACAGGTGCAGGGTGCAATGGACCCTCTCCAGTTCGCCTATCAGGTCAAGGTTAGGGTTGTCGACGCTGTCTTGTACCTCCTCCAATGTGTGCTCTCCTACCTGGACACCAGGGGCTGTGATGTCAGGGTGCTGTTCTTTGGATTTTCGAGCGCCTTCAACACCATCCAGCCCCGGCTCCTACAGGACAAACTGACCTCCATGGCTGTGGACCCCTACCTTGTGAGCTGGATCACGGACTACCTTATGGACAGACCCTAGTACGTCCATATAGGGGTCTGTTTTACTTCTATGGTGACCAGCAGCACGGGGGCACCACAGGGGACCGTGCTCTCCCCAATTCTCTTCACCCTCTACACATCGAACTTCAAGCACAACTCGGATACATGCCACATACAGAAGTACTCCGATGACACTGCGATTGTGGCATGTATCCGGGAGGGTGATGAGGGGGAGTACAGGGCATTGGTGGCTGACTTTGTGGAGTGGTGCCAACAGAACCAGCTCCAGGTCAACATCTCCAAGACGAAGGAGATGGTGCTGGATTTCCGGCGGGCACCTCCCTCTCCACAGCCAGTGATCATCGAGGGCAGTGAGGTGGAGGTGGTAGGAAACTATAAGTACCTGGGACTGCAGCTAGACAGCAGACTGGACTGGTCACTCAACTCGGACTGTGTGTACAAGAAGGGGCAGAGCAGGATGTACTTCCTGAGGAGGCTGGCCTCCTTCAACATCTGTCCTAAGCTCCTTCTCATGTTCTATCAGTCCGTAGTCTCCAGTGTGCTGTCATATGCCATTGTGTGTTGGGGTGGTGGGGGACTCATCCGCAGGGCGGGCTCAGTGGTCGGGCTGAGCGTGGACTCACTGGAGACAGTTCTGGGGAGCAGGACCATGTCTAAATTCAGGGCCATCATGAACAACACCAGCCACCCCCTGCACACCACCTTCTCCCAGGAGAAGCACCTTCAGCGACAGACTGCTGTCACACAGCGCCTCCACAGAGAGGCTGAGGTTCTCCTTCGTGCCCCGTGCCATCAGGGGGTACAATGACTCTCTCAGGAGGAGTGGGGGGGGGGTGAGGTCAGCACGCGGTTAAATTATTTAATTTAATTTTATACTGTTTATATTTTTATTTTTATTTTTTTTAGTATATGTTCTGTTAATGCTGCTGTTAATGCTATGTGTCTGTTAGTGTAGTGTATGTCTTGTGGTATGTTCTGTTTTGTTTTTGTTTTTTCCTGGTGTTTGGCTGAGCAGTGGATATGTGCAATTTCCTCCGGGATTATTAAAGTATCTATTTATCTATCTATCTATCAAAGGATGATGTTGATGATTAAGAAAAAAATGAGACAATGAAAAACAGAAGCAACAAAGATGTTGGTGCAGAGATAAATTGACAAAACCCCATTAATGACAAATGACACAGACAATTAAAGAACTTGGCGTCAGTGGGTATGCAGGGCATTTTAATTCAAAGCTGTTGTCTCCTGTCGCAATAATACAAAAAATATATCAGTATAATTAGTACTGATGATAGCATTCTGTGCAGGGTCCGGAGGTTGCTCCCAGTGCATGTCAGGATGCCAGGTAATCATGAGCTATGATATAAGTTAAACTTTCATTTGTGTGTCCTGGATCAAAAGCTCTGTCAGAGATAATATAAACATGTGCCCTTTTCAATTTGAAATAAAAAGACACAAAGTCAAATTTAAGTGAAATTACCACTGTTGCATCATAGCAAGAGGGTCCTTGGTTTCCACCTGGGCCCTTTGCGTGTGGAGTTTGTATGTTCTCTGGGTTCTCCAGCTTCAGATAAGTGGCTGAAGATGACTGACTGACTGACTGACTGACTGACTGACTGACTGACTGACTGACTGACTGACTGACTGACTGACTGACTGACTGACTGACTGACTGAATTAATTAATTAATTAATTAATGGATAGTCAAAATAGTTTGCACTGACCTGAGAAGACAGCTTATTTTGTGTTAGATCCTCAGGTCAAGAAAAGTAAAAGATAGCTCTTCCAATAGCATTTCCGTTTACAGCTACAGTATAACCATCATACAATAAAACATTGTTGAGTCTCCTTTATGTTTACAGGCTCAAAAAAGTGTAAAAGAGCTACTGAGTACCACAATAGTCGGAATCAACCTTTTTTTTTGTTAACCCCAAGCTCTGTATATGTTCCAACAACAGGGGGTGTTTTGTGAGTCGTTACTTTCACACGAAAAGGTTAGATTGCACGGAACTCACTTAACATAATTATTAGGCTATAAAGATGTGAATAATATGAAAAGTATATATATAAAATCACAACAAAGAGTAACCGAGTTGCTTCAGTTAATTGCTAATTAAATGCTGGCAGAAAGAAGCACTCTTAATGCTGCTTTTATTTCTGGCAAATGCATTGTGTAGAGCTCTTAAACTTTATGTCACGGCTCTCTTTTCAGTTTATTGTTGTGTGGTTTATTTTTGTAACTTTATTTCTGTTATTTGTTATGATTGGGTCTTGTCTTCTCCCTTTTTATCCCGCATGTCACATCTTTCTTTATAGTGCCTGTCGCTTAAGTTACTTATTTTATCTTTCCTTGTTCTTTCTCCCTTTCTGTGTCTTTTTATTGCCTGTTTCTTGTCACACCTGTCCTCCTTGTCCATCCCCAGCATGATTAGTCCCAGCTGTATCTGGTTATATTCTCTTCCTTATATTGTCTGTGTGTTCATGCGTTAAGTTGCCAGATGAACTTCACTTCCCTTGTCTTCGACATGTGTGTGCACCCTGATCCTCAGTGTTTGCATTATTGAATCAGAACACTTTAGGCCTGACACCAAATCTAAAAATGTAATGAATAACAAGCAGAAATCTTGTTTTGGGCCAAATTAAAATTACCTTAATGTCAGTGATTAATGGTTCATAGCTGACATGAATACTAAAGAACTAATCAAATCTTGTCAGCTACTGATCAATATCCTGGTTGCGGAATCTCCCTTTAGGCAGGTCTTTTCTAGATTTCTTACAGTTTTGCTTTCAAACAAGAGGTTTTTAGTGTGTTCTTGCCCAAAGTTTAAGGTGGGTGTTCTTTCTCAAAATTGGTTACATTATAATTAGTAATTTCTTTTACAGTATCATGAAGAAAATTCCCCCAAAAGACAGAATCCATCTGAATGTCAACTGCAACATCAAGTTTACCCACTTGTTATATTAAAAAGAACAAATTAATTTGTTATTTTTTTAAATGCTTAGAAGAAACACATGCAAAACATCACATTTATATGCAACCTGGAGTGATTTCAACTCTATACAAACCTCTTCACTTTCATGTGTGAATATATTTTCCGTCCCTGCTGATTCTTATTGATACATTACACCTGAACTATGGAAGTGAAATCACACAGATGAGAAATCCATCCATCCATCCATTTTCTTGTAGATATGATTCCAATTGTCTCGTCTACAGCCGCTGAGGCAGATCCTATCTCAGCTAGATACAAGCAAAAGATGGAGTACACCCAAATCAAGAGCAAGTTTATCACAGGGTCACATTGAAGAGACAAACACACACTCACACCTATGTACAATTTAGCATGACCTGTTCATCCAGGGTGCATGTTTTTGGAGGTGGGAGCAAGCCAGAGAAGTTGGAAAGAAACAGTGCAGACATGGGATAATGGACAAACTCAGAAAAGAATTGAACCCAGAACCTTCTTGCAGTAAGCACACAGTGCTACCCAATGCACCACCATAACACCAAGCTAGAAGTCATCACTTGGCAATCCTTGTGAACTATCCCCAAAGAGGCAATTTTGGAGAGTTTACATTCCATGTGTATACTTTGCATTTTTGGAAGAGAGACGGTGCTTGGCAGAAAGTCCAACTTATTCTTATGTTCATGTAGATAAAATTTCGAAATATACTGCTTGTGCCAAAACTTTTCTGAACAGTTATTGCAATGTACTGTATATGCTAAAAGGCAATGTTTACAATAATGATTTTTGTATCATACTTCAGTGATCCCCAACCAGGGGCCGCAGGTTGATACCGGTACGTGGGTCATTTGGTACCAGGCCGCACAGAAAGAAAAAATAATTTACTTTACTTCCGTTTTATTATTTAGGAGTCTGAAAGATGTTTTATTTTGAAAATTGACGTCTGTGTGGAATGACACACAGTCGAACACATTCGGCAGTCCTGCTTGATATGTTTTGATCATGTAACAGTTAGCAGTCATTAGCCCTAAATTAAGCACCCACAACCGCGCCACTGTTCTGGATTAGAGTCAAGGCAGATTATCCTGAGATCGCCTAAAAAGTATCAAAAACCCTGTTTCCATTTCCAATCTCCTGTCTTTGTGAAGCGGGATTTTCTGCAGTGACCGTAAAGAAAACCAAACTGCGGAGTAGACCGGACAGCCGGAACACACTTCAGGTGTCATTGTCTCTCTAGATCAGCGGTCCCCAACGACTAATTCTCATTATTGTAATTATTATTATTTGACTGACTTTTTCACCCTCTTATTGGAAATGATCGGTATTTCTCCTACATTGAATGCAATGATTGTAAGTCGATATATTTCAAAATAAACCTCATCAGTGCAGTCACTTCAGTCAAGTTTTTAATATAATTATTTCTTACAATGATTTCGTTTACAGAGATGTTGATTATCAATTTATGAAAAAAAGGTTGTTTATTGTCTGTTGATGTCTGCATTTTACATAAAACCACTGCAGATGATTTATTATTAGACTACAGCTGTCCTGGCATCATTAACAATTACCGAGCAAATGAAGACTTGTCCGTGAAAATATTGCATTAGATGAAACCGGTCCGTGGCGCAAAAAAGGTTGGGGACTGCTGTCATACATGACATGTAACAAACGGTATTTCTTATGAAGTAATCTATCTGTGTATGATATGGCGGCATACCCCAGACCAAAAGTAGACTCCTTAATGGAAACTTAGAACCCTATGGTTAATTTATTTCCTTGGCCTCTTAGAAAATGTTGGATCAAGCAATAAACATGTCATAGTGCTAGAGTTGAATGAGTGACTATTAAAAGCCAAAACATGATATTATTAATGGGATGAAGAGGTTCTTGTTGTAATGTGGGTGGAGTCGAAGATGGGTATTAGGTATTTGTTCTATTGATATGTATATGGCCCACTGTCAAAGTCACATTAGTTTTTCATGTGTCTATCACAGCTGTATCTGTATTTCTCCTCGTAGAAAGCCTAGGTATTTCTTTAACTCATTTACTATCACTCTCCCATACAGAAGCTGAGATGAGATGCTTTGTGGATTCTTTGTCTCTGATTGCTAATTTTAAAACAAGAAATTAATTTGAATCCTTTGCCAGTAATAAAAAGTCATTCTCTTTGGTCGCTACACGTCTGTCATTGTCAGCTAGAGATACCTGTATATGTGACCAATCACTCAGACCCAGTATTCAGATACGGAGTGTTGTCTAATTTTTAAAATAGCATGTGTATGCTGTTAGTATTTTTTTTTCTACAGCAATTCCTACACTTTCAATTAAATCATGACTTTCATTAAATCTGTAATATAATGTTAGTAAACAATCACATCAAATGATAGTTTAATCAGAGATGGTAAAATTTACAGAGCCAATAAAAATAAACATATGGATTATTTAGTATTTCAGCATTTGCTCTAAGGACATTTGACGTATATAAATGTTTTTCACAATTCTGCAAAGCCCACTTTTCTATTCTATAGGCAGTCAAGTCATAAATGCAGGTTATTCAATAAGCATTTATGTAAAGGATACCAATCAGGAGCTATTTTAAAGCGCAAATGGATTGCTGTGGTGGTGCAGATTGAAGTGGTTTGATGGTAACAAGTATTAGGCCTACATAGAAAAGGGGTGCTTAATGTGAGAATAGATTGCTGTCACAGTTGGTAATTTCATGGTTTGATTGATTGCTGGAAAAATGTATCGTTCATACTGAGGTGATTAATCCATCTTTGCATAGTTCTAAACCTCTGCTCCCCTTTCTTGTTTGCCTTGCCAACACTGCTGTCAAACTGTATTGTGTGATACTTTCCTTTTCTTTCCATTATTCGTTTCCTTAATCCCCTTTAAATATCATTGTCTTTACTATGTTTTGAGAATGTGTGCACGAACATCTTGCACACAACCAGTGATGGAATGAGGGGATGTCTGAGTGAGTGTTATTAACCTTGCATTGTTTACTCAGCCATGCATATATGCATGAGTTGGCAGTCACTAATTCCTCCCTGATAAAAACCATTTAAACTTTCAGACAGAAAATGAATCCTGTCAAAAATGTACACAATTGAAATTTGTTAAATTAATGAGATGAAAAGAATATGAAAAGGCGGCAGCAGGTAGACCAGATGACGGGGTCAATGGGAGACACCATGAAACTGATTATGATTGATGATGACAGATTGGAACATTTGTGCATGCAGAGGAGTACTAATTATAAAATCTGTAACCGTGGTTAAACAATTTGTAGCCAACAAACAGCATGTATATATCGATTGTATAAGACCTTCATTATTTTGAGCACAAAACTATTCCACACTAAAGCAACAGACAGGTTGTTTAAGTATCAAAGCATTTTCCCCCCACATTTTTTTTGTAAAATCAATTATAGTACCACACACAAATGGAAAATCAGTCCCATCTTGCTGAAAAGCACATACCGTATTATCTGTACGGTAATTGCATCTACTCATACCCTAGAAGTCAAGCTTAAAGATTTGGTTTGAGTGCTCAACAGTTGATTTCCATTGCTATCAATTTAATTTTCTCATTGAATCCCGTGCGTTACAGTAACTTGTAACAAATAATAGTTCAGTGTATTGTAGCAGCTGGGTATAATTCCAATTCCACCCTGACAATGAAGACTTAAAAATAAGTGCATACCCAGGCAGTCATTTAATTTAATCGGTTTTCTGGGGAAATTCTAAAGCAGTTACTATTTTCTACTTTCACTACAGTTGGGGACGACAGGAGAAAGGAAAAAAAAAAAATACTCCCCACGTAAAAGTAACAATTATGATGATAATTTTTTTGTGTACAAATTATTAGTTGCCATGATTAACTGTAATTACAATTACAAGTAAAATTATAGAAAAATCACACATGTAAATGTTTTAAAACCATGGGTTTAAGCCCTGAGCTGAAGGACATGAAAACAGGAGACTAAAAATAGATTTAATTGAACTGATTTCTCTCTCAAGCCATCCAACCACATTGTTTTAACGTGGTTTCATTTCTAGGTAATGTGGCATTCCAGACTACAACATGTTGTTCTCCGTTCCTCCATTATTTTGCCTAATATCCAATCCCTTTAGGAAAAAAATCTTGCAGACCAGCAGTTGCAGATCAAACTCTTCTTCTTTGCCTGTTGGCTTTTCCCTTCAGGGGTTGCCACAGCAAATCAATTGCCTCCATCTAACCCTGTCGTCTGCATCCTCTTCTCTCACACCAACTATCTTCATGTCCTCTTTCACTACATCCATGAACCTCCTCTTTGGTCTTCCCCTACGCCTCCTGCCTGGCAGTTCAAAACTCAGCATCCTTCTACCAATATATTCAGTATCTCTCCTCTGGACATGTCCAAACCATCTCAGTCGGGCCTCTCTGACTTTATCTCCAAAACCTCTAACATGTGCTGTCCCTCTGATGTACTCATTCCTGATCCTATCCTTCCTGGTCACTCCCAGAGAGAACCTCAGCATCTTCATCTCTGCTACCTCCAGCTCTGTCTCCTGTCTTTTCTTCAGTGACACTGTCTCTAGACCAAACAACACCGCTGGTCTCACCACAGTTTTGTACACCTTTCCTTTCATTTTAGCTGAAACTCTTCTATCACACATCACACCTGACACTTTTCTCCACCCGTACCATCCTGCCTGTACACGCTTCTTCACCTCTTTTCCAGACTCTCCATTGCTCTGGACTGTTGACCCTAAGTACCGTATTTATTCGAGTATAACGCGCAAAATTTTCTACCTAAAAAAGAACTCAAAGTTTGGGTGCGCGTTATAAACGAGGGCTGGGGTGACACGCTTAGATGTATTAGTATACAGTATTATTTGCGCAATGACTTATTGGTCGAAGATATCGCTGACCACAATCGCAAAACATTGAATGCAACCACATCTCTCGACCCACAAAACGTCCATGGTCGATTTTTACTTAAAGTCCTCCACCTTCTTGATCTCTTCTCCCTGTAGCCTCACTCTTCCACTTGGGTCCCTCTCATTCACACACATGTACTCTGTCTTATAGCGGCTAACTTTCATTCCTCTCCTTTCCAGGACAAACCTCCACCTCTCTAGCTTCTCCTCCACCTCTTCCCTGCTCTCACTGCAGATCACAATGCCATTTGCAAACATCATAGTCCATGGAGATTCCTGTCTAACCTCGTCTGTCAGCCTGTCCATCACCATAGCGAACAAGAAGGGGCTCAGAGCTGTTCCCTGATGCAGTCCCAGCTCCACCTTGAACTCCTCTGTCACACCTACAGCACATCTCACCACTGTCTTACAGTCCTCATACATGTCCTGCACCACTCTAACATACTTCTCTGCCACTCCAGACTTCCTCATACAATACCACAGTTCCTCTCTGGGCACCCTGTCATAAGCTTTCTCCAGATCTACAAAAACACAAGGCAGCCTCTTCTGTACTTTTCTATCAACATCCTCAAGGCAAATACTGCATCTTTAGTACTCTTTTTTGGCATGAAACTATACTGCTGCTCACAAATGCTCACTTCTGCCCTCAGTCTAGCTTCCACTACTCTTTCCCATAACTTCATTGTATGGCTCATCAGCTTTATTCCTCTGTAGTTGCCACAACTCTGCATGTCTCCCTTGTTCTTAAAAATGGGCACCAGCACACTTCTCCTCTATTCCTCAGGCATCTTCTCACTATCTAAGATCCTGTTGAACAACGCAGTCAGGAACTCTACTGCAACCTCTCCTAGACACTTCCAAACCTCTACAGGTATATCATCAGGACCGACTGCCGTTCCACTCGTCATCCTCTTCAATGCCCTCCTCATTTCATCCTGACTAGTCTTTGCTACTTCCTGGTCCACAGCAGTCACCTCTTCTAGTCTTTGTTCTCTTTCATTTTCCACGTTCATCAACTATTCAAAGTACTCTCTCCATCTTCCCATCACACTACTGGCACCTGTCAATAGACTTCCATCCCTATCCTTAATCACCCTAACCTGCTGCACGTCCTTCCCATCTCTGTCTCTCTGTCTTGCCAACCTGTATAGATCAGTCTCTCCCTCTTTACTGCCCAACCTAGCATACAAGTCGTCATAAGCCCCTTATTTAGCCTTTTCCACCTCTACCTTCACCTTACGTTGTGTCTCCCTGTACTCCTGTCTGCTCTCCTCAGTCCTCTCAGTGTCCCACTTCTTCTTAGCTAACCTCTTTTCTCTGTATACACCCTTGTACCTCCTCATTCCACCACCAAGTCTCCTTATCTACTTTCTTTCCAGATGACACACCAAGTACTCTCTTACCTGTCTCCCTGATCACATTAGCTGTAGTTGTCCAGTCATCTGGGAGCACCTCCTGACCACCCAGATTATGTCTTAACTCCTTCCTAAAAGTCAACACTCTTCCTTTTTCAGCTTCCACCGTTTCATCTTCTGCTCTGCCTTTGCCCTCTTCATCTTCCTCACCACCAGAGTCATCCTACACACCACCATCCTATGCTGTTTGGTTACACTCTCACCTACCACTACCACTTTGCAGTCACTGATCTCCTTCAGATTACACCGTCTACACAAGATGTAGTCTACCTGTGTGCTCCTACCTCTACTCTTATAGGTCACCCTATGTTCCTGTCTCTTCAGGAAGAAAGTATTCACTACAGCCATTTCCATCCTTTTTGCAAAGTCAACCACCATCTGTCCTTCTGCGTTCCTCTCCTGGATACCTCCTTCAAGATAACTTCTACTCCATTTCTCTTCCTATCTACACCATGATAGAACAACTTGAACCCTGCTCCTAAACTTCTAGCCTTGCTGCCTTTCCACCTGGTCTCCTGGACACACAGTATGTCTACCTTTCTTCTCTGCATCATGTCAACCAATTCTCTACCTTTTCCCATCATAGTTCCAACATTCAAAGTCCCTACTCTCAGTCTTATACTCTTGGCGTTCCTCTTCTCTCTCTTCCTACGATCACACTTTCTTCCTCTCCTTCTTCGACCAACAGTAGTCCAATTTCCACCGGCACCCTGTAGGTCAACAACACCGATGACTGTCGTTGTTAACCCGGGCCTCGACCAATCCGGTATGGAAGTCATAGGTTTGATTCGTATGATTGATTTGGCAAAAGTTTTACGCTGGATGCCCTCTGTATTTATCCGGGCTTGGGACCAGCACAATAAGACACTGTCTTGTGTCCTCTTGTGGCTACATTAGTCACAGATCAAACTGTGTTATGCATTTAGGAATGTGTGCATCTTGGTGATCATGAAACTTTTTTAGAGGACAGAGACATGGATGATTAAGGATTGCTGGCTTTGGTGTGATTATTCAGCTGGATAGAGTGCCTGGGACCGGAAACAAGTTGACGGGCAGGGATGTGTGCCTAGACATAAACCAGTGGTGGTGTAAAAATGTAATGGTCAGAGAGAGGATCAGCCCAAGACCTTGTGAACTGAGCTACTGCCGCCCCAAGTCTGAAGAATCTGTAATTTCACTTACTGTCATCTGTTGGGACTGTAACCTTCGTGTTAGGCAGAAGAACACCCTTAACAGTTGTGAGAGGGCCAGCAAGATCGTTCGTGCACAATTTCAATGTCTGACTGACGCAGCACAGATGTGTGTGTGTGTGTGTGTGTGTGTGTGTGTGTGTGTGTGTGTGTGTGTGTGTTGGGGGGTGATTATTCTGCCATTTTATTATTGTTATCATTTAACTGATAATCTATTTGCCTTTGTTTATGTGTATTTGCTGTGATTTTAGTTACCCACTTTAATATGGATTGCCCAGTTTGGGACATGCAAATAAACTTGACTTAAATATCTTGGTGGGACTTTCATGCACAGAGTATGCCTTCCCAAGCTGATAGAATGTTATGATCAGAACCATGGATAGCAACAAGAGGCAGTTGTCAAATGTGAGGAAACAGAACTGACCATTATCAAATGAACTAAGAAATCACTCATTCCTTTTAACTATAAAATAATTGAGCGGGAAAATAACCTACAAAAATCCATGCACAAAGGCTCAGTAGATGAGATTTATGGATATATAGATCAAATGGTGCTTGATCTAAAAGTTTTGTTTCTTTCCAAGTAAATCATAGCAAAGAGGACTTGCTGGACTGTTTTGTCATAAATGTCAGAGGTACAATTCAGAATTTTTTTAAATTACCCTGCAAGGCAACTGACCTGCCTATCACTGTGAATAGTTTTGTACTGAAGAAAAAGGCACAAATAAAAAGATCTGGTAGAAGCCACAGTTGTAGAAATTTCTGAGCATATTTGTGTCATTTGCATTTCAAAAAAAACAAGAAAAAAACAAGATGCCCTGTCTTTTTTAAGCCTGAACGGTTGTGAATGCTATGAAAAAAGGATATTATATTGTGAAAATATTTATTGAGTGGTGTGATGGCCAATCATTGTCTGTTTTAATCATTCTGCTATTCATCGTCACACTAATGACACTCTGAATGAAAATATCAGCTCTGATGCCAATGGTGGATTTCAGCTGTCATTGTTCTATTGAGGTTGTTTGTCACTTTTAGTTTTTGGCTGAAACACACCAATGGACTTTAATCCAAATGACAAGCATGTGAATATTTGCGTACATGTAGTACTGACACCCCTGTGGACCCACCACAGGGCAGACCGATGGGGTCGGGTGCGCTGCCATATAGGTGGCAGTGATGACAGGGGGTCACAACAGACCAGACCCGGGCGGCAGATGCTGGCTTTGTGGACGTGGAATGTCACCTCACTGGTGGGGAAGGAGCCGGAGCTTGTTTTGGAGGTGGAGCGTTACTAGTTGGATCTGGTGGGGCTTACCTCGACGCATAGCCTCGGTTCTGGATCCAAACTCCTGGATAGGGGTTGGACCTTGTTTTACTCCGGAGTTGCGTCAGGCGCGAGTCGCAGGGCGGGTGTGGAGATACTCACAAGCCCCCGGCTGAGCGCCGCTGTTTTGGAGTTTACCCCAGTGGATGAGAGGGTCACTTCCCTACGCCTTAAGGCTGTGGGGGTGGGGGGGGACTCTGACTGTTATTTGTGCATACGTACCAAGTATCAGTTCAGAGTATTCGGCCTTCTTGGGGTCCCTAAATGGGGTCCTTCATGGGATCCCTGCATGGGACTCCATTGTTCTGCTGGGGACTTCAATGCACACGTCGGCAAAGATGGAGACACTTGGAGGGGCGTGATTGGGAGGAATGACCTCCCTGATCTAAACCCGAGCGGTGTTATGTTGTTGGACTTCTGTGCTAGTCACGGATTGTTCGTAACTAACACCATGTTCGAACACAAGGATGCTCATAAGTGTACCTGGTACCAGAGCACCCTGGGTCGGAGGTCAATGAATGATCTTGTGATCGTATCAACTGACCTCCGACCATGTGTTTTGGACACTCGGGTGAAGAGATGGGCAGAGCTGTCAACTAATCTGTCAACTGACCTGGTGGGGAGTTGGGTCCGTTGGCGGAGGAAACCTTTGGATAGACCTGGTAAGCCCAAACGAGTAGTGCGGGTGAACTGGGAACGTTTGGAGGAGGACTCGGTCCGCGAGGCCTTCAATTCACACCTCCGAAGGAGCTTCTCGTGTATCCCTGTGGAGGCTGGGGGCATTGAACCTGAATGGTTGATTTTCAAAGCTTCCATTACTGAAGCTGCAGCTGAGAGCTGTGGTCTCAAGGTCTTGGGTGCCTCAAGGGGCGGTAACCCTTGAACACCGTGGTGAACCCTGGTGGTCAGGGAAGCCATCAGAATGAAGAAGGAGGCCTTCAGGGGCATGTTGTCCCTGGGGACTCCTGAAGCAGTTGCAGGGTACCGACGGGCCAAAAGGACTGCAGCCTCGGCTGTGATGGAGGCAAAACAGAGGGTGTAGGAGGAGTTCGGAGAGGCCATGGAGAAGGACTATCAGAAGGCACCAAAGTTGCTCTGGAGGACTGTCCGACACCTCAGGAAGGGGAAACGGGGGACCATCCAAGCTGTATACAGCAAAGATGGGACACTGTTGACTTCGACTGAGGAGGTTGTCGGTCGGTGGAAGGAACACTTGAGGAACTCCTGAATCCAACTACCCCAACTGACCCGTCCTCTGTTGCAGAGATAGAGCTGGAAGATGATGGAGGATCCGAGTCAATCTCTCGGGGCGAAGTCACCGAGGTAGTTTAACAACTTCACGGTGACTTCGCCCCGGGTGTTGATGAGATTCGCCCGGAAATGCTGAAGGCTCTGGGTGTTGAGGGGCTGTCATGGATGACACGCCTCCTTAACATTGCGTGGAAGTCTGGGACAGTGCCAAAAGGGTGGCAGACTGGGGTGGTGTTTCCTCTTTTTAAAAAGGGGGACCATAGGGTGTGTGACAACTACAGGGGCATCACACTCCTCAGCCTCCCTGGGAAAGTTTACTCCAAGGTGCTGGAAAGGAGGGTCCGGCCGATTGTCGAACCTCGGATTGAGGAGGAACAATGTGGGTTCCGTCCTGGTCATGGAACAACGGACCAGCTTTTTACTCTCACAGGGATCCTATAGGGGGCTTGGGAGTATGCCCATCCAGTCTACATGTGTTTTGTGGACTTGGGGAAGGTGTACGATCGGGTCCCCAGGGATATACTGTGGGAAGTACTGTGGGAGTATGTACAATCCCTGTAGGCCCAAAGTGAGAGCTGCATTACGGTTCTCGGCAGTAAGTCGGACTTGTTCCGAGTAGCTGTTGGCCTTTGCCAGGGCTGTGCTTTATGACAATTCTGTTTGTGATTTTCATGGACAGGATATCGAGGCGTAGTCGTGGTGAGGAGGGGTTACAGTTTGGTGGCCTGAGGATTGCATCGCTGCTTTTTGCAGATGATGTGGTCCTGTTTGCGTCATCGACCTGTGACCTGCAGCACTCACTGGTCCGGTTTGCAGCCCAGTGTGAAGCAGCGGGGATGAGGATTAGCACCTCCAAAGCTCAGGCAATGGTCCTCAGCAGGAAACCGGTGGACTGCCTTCTCCAAGTATGGGATGAGGTCCTTCCACAAGTGAAGGAGTTTAAGTATCTTGGGGTCCTGTTCACGAGTGAGGGAACAATGAAGCGTGAGATTGGACGGAGAAAAGGGGCAGCAGGAGCGGTATTGCAGTCGCTTTACCGCACTGGTGGTGGTTTGGGCATCTGGTGCGGATGCCTCCAGAACGCCTCCCTAGGGAGGTGTTTCTGGCACGTCCAGCTGGGAAGAGACCTCGGGGCAGACCCAGGACCAGGTGGAGGGATTATATCTCAACAGTGGCCTGGAAACACCTTGGGATCCCCCTGTCAGAGCTGGTGGATGTGGCCGGGGAAAGGGAAGTTTGGGGCTCCCTGTTAAAGCTGCTGCCCCCACGACCTGACTATGGATAAGCGGTGGAAGATGGATCGATAGATATTTCTAAGACAAAAATCAAGATGCCGCAAATACAATATATTTGACTTTGTTGTACCTATATTTCTCATTTGTTACTGCATTAACGAAGTTATGACTGCTGAGGCAAAATAGGACATAACTGTAGTTTTTATTCTGTGACATTTTTCAAAGAACGACTTACTGGTGTACTCCTCTCAGACGTAACCAACAGTGAAAAACATATGGTAAAGGTCATTACAATTTATAAGTGTAAAAAGTAGCCAAATTGAGACAACTGTGGTTTAGCTGTGATTGTGCCACCTGCGGGATCTCCAAACAGCAGATTTTTTTTTGCTTCTGTGGGCATCCGTTCAGTTTCTACAGGAGCGCCTGTACAATAATCAGAAGGTGAAGATATCTCCAAATACAGAGTATATTAGGGGATCACTGTGCAATATGGCTACATTGATTCACGATTAACTTTGTGTAATAGTGGCAAGTGTTAGCTCTGTGTATCTGAGATAAGATATATGAAACTTCTGAGATATATTAAACTTCCGGCTCTCAACGGGAGCAGACGTCTTTCTTCTGTCTCCTGTTGTCGCTATCTCTCTAACTCATACCCAGACTGACTCTCACTATTCTCTGCAAAATGACAAAACCAAAAGGAAAATCTGAGGATACTAAAGACCAGATGGTCTCTATGAAAGAATAAAAGAGTGAGTTAAAGAGCAACTTTGATAAGTTAGGGAGTGACTTTGATAAAAAGTTGGAAGAAAAGTTAAAACCGGTGCTAGACGCCTTGGAAGAAATGAAGGACAAAATGAGGAAAATACAGAAAGACATGGATGAAAAAGACCAAAAAAGTGTTGTCTTGGAATAGGGACAACAAAGAATGGATGATTTGGAACAAAGCATTCGTATAAATGATGTAATCACTGGAATCAAAATCCAGCTGAGGAATTACAGAAATCCTGTGGCTAGCACTGACATCGAATCTCTGGAGCAACAAGTGAGTTCTGAACTGAGGGATCTGGAGATAACTATAGATTCAGACAAGATTGAGACATGTTACCCATTACCATCTGGACATAGGAGACCACCTGCAGTGCTGATAAAATTCAACAATCGTAAACACAAGATTGCTCTTCTGAAACAAGGCTTCAAACTGAAAGGAAAAAATGTCTATATTAATGAGAATCTCACTAAAAAGAATGCTGATATCGCTAAAAAAGCTCGACAACTAAAGAAGAATTGACTGATCGACAACACCTGGACAAACAACTGCAGGATCTTCATCAAAACAAAGGGGCTTTCTCCGAACCAGATGAAAACAATGGTGATCAGGAGTGTAGAGGAGTTGTTGAAATATGAGCAATAAAGACGGACAAGAATTGTTACTACAGCAACAATCTGTACAAAAGACTCACTTCAATGTTGGGAGCTCTACGATTTTGGACACGTCAAGTATTTCATGGAACAGTCGAAAAAATCAACATCATTTATGTCAGAAACATGGACTAATGAACAAAAAAAACCACATGTATTTGTGATAACATGGGATAACATTAACTTTGAGACTTTAAAGAGCATGTTGGTATCTTTTGACAATACAATACCATGTGAAACTGTTGAAATGTCTGCAACAACTGGTTAATTCTTGTATGAATACTATCTGCTGAAAGAGGTTAATATGATCATTATATTTTTGTGGAGAACACTGGCAGGGTAAACTTCTTGTTTTGACTATCCATGATGTTAACAAACCTTGTGTTCCTAGGAAGAATGTAAACATGGTTATACTCTAGGGTAAAAGACTAATATCTGGAAGTGAATCAGGGTATGAACGTCTGTCAAAATTCAACGTATGAGCTGGTTGAAGACTTTTAATGTCTGAGTTTGTTTATTACATATTCTAATGAGAGAGATGTTTTGTTGATAATTTAGGGGACAGGAATCTTATAAGCCAATGGCTTCTACCCGCTAACCCTTTTTTTTTTTTTTCGGATGTTATTGATGATGGTTCAACACTGATGAAAGTGAAATATGTTAAAATAACGTCTGGAAAGAAGAAAATTAAACTGAATAAATAAATAAATAAATAAGTCATGGTTGTCATAGAGGACTGCCTCAAATTTTATGCAGCTTAGTAATGGGTTAAATTCAATGTGTTATAAACAAAGTAACTTTACTGTGAGTAAGACATAGCATTAGCCACATGTTAATAACTATCAGAACCACAATCAGACTTTACTGCCACTTATGGAAGTACAGCAGCATTTTAGCAGTCAACACGTCCGTACATATACTATATACAAAATACATAAGACATTCTTACTGTGCGATAAGAAGCAGGAGTAGAAAAAACGTAGCTACCAGACTATGCTTCTGCTCCTGTGAGGACGTAAGTTACAAAACACAACACAGAACTAACTAAAGTTCACACGTACTAATCATTGAGAAACGTCCTGCTGCAGCCGCACAGTCGGTGGCTCCTCAGGAGCCTCTGCTTGTGGGTCCGACTCGGGGTCAAAAATGTAAGGTGATACAATGGGGGCTCCGAAGGCCATAGTGATAACAAATCTAATGCTAGTCAGTGTCCCGTCAGCCTAACGCTCTCCTTCAGAGGGGCGTGACCCAGGTGAAGCAGGCGTTGACCAACGGAGCTCATTAGTGTAATACAGCCGGAGGCCTGAAACAAAGCGTTTTGTGATATTTAGGACCACAGATCTCTGTGTCAAAATATTTGGAATACAGTCCAGTTGGACATCTGGCAGCTGAATGACATTAAGTTAAAAAAAAAACACAATATGGGACCTTTGACATTTTCCTTAATTTAACTTGTTCTTGAAGGATAAATAGTGAATGAGCTGACAATAAATCGCATTACAGCATCCATAATGTAAATTTTAGTGAATGAGCTGCTCTGATTTTTAACAAAATTTCTAAGAACTAAAGGCCCAAAAATAGGTTGTGTTGCCCCACACCAAAAATTAACTAGTTATGTCTATACACAGTTTTTACTAAAAAAAAACAAAAAAACAAAAAAAACGGTGAGAAAGTAGTTTTAATTACCTTTTATACTGCTTATAATGTGAAACCTGCAGTCAGAAACTCTAGATCTGAAGGAAAAATTATTAATGTTATTTCATTTAGTCATTGTCAAGTGAGGTACATCTGAAAAGTCCGATTTTATTTCTTTCAGCCTGGTAGCAAGAAGGTCATCCATGCCTTTATTTTGTGATGTTAATGCCGTTCAGGGCCAAGACATTGATCTGTCTCTTGCCTTCACATAATAAAAATGCAGCTGCTCTGCTTTTTAACACCCACCAATAGACAAGGACAGATCAGACCCGTTTTAGCATCTCTTTTGTACTGATTTTACTGATCGCATTCGAGCTACTCAGTGGTTTAGCTTGTTGGTGTGCTGCAGCTCCCCTGTGGCCCAAGGCAATACCTCAAATTATCAGCCAGGGCTTTAGTGGCTGTTCCTGAGTCACCTCAAAATTTCTATTTCTCAAAATTTCAAATTGTATTTTCAATCACTTCCAAAACCCTATCTCATTTTTTTTAAAAGTCTCATTTCTTTCATTCTAGCACATTCTTTTATTGTCAACATTTCATTAGGGATGTCAAAGCACAGCAGTAAAGCAATTACTATTAATAATTAAAGCTGTGAAATTAAATGAAAAAATATTTGAACAAATATGACAATACTGAAGCTACTGAAGTAAATGATAATTAAAAATCTACTGAAGTGATCGTACGGATTTGACAGAATTTTTTTGTAAAAAAAAAACAAAAAACAGCGGTGTCAAATTGGGCATGGATGGAGAGAAATCTGCCGCTCGTACATTTTTCTACTTATTACGTACCCCTGACTTCTAATGATGTACGATCATGGTGGTTTTCTGCCTTCAATTTTGATGGAGACCACCAAGTAGCACAGATATCCTGGGACATTTTAGGCAGATGGTAATAGTGTACTTCACTTAACAGAATAAGACATGTTTTATACCTTAATAAATGACCATTAAATAGCATCTATTTGGTATACAGTAGATCAGGAATTTTTCAAATTCCTAGATGATTTATATTTTACACTGAAAATTGTAAATTACTTTGATTGATATTTCTCCTAACATGTTTTATGTATTCCACTATTATCCTAGAGCAGTACTTATTTTCTGTTGACCCCCCCAGCCCCCCCCCTCCCACACACACAAACACACACACACACACACGCGCACTCTTCGCTGTGGCTGTGAAAAATACCAATTGTCAATAAAATTGTTATAAGTACACCTCTGTATAACACTGTATCCTCATTAACATTAAAGAAAAAAAAGAAAAAAAGATATGTAGTTAAACTTATAACAAAGAATAATTTTATTAACATTATTTTTTAGTCTGTAACAAATAAGTTTTTAAGTGCATCAATTTGCCTGAAATAAAAAAAGAACTTGTTTAAACTGCAAACATTTTTGACCAACTTGTTACACCATTTGATACTGACAAATAAAATACAATTGAATAAAATCAATAAATAATATCAAATTCAGTTCAGCAACATTAACTGAGGAGCACAACATATAAATATAAAACATCTTTCTTTTTTTTAATCAAAATGAGGAGGCCAGGACTAATGGCTACAATGAACACATTTAGGCAGTGCATAGCTGTTCAAAGCGAGGTTTGAAGCAAGAAACTGAACTCTCAGCTCATGCTCAATGTTTCAGCTTCTATGGTGGGGTTTTTTGCACTGAGCAGTTTGGTACACCACCTTTTATGTCGTTAACAGAGCTCGCTGGTTTACTGAAGTAGCATTCACAAAGGGACTATTGGCAATATCCGGCACGTTTTTACTGGAAAAACTCCAGTGGCTCATCAGCATGATTGAGTGTAATGTATTTAACTGACCACTTAATTTATTAGGCTTCATGCTGTCCGCTGCCAGTATTTTTAGACACAGTAAATACACCTGTCTGTCATCACAGTGAAGCCCAGCACTACATACACTGCGTCATATTTCCTTGTTTTAGCCATCAGGTGCCCTGCTTTTGTCTCATTATCTTCGTCCTGCCCCCCCCCCCTTTTTTTTTTCATTTCTGTTAAAAAAAATTTCATGTTGACTCTTGAGGCTTTGTTTACGGAACTTCATATCGTCAAACCCTGCACCATAGAGCTCATCAGTTTTATTTATAAAGCTCGTAACCATGGCAACAGACATTTCAAAGCGCTTTAACAGAGAGAAAAACCGAACAGAACCCTCCAGAGCAAGCATAAGCAACAGCGGCGAATAAAAACTCCCTCACTGAGGAAGAAACTCCAGACAGGACCCAGACCCTTTAGTGTGGCCATCCACCTTGAATGGTTGGGTGGAAAAGAAATACAATGAAGGCAAGGACAGGGTAAAGGAAAGAGAGAGACATAGAGAGAGTGGCAAATAAACCAGATAGAGTCAGTGTCTTTATGGCTAAGGCCCCGTCCACACAATAACGGATTTTTTAAAAGCGCAACTTTTTTGTTGCGTTTACACCTTCCGTCCACACGACAACGCAGATATCCGGAACGAAAACGCAACTTTTCGAAAATGCTGGCCGAGGTGGATTTTTTTTAAAAACGCTGGGTCTGCGTTGTCGTGCGGACGACGTATCCCCGGGACTTTTTAAAAACGCTGACGTCTTGCCTGCGACAAAATCCGCTGTGACGTCATATTTATGGGCCTGTGTGTTGTGACAACAAAACACGGAGGATTCCTATTGGATAAAATTTGACTCAATACTGCCACCACATGGTTTGGCATGCTTATGGCTGTCTTCGAAAACGCACTGGTGCGTTCACGTGTGGACGGAGATTTTTTTTAAAACGCTGTCGTGTGGACGCGAATCGTTTTCAATGCGTTTTTAAAAAGTTGCGTTTTAAAAAAAATCCGTCATCGTGTGGACGGGGCCTAAGGTTAGGCGATTTGATGCAGGCGATGAAGTGGTAACGGGAAAGTCAGGCTGCGTTCACTGACTCCTGGGTTGTTGCCTTCTATACATGTTCCTCATCATTCATTCGTTCATCTTCAAACCCGCTTAATCCACAAACGGAGGTCGCGGGGTTCCCCATCATGTAGTTGGCAAATTCTGAGCACAATTAAAGCTGCATGGATGACTGTATCGTGGCAAGGAGGAAGAAAGGCAGCAGGACCCCAGCCGATGGTTAGATAAGTGGTGATCATAGTGGGATGGGAAGAGCAGGTACAGAGCAGATGGGCAGATGAGGGGTGAACCTGAGAAAAGCCTGTGAGGACATTGAGCACAGAGACTTCAGGGAAGAAGTAGAATGCCTCTGACAACGAGTGCGCCCCTGGTAACTACTGTAGTAGACGTGAAATTACACTTTATTCTGGTAGGGCAAAAAAAGCATGTTCCCCAGGGTCACACACGCCCACCCTGGCATTGCACCGCGACGCCCTAGGTGGGCGCCCCCCACTATTTGAGAAGCACTGTCCTAGAGGAAAGGGTTGAAATATTTGGCCTTAATCCTTGATATTTGCTTTTTTGATTAGCTTTCTTGTCACCTATTCCATTTCAGAGCAACTAAGACCAAACCACAGCCATCCCTTTCCCATCAGCCTCAGCTGTACCGTCGGTTAAATAGTGAAAAGCAATTAGCAATCTCACACATTCAACTTGTCAATATACCCTTTAAAAGCCTGTAAGTTAGCATTACCATTGTTAGCTTGAACACCTCAGAGTCATCAGTCCAGCTTCTTTCTGTAACAGGCTGGACCAAGAATAAGAGCTAGACCAAAAAACAGGCTAGTTTTGTGAAACTACAATGACTTATCATGGTGACTGTAATTTTTTATCTACAAAATAAATATTATCATTGTTGCAGGAACAAGCAATGTAATATCATGTTAATGTACACTGACACGAACAACTGTAAAAGCCTCTAAAGTGTTCTGCTAGCATCTGTCTGGAGTCCCACGTGTGAACCTGAGCAGTAATTTGGACCCCTGCAACTGCCAGCTGGAATATGGGACATCATAGAGTCTTTTAATTTCCTTCTTCGCCACATCATATTTTCAGTAGATCGGGGAATTGATCCTCAGATTATTATTTCCATCTATAATTTCTTATCTGGTGGGATGTATTCTAACTGCCTCATCGCTACTTCCTCACCACAGGAATTACCTTTAACTCCCTGGGTGTATCAACAATATAGAAATTCAATTTGAAGGGAGGATATTAAAAATAAGGGCATTTTCATTTCAGTTTATCTTTCCAATGAGACAATTTTGATGTTGGGATTTACAGGACTGCAATATGGAACTGCACCACACTTGATATCCCTTACCTTGTGACCTTGGCACTTACACCCCACAGCCACCCTTAAAACAGCGA
Source organism: Antennarius striatus (assembly GCF_040054535.1). Classification (NCBI taxonomy): domain Eukaryota; kingdom Metazoa; phylum Chordata; class Actinopteri; order Lophiiformes; family Antennariidae; genus Antennarius; species Antennarius striatus. The sequence goes on from NC_090776.1 coordinate 15,611,505, forward strand.
CCAGCCTCTCCCTGTCTGCCATCCCACCCATTTGAACAGCCCTACATCTTACAAACAGTCAATTTTCCAAGCAAAAGTGTGCCACCTGCTTTTGGCAGCTGGAAGCCCTGGCAAATGTAGATAAATGAACGTAGCCACCTGAGGGATTTTATGAATCTGCTGCTACTTGGCAGATTTATTTGCTTTCCGCCACAGAGAGCTGCACTGGTGAACACTGATTACGGTCTCGAGCACAACTGCCCCTGACCATTCTCTTGTCTTACACTCTGTGTGTCCACCCATACAAGTACCAAGAGGTTGGTGACCTGTAATTCATCAGTATTGTAAATTGTAAACTGTAGCCTTGTGTTTTTCTTGGTCTTCCTCTACTTTATCATTGCAGTGCTGGAACAGATTGCGCAGTGCCCTTGGGGAGCTGTGAATATGTTTGTTTAATGCCTGATCTAATCTTACATCATTATGCAGAAGAATATTTGAGTAAAGTTTGTAGAACTGCAATTAGATTTTTATCAGATGCAGAAGCTGTCCCGTACTACATGTAATATTGAGCAGTGTAAAGATGCACTGTATCAAGTCTAAGTATCAATTCATTTTCAACATTCCATGTGCAAATGACAGTTTTGAATGTCTATGTTCAGAAAGCAATTAGTTATAGCCCCATATTACAAAAAAAGTGATATAATGGACATCATATTAGCTATGAAACTTTACATTGGGGTTGGACAAGATTACCTAGTATAACTAACTATGAAATGCTTGTGTGTTTCCATTAGCGCTATAAATAGTCTAGTGCTTTGTACCCTGCTGTTGTTTTCTCGCTCATTATAAAATATCTGAATGTATCTGTCTAATTATGATGCCAATCACAATTGTGTTTGATGCAGTGGAAGCTGTGGAATCAAAGCATAAACATACAGTACAAGTTCTGTATAAAGAATCAACCTAAGCAGGACTGAAAAGATGTCCTGTGCTGAATGTTCAAAGGATACCTTCTGTATGGCACAGCAGTCATAGTCGTTATTTACAAAGGACCTGCAAGAACAAAACAGACCAACAACCAAAGTACTACTGCATTATAAATAGATGTACACTATGTCTCTTACTTAAAACCATGACATGTGCCAATACTTTTTTCAAAATAATTTAGAATAAATCGATCATATTTTTTATGATCATTGTTACAGCCCGTAGCTCATTGTTTTTTATAATTATTAACACTAAGCTGATTAATTGATAACAATACGAAAGACGTATAAAAACCTCACCTGGGAGACAGGACCAATAAGTACTGCTCAACAAAAGAAATAAACAGAACAAAAAAGAAGGCTTACGGAAACGGAGCTGGTAGTTAATTAAGAATACGACCTCAAACAAAAGAGATTGTAAAACCCAAAGCTCCATTGTACTATAAAAGAAAAAATACAAAATGGAGGCAGAAACCCCATGCCTAGTGTGTCTAAGGAGAGATTTAGACCTAACCAGTGTTTGCTAACATTATTGGTACAAAAACGTGAACCCTGGCCCGGTTTCTCCTCAGCACTCTAAGTGCCTAATCTAACGGAACAAATCACGCACAATAAAGGGCATGTATGTTGAACTCTGTATCTAAGTAGAACTGCTTTACTGACATGCTTATGGTGCTTATATAGTTTGAGCCCCAGCCACATCCCAGCAATTGGTGGATGGGCAAAGGGCAACACCAATCAGACCAAATGCTGAGGCAGTTCATGCCCCTTTCACCTGGAGACAGCCACAAGCCGGAGATGACAAACTACAACATTCATACACAAACTATACAAAACAGGGTTACACAGTGAGGAGGGCATGGCAGTAGCCGTAACTGCCATCAAGTTGTTTTCAATTTAGGAAAATCTCTAAATTTTATGTAAAAAGTACAGAAATTTATTCTTAAACTTGTCTTGGAGAAAAAAAAAACTGACCCAAAAAACAATTACATCCCGCTTCAAGGCAGTGATGTATTGTAATTGTCAGTGTTTGTGTGTTCATCCATTCGTTCGTATGGCCACCAATTATCTTTGCAACAATTGCAGATAGGAAGATGAAACAGAAAACACATTACTTGGGCAGCAAAGGGGAATGAAAATGAATGACGACCTTCACCATGAGAAAACTAGATCAAGGTCAAATTTCAACTTTTGTACATTCAGGAACTGGATAAGACATAAAGAGAAGACCAGTGTAAGACCATTGATCAAAGCTAGTGCTTTGATCTACCTATGCACTAGCTTTAATCTATGGTCAAAGCTGGTGCAGGGTAGGTCAAAGCTAGTTCGTAGCTTTGACCTACCCAGAAAGGTCAAAGCTATGCACTTGTCAGGTACTACTTTCAGGGTACCCTGACCTACCTTTCACGGGATGTTGCAGTCTCTGAATTCCTTTTTAGTTGTTTGCATGGCAGTCGGGTTGGATTTTGATCTCTGAGAACTGGTATACTGTAGGTTTCATCATGCTGTAATCTCAAATCTCATTACCTTGGTTCACATCTGGGTTGAAGAATAACAGAAAGACGGAGTGTAACACTTTATCACTCTTAGAAGTGGTTGCACTTCTAAGGTCAATGCACAAACATGCAAAATCCTCAATTTGAACTAAAAATTTTTACACAGGACGAATCCACTGTGTTAGTCTGAGAATTAAGTCTATGCAACTGCTACCACTGATAGATAGATAGATACTTTATTAATCCCGAAGGAAATTGTATAATAGCATCCAACCATTATGTATGCCTTTGACAACATAATCATTATCATTTTGTAAGTAACCCATTCCCTGCCATTGAGCCTTTCAACGTCAATTGTGTTTTTCAGTGGTGGGGCAATTACAAAACTTTGAATGTCTGACAAATTCAGGCAGCTCACACTCATAGAATATATCATGGTGACTTAGGGAGAAAGAGTGCTGCGATCTTGAGAAGAGACAAAAGAGGTGATGTCGAGGGCAAACGGATGGAGAGTCAAATGGCATCCCTTCACTCCAACCACAGAAGTGCGGCAGACCTCAATAGATTTGCTATAGCTTTGACAGCAGAAAAAAAATTATGACTAGTACGACATGAAGTGAAGATGTAGAACTTAGTCATATATTCCAAAATATATTGTGATTTTCCATAATACCCCTTTCTTAGTGTTTTTTGTTTGTTTGTTTTAAAGAAGACAACCAGTGTCCAGATGTTTGAGGTGTCACTAATGCAAAAAAATCTTACCATCAAAGTCAGTGTTCTGCTAACACAGCTTTCGCAAAAAGTTCATTTTCTCCATTTTCAGCCAGTGTTCTGCTGATGATAGCTTAAAAAAAAAGAAAAATAAGAAAAAGGTCAAATGTCTTCAAACCGCTGGCAGTGTGGGGATCGGTTTAATTATTGTAGTTATTTAGTTAGGAAATTGATATTTTCGTCACTCCTTTGGATAACTAATTATTTAAACGTGTTAGATAATTGACTGGAAAAACATCTGTCCAAAACCTGAAGACTAAAGTGTTTGTGACAACAGTATAATTATAAGGTTATAATTATAAGGTTAAGATAATTTTTTAAAAATGCAGTTCTGTATTTTTCCCCTCTACTGTTCATTGCAATCATCATTTTTAGAGTTTTGATTGATACCATATATTTTTGTATAATCTAGTACTTACATGAATCTACCAGTCATTTCCCAGTGGTTCCCACTGACAAAATTGTACAGTGTAAAACAATCTTTTTACAGCTTTCCTGCTTAAAATCAATGTTTGTAACTTGAAATTATCACGCTATTCAACAGAGAGAATAAACTAATAGGGAAAAATTACCAAGGCTGTATTGGTTAAAGATCAAGTAGTACCCAATCTTGAATGCCGTGTCATTTTAATAGGCAAAAAAATTATCGTTGGCAAATATCAGAAAGTAGCTACCAGTGGTTATAATAGGTTCCACTTGCTTTTCACCCTTCAGCAAACAGGGCCAGGTGAGAGGGAGATTCATATGCTCCCTGCATTGCCCACAGCAACCCATTATTTAATTAGAATAGTGTGATAAATTGGTATGAATTTTCTGTTTGCTCGCTACATTTGCAGATTGGATGACAGCACAGAGAGGAAGAGCAGGATAAAAGGTATTTGAGATTGCATATTCTGTCAGTTACTGTTTTTGCTCACATTCATTGCAGTGGACTCAGCAATGATTTTACATTACTAAGCAGTAAGTGTTATGAAATGTGTGCTCTCCCCAGCCTAATCGTCCATTTGCTTTTGCATATGTCATAAATCATATACAGTCTTCCAAATAATTCTGTTTGGGTTTTTTTAAATGAACAGATTACATTTTCTGTCCAAATATAATATGTAAAGTGAAAAAATGGGAACCATTTAATGAAGGAATTGAACTAAAAATAATTTCAATAAAAGTTCACATCTTGAAAATTGATCTTCTTCTTCTTCTTCACTGTGTATATTCATCTGACTTGATTAGCTTAGTACTACACTACTTAAACTAATAATAGAAATTATTAATTAAAAATTCATAATTCTCAAGAATATATTGGTTCTTAGTTCCAGATACTTGGTTGTTGGTTTCATGAAATCCAATTCCTATAGCAATTCACGAGTTTCAAAAACAGCTTCATTCTGTCTAATTCTATTTAAACTATTGGGAAACCATGGAAATTACCCGATAAAACAATAATTTCAGACTTCCTACCAAATATATGACAACAAATGCATTGACATTATAAACCTAGCGCACTCAACATAGTCAAAAATCAACATTGTGACGTAACGACTTTGTGTTGGCAAATTATGGATTGCACTTGGTGGGTATTGCAAAGCTGTAGATGAATGTTAGCAGGCTAACTGGAGAAAGAAAGCTGACTAATGGTGAGATTGGGAAAGGAGCTAACGTTAAAGGAAAAGGCACCTGTCAGAAGAGAAAGTCATGAAATCCAATTCCTATAGTGATAGTTGTTACCTGACTACATGAACAGAACTGTATGTAGTTACTTAAAGAGCGTTTTTGTCAGATGCCCGAGAATAATTTTGGATACTATATCAATTGTCCCATTCCAAACAGAAACCATAGCTGGACAGGCTGTTTGTGCCAGCGAGCTAGATTCACTCAGAATTTGTTGCCGTTTTCTGTGTCATTCTGCTGTTTGGACTTTCTGCTCAAAAACAGGATAATTCTTGGAACAGCTATGACGCTCTAACATTATGTTAACTGGGAAGTCCATTTAAAGTTATTTCTTCTCCTAACATAGCAGATGCCTTATGCCATATTGTTCACGTGGTTCCTTCTGGCAGATGCTCCGTGATTGGTTGGGCGCTTGATTGACAGGTAGTGGGTGGAGTTGGTGACAGTATGACAGAGTGAGACTTTTCAAGTGAGCTTATTTAAATATATAGTTAGGGATGTACTTGTGCTCCACATTATTACCTAAATATGGTATATCAATGGTTTTCAAAGCTGATCAAGAGTCCTCCAGCTCCATTGGGTCTCATATTAATAACAATTAAACACACACATACACACACACATACACGCATATATATATAATATATAGAGCGGCACGGTGGCGCAGTGGTTAGCGCTGTTGCCTCACAACACAGAGGGTCCGGATTCGAGTCCCACTCTGTGCGGAGTTTGCATGCTCTCCCCGTGTCTGCGTGGGTTCGCGCCGGGTTCTCCGGCTTCCTCCCATCTCCAAAAGCATGCGCTTCAGGTTGATTGGCCGGTCCTAAATTGCTCGTAGGAGTGAGTGTGTGCGTGTTTGTATGTCTTTGTATGTGGCTCCACGGTGCACTGGCGTCGTGCCCGGAGTGTCCCCCGCCTCACGCCCTATGCCAGCTGGGATAGTCTCCAGCTCCCCGTGAGCCGCTACGGCGGATACAGCGGCGGTACATGAAAATGAAATGAAAAAAATGATTATATATATATATATATATATATATATCGTATTAGAATAATTAACGTGTCTGTGTGTGTGTGTGTGTGTGTGTGTGTGTGTGTGTGTGTGTGTGTGTGTGCGTTGTGTGGGAATTTTTTAGGAAGGCTACAGACAAACTGACATCCTTTCTCCTCTTCCCATATTGGCTTAATGCACCCGTGAGTGTATTTAATAATTAATTAATTGTATGTGGGAGGCAGTTAAACAAACACTGAAGCAAACACTGCTGCAGGCATGCCAGACACAATGTGTGCTGTAAACATCCTTATCTACATTTACCCTATCGCTATTGTTCCGAAGTCAATGCAGAGAAAATATTGATGCCTTCAGACTGAATTAGTATTTTTCTGGGGAATAACTTTTTATATTCAATTTAGCAAAAAGTCAATTTAGACCATGAAAAATAATTAAGGTAAGTTTTGGTCTTCTGTCTTGGTCATTAATAATTTACCTCACATTCTATATCATAGTTGCTTGAGAGACTGCAAAAATATTTCAAAACAAATTTATACAGAAACCCCAACTGACTGTGTAATTTTCAAGACAATTTTTCTTCTGTAGATGAACAGTTTTATGTTTTTTTGGGTAATGCTAATTACTAGTATTGTATGAAAGATGAGGATCGGTATATCAATTACAAAGCATTGTATAGTGACACAGTATCTGACTTGGATTCTTCTATGCTCTTTCCCACAACCTAAAACCACCTAAATAGAACTGTGCACTGGACTGAACGCATCACTACCTATCAGAATTGATGAATTGCACACACTGTCATAAACTGTTAGGGAAGATTGAATATTCAAAGTCTTCTGAACTCTTTGACAGTTCCTTAGAATCTTCTGCCAAAAAGTTAGTTCATAATTCAACTTGACAAGATTTAAACAGGCTTCTGTCTTTGAACGCTTCTGATGGAACACAGAAACAAATCGTCACGGCCTCAAAAGCCAAGGTGTTGACAGCCATCTCATGGATCAATCTACTAATTCCTTCTCTATTCTATGTTTCACTAGACATGGGATTCACTGATAAAATAGAAACGGTACTTGAAATTTATCCCCCATTCAAAGCCACGGTGTCAGCCTTCAGTACAAGAGTATTGAGTAGGGCTTACCAAGAGGCTTCACACTTAAACAGTCTATAAGAGTGTGTGGAAAGGTAATATTTATATAGGATGGTTTAATATCAGTATGGAGAGGGTTCATCATAAAAGCTGAAATTACTATAAATAATAAAATAAATAGTTTGTCGTTATATCGTGGAATTAAATTTTTTTCGGTTGATCCTGGAACGCATTAACCATGAGTAACAAGGGATTACTGTATATTTTTTAAAAAGTCATAGGCTGTACATTTTAAAATGTTTCCCCTATGAACTGCACAGAAAATGTTTGTAATGATTGGATCTCAAAACACTAACAAGAGATGTATGTACTCCAATAAATTTAAATATAAACACTATATTTCCGTATTTTAGGGAAAAAAGATGTGAAAATGTGGATTCGCCGCCGTTTAGTAGAACACAGAATGCAATGCAGCGCTCCTATATGCCATAATCAAAGTACACTTTGAACAAGTCAGACACGGTTTCCATAGAACGTCAGGCAGGGCTTGCATGAAAGCAGCAGCCTATCTGTCAAGCAACATGCTTCCTGACTGATCTCAATTTGTTGGCTGGTGGCGAAAAACAAGATTGTGTGTGTTAGTGTGTGTGTGTGTGTGTGTGTGTGTGTGTGTGTGTGTGTGTGTGTGTGTGTGTGTGTGTGTGTGTGTGTGTGTGTGTGTGTGTGTGTGTGTGTGTGTTTGTGTGTGGAGCGCACACACATGCATGCATCATGTCTTTGGTGTCGTCAAAACGTACAGTGCTGCATAAAATGCATGGATATGACAAACAGCTCCATCAGCAGGTCCTCTATTAAAAACTGTTCATCACCAAGCAGATACCACATGACAGGTAGAATCACGGCGTGAGAAAAGTATAAGGGAGACAAATGAAATTCAAACACGGCAAACAGGGAAATGATTCCGAACAAGACACTAGATTTAATATGGGTAGATGCGTATTCTCTTATCCTATGCAGAAAGCCTCCCAAAAAACCGCGTGCAATTTGCATCCAGGAAATAAACACAGTGTAGAAATTTTGCTTTAATTTGAAAATGACATTTGTTCTTCCCTAATCTTTCTCTGACATTTTTTCATTCAAAATAAAAGCATGAATCAAACTTTTTTTTTTATTTGACAGAATATATAATACAAGACAAAGCAAATGTATTCTTGAAAAATTTAGATATGCTTTCAGGAACACATACCACTCTTTTCTGCCTTCCTGTCTAGCATAAAGAATATTTTCTGTCTTAAGAAATATCTTATGGAACTTCTCATAGAGTGCTTACCCCATAATATGCATAGTCTAAGGGTGACAGAACAGCATCATCAAAGTTGAACGAATTCTCATAGCATTTGTCAAAATCTATTACTATGATGTTTGTGATTTAGATGGAAATAGAAAAAACAAGGAGAGATGCTTTAATGATAACCAAAACAGATAGTGGTAAAGCAGATTTTCAGAGGAGACATTTGGCTAATGTTCAGCAGAAAAACATAACGTGTAATGAGGAGCCAAATAAATAATGCTCTTGATCCAGCTGCACTTCGCAATATGCACTCCAGCCTAAGGCCATGTACACACCAAGCCAGTGTTCGACTCAAAATCGCTGATGCTTTTAGAAAAATGCTCCCCAGAGTGGAATTTTTTAAAAATGCTTGTGTTATCACGGCAGCAGTGGCTGAGTGGTAGAGTGGAACACCCAATGTTCACAAGGTCGGCAGTTGGATTCCTGCTCCCGAGAAAACTAGGTCAATGTCAAATTTCAACTTTTGTACAATCAGGAACCGGAAAAGATAGAAAGCCGAGGGAGAAGGCCAGTGGAAGACCATAGATCAAAACTACTGCTTTGATCTATGAAAAGTATGTCAGAGCACTAGCATTGATCTATGAAAGTAGGTCAGAGCACTAGCTTTGATCTTTGACCTATGCAATTAGGTCAGGGTAAAATTTTGAATTCAAGGGTTTCGCAGGATGTTGCAGACTGTGACTGCCCTGGTTCTAGTTGTGTGTTGTTTTTATGTCCAGTAATTGTTTCTGATAAGTCTTAGAGAATAGGACTTTCGCATGTAGACTAGTAATGGCATTTAAATGACTTCAAATGGCGATGATAGATTGAACTTTAATAGGTAACAACTTACAATTCAACTTATGAACAGCCTCTCCAAACAATTTGCATTGGTATGTTGAGGATCCCATGTATAAAATTTGGATTTTGGTTTTATGTTAACTACTAGGCCTGACTTATAGCAATGTTACCATTTGCAGACAAAAGCTGCAGACATCAGGGGATGCGTAACATCAGGGTGCTGGTGGGGCTTGGCAATCAGTGCACGGCCGAGAGTGAGGAATGGCATGCTGGCTGCACCTGCATTCAGTACCAATCTCATTTTCCTCATAATAAAATCCTCCTGCCAAAACGAGCCACAGACGGAGCTGTAGGTCTTATCCAGTTTGCCTGGGGCACCAAAGGAGACAGAATCAGGATCCAGAAAAATGTGTGGAAGAGCTTGTTGTGGCAGATCCAAGTGCTGATGTTCACTCAGGCAGTCGATGATCTTGTGCATATCGTCAAACTCCCACTGCATGATGCACACCTTAGTATCTCTGATCTGGTTCAGCTAGGCCCTCCTCTTTTTTCTTCTTTTTTCTCATCCCCCTCACCCCACCTGCCACTGCACGATGCACTACCGTCATTCTCTCCAAATGTGTGTGTGTGTGTGTGTGTGTGTGTGTGTGTGTGTGTGTGTGTGTGTGTGTGTGTGTGTGTGTGTGTGTGTGTGTGTGTGTGTGTGTGTGTGTGTGTGTGCTCGTATATGAGAGTGGATTTATAAGAGTGGAAAAAATATTTTTCCTACAGGGATCAATATAGTATTAAAAAAACAAAAACAGAAACACACTGAATTCTCTGGGGTAAAGATGTAAGAATTTCAGCATTACAGGAAACAAACAAACAGCCCAGTTTGAGGGTGAATAAAATTGCAACAGCCAAAAAATGTAAATTAAAAATCAATGTGAATTCCATTGAAATATCAAAGGGACACCAAATGGACACCATATGCCTTACACTTAGAACAGAGGCTGTCATTCCCAAATGAAAATGGTCAGGCTAAAACGGTGCAAGTACTTTGGATAAATGAGAAAAGAAAGAAGCAGAAATGTCAAAATGGGAATATGTACTGCATGTATCAAACAAAGCCATCACCTCCTAAAAAATGAACAAATCCAAACCTAAATAAATTTGCGCAAAGGAAAGGCAGTCTAACAATATGGGCAATCAAAAGCATGAATTCACAATTTCAAGTATTCGGGAGGCAGAGGCTCAGTGGTAGAGCGGGCGGTAGACCGGGTCATCCAATGTTCCAAGATCGGCGGTTCGATTCCAGGTCCTGTCCAAAAACATCCAGAGTGTGAGCCCAGAGTGGGAAGTGTCAGCTCACCTCCCAAGCACTGCCGAGGCACCATTGAGCAAGGTGCCGTCCTCTCTTACAAGTTGCTCATTTGGGCACAAGAAACAGGAGCTTCCTTCCACACTATCTCCCCCGGCATGCATGCAGGCCCCTTGTGTGTGTTTGTGTGTTTAGGGCCTGTACACACACATATACAGTATATGCATGTCACTAACACTAGAATGTGCCACTAATTGAGTACACAAAATAAAAATAAAAGAAAATAAGTTCTCACTGAAATTACATATGATCAAGATGGGATCTAATGGGCCTTTTTTCATCTCTTTAATTCTTCCTATATTCACAAATGAAAAAGTTTAATATTGACATGCATCAACCTCTTCTTTGAGCTCCAGCATATGACTTAACAAAATGTAAGACATAAAGATGATCAATTTAAGGAGCCAGCTGTTTCTAATGTGACCATGAATCAATATCATTTGACCCTTTTGACAAACTCACACATTTAAAGTTTGTAGTTAATACCATAAGTTTCTTATAACCTCTATGTTCCTATTTGTGAGTTATTTGGGTCATGATTCTGTGTCATGGTCATTTCTGTTTGTATTTTAAATTTTAAACATACTACAATGGAGAATAATTCATATAGTTCATTTAAATGTGAGCTACTGCATAGATCTGAGAGGGAAAGAAATTATGTAAAGGCAAAACATGACCCTGAAAATTCAGAAGCATAAAAATTAGCTTGGTAATTAGATGCTAAATTAGTCCATGTGGACCAATTAAGCAAGGCAAGACATGGGGGCTCTATAATGCTTTGTCAACAGCAAAGAAACCAGTACAAGGAGACAAACGGGTTGAGGATGATCAAGCCTGAATGATAGACAGAAAAGGGAGGGTGCCGTGAGAGCATGTACCCTGATTAAAGGGGAGATGAGGATCAAAGAGGAGGTTTTTTGCATGCTAGTGAAGATTAAACAAACCTTTAGAAGAAAAAAGGGTCCTATCATTTCCTGTATTAAGTTTGAATTAAAATTTAATGTAGAAACATTGCTTGATCTCTTTTACAAATCATGACACTTTGATTTGGATGTTTAAAATATAAGTGGAGTCCCTGAGCCATTTGCTGGGCTTAAAGTTCTTCTTTTTCCACGACCAGTATTTTTTACTAAAAGTTGCTTGTCCTCGACAGACATTTCAACTTTTTACACATTAAATAATGAAAATTTTGATATATCTGAATAAAAACAGGTAAACACATGTCACTCATTTATGTTAGACTTGTAGATAATTGTGGTTCATATTTTCCAGTTTTATGGACATTAATTGATGAGACGTAGCATTTAAATAATCTATCAATAGCATCAATTTTTCTCTGCAGCACTAATTACCTGGTACCACAGAAATCCTTTTATCATAAGAAGTCACAGAGGAGCTGCTTTTGAAAGAAACATCTGCCCACCATTTTTACCCAGGATAAAATATTTCAGTGCACAATTGATTGCCTTTGAAAAGTGGTGGTCCTCACATACCTCGCACCCAATGCAACATTCTGCAGTAGGAGGGTGTCTTTTTAGACATGTCAACCATTTCAGCCATCATCCATTCGCACCTATGTCTTTGTAAAAGTTTAATTTGGTTGTTGATTTAGGAATAAATCGATACAGCAGAGAAGCAGCTCAGAAAATTAAAATATATTAACAAATTGCAATTATGGGATGGCAGTTGCTCAGCCTAGGTTGGGGATGGGAGGGTCACCGGTTCAAGACCTGTGTCAGGCAAAACATTTCTGAGTGTGAACTGGCAGTGGGATGTGCTAGTTCACCTCCCGAGTACTGCTGAGGCGCCCTTGAGCAAGATGCCATCCCCTCTATTAGCTACTCATTGGGAGCACTAAGTTGTCAATGCCCACCACTCTACTTCCCCATCACTTGCATGCCTACAGGCCCCTTGTGTGTGTGTGAGTTGGTGTTACACACACACGCACAGACACACACACACACACATATATATAGTTCTTGAATACATCTTCCGATGCATCTGATTACATTATCAGTAATGTAATTTGGTGTCATCGGGTGTTTCGGGTATTTTAAATTTAAACACCCTCTTCCAGGCAATCCCACCACGGTTAATCAGACTGTGGTTTGTGTCCAGATGGCATTTGCTTGTCCCCATGGGCCTTCCGTCTGGATCCAGAGCCATCTCGAGGTTTTCTCAACTGCTTCGGTGATGTTCTTGATTTCTCTGCTCCTTGGTGTTCCTGTGATGCCCAGTACACACAGAGCTTTGTGGAGTGAGTGGCCCACAAATCCCCTACAACCTACCTCAATGGGCATGCACAAAAGCGCTTTTTGTCGCTGTAAGGGTGGATGATCCAACAGCCGTGGTTAACGCTGAACAGCTTGTACTTGTCTTGCGCTACGTAACAGAATCAGGTATCAAGGAGCATTTTGTCAAATATGAGGATGTATCTAGTGGATAGCGAGATGATGACATTTCTACTCCTATTTTTTACTTTTTCAAAAATATGAATGTTGTCTGGACACAGTTGTCTAGGGTTAGGGTTAGTAGGTTAGTGTATTTCTGTATTTTGTTTCTCTAGCTGTGGTGTCATAAATGATGGTAATCTGTAAATGGCACAGCTGGTTTTGTTCTGTGACTGGTTTTGTTTGTATGACGTCTATAAAAGGTGTGGCCACAGGTATCTTTTGTGCGAGTGACAATAAAAGGAGTAGGGCAGATGTGTCTCCAAAAGTTGTGGTTTTGTCCCATTTCAGAGAAGTTATAAACGCTTGAGTTCTTGATCACTACGTTGGTGGCAGCAGTGGGAGCCGCTTACAGTATGGTGATCTATTTATTCAAGTTTGACTAAGTAGAACATCAATGAAGGCCTAGATGTGAAATGCACAATTCGCCACTGCAACCTATGGGGGACAGTAAAGTCAATTTCATTTTCAGTTCATAAAAAATGTGGAAAATTTATTTGAAAATAAAGGTTTTGAAATTAATTTCAAAACAAAATGATCCAGCTTTGGATAATGGTCCTAATTTGTGGCTGTAATAAATAAAGACTTGGCTTAGTGGTAACCATGCTATCAGTGTGTACCTTTAATATCTAAACCAAGTAGAATAACTAGCAGTGCAACTTTGATAATATTTTTGTTAATCTAACTGACCAAAAATATAAGAGTGGATTGTTGCTGACAGATCTAAGTGATCGTTTGCCAGTTTTTGTCATATTTGAATTTAATATAAAGATAGAGAATGGAGAAGTTTATAAGTTACAGAGAATAAGACATCCTAATGCAATGGAAGCTTTTAAAGCAGCATTCAGTGACCATGACTGGAGTGAGGTTTATGTGGAAGACACTAATGACTCATATAACCTATTTCTTGACACATTTATGTCAATTTATAATTATTATTGTCCAATTAAGAAAATTAAAGTGAAATACAAAAGCAGAACGAATCCATGGATGACAAGTGGCCTGGAAAAATCATGCAGAAAGAAAAAAATGCTATATAAAAAAGTCATAAATTTTCCAACAGCAGAAAATGAAAGGAAGTACAAACAATATAGAAACAAACTGACATTATAAGAGAACAGAGACAGAATTACTACAGTCTGCAACTCCAAAGGTTTAAAACAAATATTAGGGCAACTTGGTCAGTCATTAAGGAAGTGATTGACCAACACAACCCTAAATATCCCTTAAAACAAATAACAAATAAAGGTAAAGTAATCAGTGATGCAAATGAAATTGCCAATGAATGTAATGATTTTTTGTTAATGTAGGCCCAAGTCTAGCAAGGCAAATACCACAATCACAGGTTGCAAATGAAAATCTTGGCATTGACAAGAATCCAAATTCCATGTACAGTATTTTCCGCACTATAAGGCGCACTGGACTATAAGGCGCACCCTCAATAATTTGTTTTATAATGTATTTCACCGGATTATAAGGTGCACACAATAAAAAAAATATTTATTTGATAAACTGCAGCGGTTGTAGTTACGCAATTCGTCCACTAGATAGAGCCGCACTGCTCAGGCAGTCATGATTGCATTCATGACTTCCTGACTACCTTTGAATGGCCCCTATTGTTATGTCAATAAGCCATTCTGAGCCTCATCAAGGAAACCTGATCACTTGATCACTTTGCCATCTTAGAAAGAAGTCAACACGCATATTAAAAAACCTTACATTAAAAACTGGTTAAATCCATTACGAGTGCAGTCAGTGCGAACAGAGCGGATTATTTCCTGATCTGAAGTTCAAAGCAGATATTTAAGCTCCAACGTTCGTCTTCGTTTATTAATTAATTATTGTTTCGATCGATCGGTAGTCCAGTCGGGGGTGAGGTGCAGCTATTTGCTGCTGTGTGTCCTAAACAATTTTTTATCTAGTTTTTAATGTCAGGCTGCTAATTTACTGGCAAATATGACGCTGTTTTACTCCTAGAACTGACTTTAACGTCGGTGTCTCACCGCCGTGAATCTCACGTCGCTGCAGACGGAATACACAAGCCTGAATGTGCCCCTCCGCCGCCCCCCCAGAGCTATCAACTACATTTGTAAATCAATTGCAGCACACCAGACACCTTTGTTTAGCAAGTGACTCTGTTCTTGAAATTCCAGAAAAGGCTGGAAGTTTTGAGGGTCTTTCATTCACCTTTATGCCAGTTTCTCCGTGTGTTTCCACAGACTAACAGAATGGACCGTCACTAGATTCCAGCACAATGACATTTTAAGACCAATTAAGTTTAAAGTGGGTTATTTCCGATGCCAAATAGTTAGGAAATACTGAGATCAGTCAGTCAGTCAACCTTTATTCATAGAATTGTTGAAAGTTCCTCATGTTTCTCTACGTAATCACCGGTGCTCCTACAGTCTGCTCTACCGTCTGAGAGCAGCTCAGTCAGAGCCGGGACTTCGGTGACGCCCCTTGACTACCGTTGTTAGGTGCCTTGTGAGGGGGCTCCTCTGGTGGCGGAGTGCGGCATGACTGGCAGCCAGACTGCCAGCTATTTTTCAACGATCATGTTTTTAACCAATATTAACATGAATATTAATCCATATATAAGACACACCGGATTATAAGGCGCACTACGGGTTTATGAGAAAGTTTTAGGCTTTTAGGTGCGCCTTATAGTGCGGAAAATATGGTATCTTGGGCCAGTGTGTGAGAGTGATGTGTTAGAGGTAGTAAAAAAATGTAAGAGCAAGAAATCTACAGATAGTAATAATATAGACATATCAATGATGAAAGAGGTGATCCACTCTGTAGTTAAGCCTCTCACCTACATTTGTAACAGTTCTTTTAAAAATGGAATATTTCCTGATAAAATTAAGCTGGCTAAAGTCCTTCTGATCTATAAAGATGGGGACAAACAACAAGTAAACAACGTTAGGCCGGTTTCTTTACTACATCAATTTTCAAAAATTAGAAAAAATGTTCATCAGTCAACTCGACAATTTTTTGAAAAAATATAACATTTTGTGTGATCAACAGTACGGATTCTGCAAAAATAGATCAACATCCCTTGCAGTAATAGATTTTATTGAGAATGTATCAAAGAATAAAGATAACAAAGAAAACACAATTGGAATTTTTATTGATTTACATGAAGCGTTCGATACTATTGACCATGATTTACTTTTACAGAAATGCGACTGCTTTGGGATCAGAGGAGTTGTAAATTGTTGGTTGAAAAGTTATTTAAAAAACAGACATCAATATGTGGAAATCAATGGAATAGCATCACAACAGAAAAAAAATCACCTGTGGAATACCCCAAGGCTCTGTCTTGGGGCCTAAATTATTCAATCTGTATCTAAATGACATATGCAAAGGTTCTGAAATTTTAAAACTGGTAATTTTTGCAGATGATAGTATTATGTATTACTCAGGACCAGACATTTCTCAGTTAATTTCCCAGGTGGAATCGGAGCTGATCAAATTTAAAAAATGAATTGATTTAAATAAGTTATCTTTAAATGAGAAAAAGACCAAATTCATGATTTTTGCATACAACAAGTCAAGCACAGAGGTCAAATTGATTTGGAACGGGATTGAAATTGAAAGGGTTTATGAAAAAAGGTATCTGATCATAGATCATCAGATCTGCTGGAAGCAACATATACAGTATATCAGGAATAAATTATCAAAGACACTTGGTATATCGTATAAAACTAAACACATATTGAATAAGAAATGTCTGCACATATTGTATTCATCACCTGTGCTTCCATATCTTTCCTACTGCTGTGAAATCTGGGGAAACACATGTAAAACATATACGTATACATGTATATCATCTGAATAAAATTGGAAAAAAAGGTCAATAGGACTAATAAATAAAGTAAGGTTTCATGATCATACGAATGAACTTTTCATAAAATCAAATCCATTAAAGCAAGGACAAATGTAAAAGATGTGTGTTTGTACTAGGAGTGCACCTCTGGAATGA
The DNA here is from genome assembly GCF_040054535.1 of Antennarius striatus. Lineage (NCBI taxonomy): Eukaryota > Metazoa > Chordata > Actinopteri > Lophiiformes > Antennariidae > Antennarius > Antennarius striatus. The sequence continues at coordinate 15,628,427 of NC_090776.1, forward strand.
TTCGGAAGATGAAATTACTGTAAATTGGTAAAAATGCTGTCTAAATTCAAGAAAAAAATTCAATATGACTTAATTGAAGGTTATGTTGGTAAATTTGCTGAGGTGAAGTCAATGGACAGTGGTGAATAATTCAATTTATGTGAATGTTGTTAAAAACCAAAAGAATGTTGATGTTATTGTGATTAAGTTGTGTTAATCAGGGTGGGCTTATATAAGCAATTTGCTTCAGCCCAGTCCTTTTTTGGTTACTATTAATACAATTGAATATGTTTGGGGGGGGTTTTAATGTGAAATATGAACCACCAAATTAAATTTCTTTCATTCATTAAAAAGTACTGAATATGACAATATTCATCACAGCCAAAAAAAACTAAAATGCCAATTTTTTTTAATCAGACAACTTTAAGGGTTCTGTTTTCTTTTGTGTGTGTGGTTTTTTGTTGGCTTGTTTGTTTGTTTTTAAATGTGTGATGTATTTTATGTGTGACAGAGTGTTACGAACCCGAAAGGAACCAGGCGTGAGAGTCCAAAAGTCAAAATCCAAATCCTTTAATCAGTCCGTATTCAAAGTCAGGAAAACTCAGAGCTTACAACACCAGTGGGATATCCAAAAATCATGCTTGAACAGGCAAGGGGTCAAAAACCGAAACAAGAACAGACAAGGCAAGGCTAAACTCCTGCTCAAACAAAAGGCGGTCAAGTAATACAGTAACAATTGGCATACATGAATTGGCATACACTTTGCTCAAACGACTACTGAATACGCTGTGAAAGCTGAACAGGCGTGAAGCGCCTTAAATAGACAGGCCAGGGTGCTAAATTAATCTCAGGTGGAACTAATGACAAACTAACTATGGGAGGAACTAAACACGGATTGGCTGAATACCAAACGAAACAATCAGGGAACACAAACCAGATGCGACAAATCACTAAATGTGGCAGTAACAAAACCAGAAAAGTGCGTGAACTGAACCCATAAAATGAAATACAAAAGCAAGACACACACAGACCATCACACAGAGGACTCAAAAATCCAGCAGCTTACTAACTTTTCATTATTTTCCTGAGTGCTGTACATATTCTGTAATTGTCAAGTCTCGGTTGCTTAACAATGCTTACTAATATGGTGAATGTGATAGACCTCATAGGTACTTATCATTACCCTGTTAGCATCATTACATTTTAGGTGTTCGCCTGTTTACATGAACCTTTTTGCTTCACTCAAATGATTCATTTTAAGCCCAGTCTTTTGATCCAGAATAATTAAACACACGTCACTGCCATTTATTTACATGCAAATTATCTTAAGAGAAATAACATGTTTAACAAAATGTCACCGTATTTCACCGGTTCTAAATGACTCTCCTGTGTCTTTTAATGAAAAGTTAAACAACCGGGGGTTTAATGAATTTAAATTTGGCCTGTAATATGGTTAATGTTGTTCTCTTATGTTTCTTAAGTTGCTAACCTGATAGCGTCAAATGGTTGCTGCAATAGGCCATAAAACCTTGACTGGTGGGATGCGCTGGCTGTATTTGTTGTGCTTCTGCACCTGCAAGGAGAAGATAAGAGCAGTGATGATAACAAGCTGTCGGCATGCTGACATTTCTCTGGACACTCAGCAATGAGCTGTTGGCCACTGGCCTGCAAAAAGAAAGGGAAACTACCATTTGAAGCGGAAGCATGGCGAGTTTTTTTCCCACCACTGTTTTCACAATAGAAAATCATTATGAATTTTAATGCCTAGTAGCCACATTATTGATTTGCCAAACAAGACAATAATATGGGAAGCAAATTAGTTTCAATTGTTTATTCATCAAGAGTAGACATGAAAAAAGTTCTCCTTATAATTTATGCACAACACACAATGACTCACATGAATGTTAAATAGATAAATTTTATGTATTTGTATATTCACCCAGCTTATTTATACTACTAGTTATACTCCCTTAACTCTACTTGCTCCATCTTATCAAACCTTTCTCTGTTAAGTCATGTTACTCTCTCTTTTCTCCACATTACGTGGTCGTAAGCAAGGCGATCACATTCGTCTAATCTACTGCCACTTATGTACCTTGCGGGTCAAGGGTCTGCTGGAAACTATCCCACTGGCTACAGGCGAGAGGTGGGTGCACCCCAAATAAAAGGTAAGCTCTTGTAGGGCCATACAAAACACAAACAAACATGCTCACACAAATACACACAAGTATGGACAATTTGTGTACACCAATTCCCCTAAACTAGATGGTTTTTGGAGATGGAAAGAAGCCAAAGATCCAGGAGAGGATCCACGCAGACACGGGGAAAACATAAGAACTCAAAGTCAAGTCAAAGTCAAAGTCACCTTTATTGTCAAATGTACCATATATGCATGACATACAGCACAGATGAAATTGCAGTCCTCTCTGACCCACGGTAGACAGTACAACAGGCAGTACAACACAGACAGTACAACAGGCAGAACAACACAGGTAGTACAACATGGGACAACACAGGCAGTACAACACAGGCAGGACACACAGGCAGGACAACATAGGCAGTACAACACAGGCAGGACAATACATGCAGTACAACACAGGCAGGACAACACAGGCAGTGCAACAAGCAGTGCAACACAGACAGTACATCAGACAGTAGAGCACGAAGTATAAGACAAAACACAAGGGATGGTTAACATCTCAATACACTCTAATCTCACAGGGGAAGTGACATGGGCGCAGACCCTGAGTTGACGGGGGGAGGGAGAGATAGGTAGTCAGGTGCTGGGGAGAGGGCAGGGCAGTGTGAGGGTAGAGTTCAAGGCTATGGCAGGGGGCAGAGTAGGGAGGGAGTTGAGCTTCCTGACCACCTGGTGAAAGAAACTGTCCTTGAGCCTGCTGGTTCTGGCCCGCAGACTCTGCAGTCTCCTACCTGATGGCAGCAGGCTGAAAAGGCTGTGAGAGGGGTGGGTGGGACCACCTGCAATGCTGATGGCTTTGCAGGTGAGGCGGGTGTTGTATAAATGTCTGTAAGGGAAGGGAGAGAGACACCAGTGATCTTTTCAGCTGCTCTCACAATGCGCTGCAGGGTCTTGCGGCAGGCAACAGTGCAGGCGCCGTACCACCCTGTGATGCAGCTGGTTAAGATGCTCACAATGGTGCCACTGTAGAAAGTCAGCATGATGGGGGGTGGGGCTCTTGCTCTCCTCAGTTTGCAGAGGAAGTAGAGGCGTTGTTGGCCTTTTTTGGCCAGCGATGCAGTGTTGCGATCCCAGGACAAATCCTCGGAGATGAGCACACCCAGGAACTTGGTGCTGCTGACCCTTTCCACTGCAGCACCGTTGATGGTTAGTGGAGCATGCTGGGTGTGTGCTCTCCTGAAGTCCACAACAATGTCCTTCATCTTCTCCACATTCAGATGGAGATTGTTGTCCTTGCACCACATAGCCAGGAGGCCCACCTCATTCCTGTAGGCTGTCTTATCGTTGATGTTGATGAGACCCACTACAGTCGTGTCGTCTGCAAACTTGACAAAGAGGTTGGAGCTGAAAGTTGGTATGCAGTCGTGGGTCAACAGAGTGAAGAGGAGGGGGCTCAGGACACATCCTTGGGGGGCTCCCGTGTTCAGCGTGATGGTGCTAGAGTTGTTGTTACCAACTAGAACTGCCTGTGGTCTCCCTGTCAGGAAGTCCAGCAGCCAGTTGCATATGGAGGTGTTGAGTCCAAGCTGGTCCAGTTTATAGATGAGCTGCTGGGGGACGAATGCTGAATGCTGAGCTGAAGTCGATGAATAGCATTCTGGCCTACGAGTCTTTGGTCTCTAGGTGGGTGAGGGTTGAGTGTAGTGCAATGGAGATGGCGTCATCAGTCGAGCGGTTGGACCGGTAAGCAAACTGAAAGAGGTCCAGAGTTGAAGGGAGGGCAGACTTGATGTGCTGCATGACTAGCCGCTCGAAGCACTTCATGAGGATGGGAGTGAGTGCAACTGGGCGGTAGTCGTTGAAGCTGGATGGGGGCGACTTCTTTGGGACTGGGATAATGGTGGTGGCTTTGAGGTAGGTAGGGACAACAGCTTGGCTCAGGGAGATGCTGAAGATGTCTGTGAAGACATCTGTGAGCTCATCAGCACAGTCTCTCAGGACACGTCCAGGAATGTTGTCAGGACCTGGGGCTTTCCGTGCGTTGGTCCTTCTGAGGACTTGCCTCACGCTGTCCGGAGAAAGCGTCAACACCTGGTCACCAGGAGGGGGTGGAGCCTTCTGTGCCAGGAACTCTGCACAGAAAGGAATCAGATCCGGAACCTTCTAGCTGTGAAGTAACAATGCTACCCTCTGCACCAGCGTTTTGCCCTGTGTATTAGGAAATTGTACTTTAAGGACAGCCCATGATGTACAGTAATCCCTCGTTTACTCACGCTTCAAGATGCACGGCTTCGCTACATCGCAAATTTTAAGTAGGTAGTCACGTGATACCGTACATGCATGGTATTAGCTGACAGCATCCATGTGTGTGCTCTGCATTCCGACTCAGAGTTCCGCCTGCAACTTCTCTTCAATAGAAAAGTGCTTTACACAGTCTATATGAGTGTGGGAAAAGGTAATACAGATGGGGTGGGTTCATAAACATTTAAATTATCGTAAATTATAAAATAAATAGTTTGTCACTATATCGCAAAATATTGATTTTTGCAAGTGGTCCTGGAACACATTAACCGCGAGTAATGAGGGATTACTGTATATTGAATAATAGGTAAATAATGTCAGTATAAATTGTCATATGTTTCTAGGTATTAATTGAAATATTCAGTTAAAGGATCCATTAGAGACTCTGAATATACTGTGTGTGTGTGTGTGTGTGTGTGTGTATATATATATATATATATATATATATATATATATATATATATATATGTTTATATATATATATATATATAAACATTTTTGGGATCCTTTCATCAAACGAATTTAAAGACAGTTGTTATTTGCCTGTTATATACTGTAAGCTAGAGTGAGTAAGGCTCTCTGGGAAATCAATGTTTTTCCTGTTAGCTTTTTGCTGTGGAGAAATACTTCCAATACTTGTCATAACTGACATGAAATACATTGTATTGATGTCTAGAAACCTGGAGCCACTCTTGCGATGCACTAACTTGAAGCTGCAGCACTGCAGCTCAAACTGGATAAGGTAAATAAATGGCCATTTTATAGCTACAGTAAAGTTTCAGGTAGTTTTGTTACATTATTTCATGCCCGTGATCTCAGCCTGTTCTGTTTCAGGCATTTTAAATTATGTGAGCTGAAAGAGCTTGCTTCTGTTTAAGGTTTATAGGTCCTGACATTTTAGGTGCAAACTGCAGCATTGAAGTTTGATAAGAAGGCAGCAAACAACAAGGAAGAAAGACAAAATGATGTGCTGTGAAATGCTTAAGCTATTTAAGTGTTTTCATTGTTTCAGATGGAAGAAACACAACAATGAAACTGTTTCTCTTCTTATCTGAATGAGAGTTACTACTTAAACCGTCCATGGCCATTAGCCTGTGAAGGGATCCAAACTGAGACAATTCGTTCAGTAAGATGGCAGGCCTTCATCCATTATTCAGATTGCCACTTTCATGATTGAAAAGAACACAAAGCAAGAGAGAGAGAAGGAGAGAGAGAGAAAGAGAGGTTCATGTGATCCCTTATATAGTATGTCCCAAACTTGCACATTGATGCTGCTATCACACCATTCCCCAGTATCTATCTGGATTGCAAAGTGCAGACATGTTCTGTCAAGGGGCTATAATACTGTGAACAATTACTAAGAAAAAAAAATTTAACTGCTTTTTTTATATTAATAGCATTAGTTACTGGCAGGAAGGTGCTACAGTGTGTTGCCTCACAGCAAGAAGGTTCATCTGTGGTCTACCTCACCTTTCAACCCTGTGTACCTGAGATAGGGTCTACCAGACCTGTGACCCCCAAGTTGGATAAGCAGCTGCTTCAAACCATTTGGAACAATTGTGCCAAAAACTGTTTCATTACTCGGCGCCCCATTCATTGGGAACGTGGCAGCTAGTGATGTCCCCCAGAACACAGCGGACATCACTAGCTGTCTCTCTCTCTCTCTCCCTCCTGAATGTCTTTCACCCGGCAACCCGTCGTAGATCTGTTTGGTTTGGTTGTGTTCTGTTGGCTCTCTTGTTTCTTCCTAATTACACATCAACCATCTTTTCCCACATCACTGATTACTGACCTGCACTTGAAATCCATTCTTTAAATAAATTTACGGTAAGTTGTTGATTGTGGTTCTCCCATATATGGTTGTGCTCTTGAAAGAACCAGCCACAACACCGGGCAAATAATGTTGTGGTTTTGGTTTTCCTATGCATGCTGTGTGACTGCTTTTGTGTTTTCCCCTTTTGTTTTTCCCATCCTTCCGGGACCTACAGGGCTGGTGTGTGGAGGAGGCGTGACAATGAGCTACACCAGGTCGCAATCAACGCTCATCAACCTCACTTTAAAGCTGGTCCTGACTCTCACTACAGTCCCAGATAATTTTGTCTTGTTAAGTAGCGCTATCCAGACACTTTGTGACCTCGTGTGTAGTGATGTCTGAATGCCGCCCCATGGGGCTTCGAACCGTTTGGGATAATTGTGCCAAAAACCATTTCATGTATTGCATATATTTCATATATTTTCTGAATAAAACTGAATAAAATCTCTTTCAATAAGGTCTACCAGACCGGTGACCCCGAAGGTGGTTAAGTAGCTGCGGAAAAAATGGATGGATGGATGGATGGATGGATCGATGAATGGATCGATCGATGGATGGACATACATTAGTTGCTGTGCTCTACCACTGTGTAGTTAGCTTGAAGCAATAAAGGGAAGTAAGACATTTTTTTTCCTGAAACATGGCTGTACACCTAATAGAGAAACAGGAGCAATAATCAAAGTTTTTACTGAGTGGTGGTGTTCTAAAGCACAAACAAGATAGTCAGAGACTGCAAAATCCCACAACACCCCTGAATTCAGCATTTTACCTTGACCTACTTTCATAGGTCAGGCAATTATGCAAATTTACAGTGAGAGATCTTTTCTGTTCAGGACAAGTCAAACCTTCAGCTCCCCCTTCAACTCTACATTGTCATCTCACATTCCCACTAGCTTTTACCATTCATCAAAGCACTAGCTTTGATCTATAGTCTTACTCACACTGGCCTTCTCTCTCGTCTTTCTATCTTATCCGGTTCTTGAGTGTACAAAAGTTGAAATTTGACCTTGACCTAGTTTTCTCAAGGTCAAGGTCATCATCTCATTTTCATTCCTTTTACCGCCCGAGGAATGTGCGTTTTGTTTCATCTTTCTATCTGCAATGGTTGTGAAGATATTTTTTCGGACTAACAGATGGACAAACGGACGGACAGATGAACACACAAACACAATTACAATACATCACCGCTTTGAAGTGGGATGTAATTATCTTGCCCACACATCCACTCGTCCCTGCAGAAAGGTGCCATGTAGCAGGACTTTGTGTGAATTTGGACAAAGAAGAGATCAAACAAATACAAACCAATAGATTCATGACACAGACATGAGAGACAGAAAAAGCGCTACATTTTTGGTTTAAAGTCTGACCTACTGTACTTACCAACTCTCTAACCGTTGGCTGATGTGGGGAATTGTCCCGGACAAAAAAAAAAAAAGAACATCTAGCAACTCTGAGCAAATTGCAATGCTGTACCATGCTCAGGGATACTTTGACATGTAACTGCAGGGGGACAGGAATCATCAACCTCTGATAAGTAGACAACTTTTCTATCTCCAGAGCCACAGACAACAGACAAAGAAAGAAGAAAATGTCTCTGCAGACACCGCTACGTACTTCTAATGGTTTATAAGTGATAATTGTGAGGTGATACCAAGTCTTTAAAAGTCATGCACAATGGTATTTCAATATACAGTATATATGAATTGGTGTTGACTACTGTCCTTTGAAATGGTGCTGTATGTACTCTCCAAGTGATTTTCCAGGTTACACTATAATACTATAGTATAATTCTACGAATGTATAATTATTATGATCATGCTCTGTGAGACCTATACGTATAGGTACAATTAGACAGAGTTCCAAAATAAATTGACTTTACCCACACCAATGTCGTCTACGTTGTCCTGACACCCTGACAAACTAGTAAACCAACACCAAACAATAATCCAGCCAACAAACAGACAGACATGGTTGAAAACCTCTTAATTCATGACCATGAGCAATAAAATAAGTTAAAATGTTTAAAGCTTAAATTTTGGGTACACTGATACTGTTCACCTCCTTCCATTTGCCTGCATCCATATATTTTGTACTTACCCAGGGGTAGGTTGAGTCCTACTGTTATAAAAAGCTGTGTTTTATCACTACCAACCTGGGGTGGACAAAGAGTATTGTACAGGAGAGAGCGACTGAATTTTGAAATACAGACCAATTAAAATTGGGCTGGTTGTCCTTTATTACCAACCCTTACTATTGGGATTTTGTTTCTTAGTCTCACATGTACCTGTTTAATAACATATTTTTAAATGTTAAAAGTCTTTCCAGACTTTGGCTGTTTCCTGTGTTGACTGGCTGGCATGCAGCATTGTAGCAGTGACTGTTGCAATCGTTTATTATGATTGATCAACACAGAGAGAGAGAGCAGCTGTCCTTGTGTGTCTCTGTAGCTACCATGGGGGCTGTAAGCTTGTGTAAGAAACAAAATACATTTATTGCGTCATCTCAAAGTACCATTTCACAGGAGAATACCTAGTCAAACAGCCAGGCCATATTGTTGCTTTGGTTCTGAAGTCTGTTTTGGGGTGTTTTGTTTTTTGTAGGCTTTGCAAAAGTTTTCCTAAATACAGAATCTCTCTTATTTATTTACTCCAATCGACAATAGTTGGCTGCCTGCGTAATTAACACCTGGAGACATAGAGAGGTATTTTTTACTACACCGATTATGCAAAATGAAAAGTAATATATAATATTCATGTATCATTATTTCAGTCAAAACTACTCACTTGAGTTGTATGCTGTTTGGTAGCACAGCATAACATCAGCCCAGTAGCAGTCCATAATCTTCCACAGCATGTAGTACCCATTTTTACTTATTTATCATTTTGTTCAAAAATCAGTCAAGGTGACCTTCATATTTCAACACTGTAGACTCCAACCTATATAACACCATCGCAGTAATCTGACATGTTGGGTGCAAGGAGGAAATATAAGCATCGTTTCTAATAATCAGGTGTTCTATCCCATGGATTGTGACATGACTGAGGAGTTTGGAATCTCTGTCAGTTTGTGTGACAGCAGTGGAGACAGGTTCTCCGCACCCACACAAATTTCAGTTCTACTAGTCAATTACACGACAACCTTCTTTATCAATGTGAGGGGGGTTTTTTTTATACCTTTTTTTTTTTTACTTGAGTTGTCATCAGAGGTTAGTTGGATTATATCAACCTATATCAGACATCAGGATGGAGGGTCACAAATTACAGTGTGAAATAACAAGACTGTCCACTATGAATAATGTTCTCCTGTGGTGGGAGGTTTTCAAAAGGTGAGCCATCATTTTTGGTACCATGAGAAAAGGCCATGTGTGCTGCAGGATTTAAAGTGAGGAATATCAATTTTCTGGAAATATAGAAACTGTACGAAAAGAAGGTTAAGACCTTGCGTACCTTTTAGGAAGAGAAGCATGACAAAAGCTCATTTAGAACTCAGTTGAAACGTTTCCACTCCTAATATTTATTGTTTGCACTAATCATAGTTCAGATCATCATGCTTTTAAGATATATATATATATATATATATATATATATATATATATATATATATATATATATATATATATATATAATATTATATATATATATATATTATATATATATATATATATATATAATATTATATATATATATATATTATATATATATATATATATATATATTATATATATAGGGCAGTCACAGTAGCACTGCCCTAGCTTCTTTCATATATATATATATGGCAAAAGTGCATATGAAGGAAACTGCTATGTTTGAAGTCCAAATAATTTTGAAAGACTGTTTGCATTTTAACTCTATCTTCATATCTTTATTTTGACTCTAAAATTTTTGAGCAGAGCTCGCTTTAGATCGTATTACTTGGTGCATGGGTCACGCACGGACCAAATCCATCAACAGTCCATTGCTCTCCAACAGGTGATGGATTAAGTATAGAATTAATAAACATACCAGAACTACGGTCTTGAATTTAAAAGACTGTTATATGTAATGCAGGAGTGTTTAACAATGGATATAACGCCATCTGCGAGGTGCATAAAGAGCCACAACCTGGCACAGAGACACAACAACAGTGCATCAGCCAGAACACAGTGAAGTGAGCCAGAATCCAGGCCAAGCTGATAGTGACCCCCACATCAACTTGCTGTACCCAGGATCTTTCTCAGCAATGCTCTGTTTCTTTTCATTAACCTAGACAATATGAGACTATCAATTACTCATGTGCTATAATTGGATTATTCGGTAGACTGTGCTGGACTGATGCATTGCATGACAGGAAACAATAGGAAAGAGTAGTGGAAGCTAGACTAAGGGCAGAAGTGAACATTTGTGAGTAGCAGTATGGTTTCATGCCAAAGAAGAGTACTACAGATGCAGTATTTGCTTTGAGGATATTGATAGAGAAGTACAGAGAAGGCCAAACGGAGCTGCATTGTGTTTTTGTAGATCTGGAGAAAGCTTATGACAGGGTGCCCAGAGAGGAACTGTGGTATCATATGAAGAAGTCTGGAGTGGCAGAGAAGTATGTTAGAGCGGTGCAGGACATGTATGAGGACTATATTTCTTGGAGCCCAAGCCTCGTGCCATCACCAGGCTACCTGCAGACTTATTTTGTGTTCTTGCACAATTTTCATAATAAACTTTCTGAACATTGACCTGCCTGTCTCCTGCAATTTGGGTTCACAACAGTCTCCAGCCCCAACACATAAAATGTATCTTAACATGTTTGTTAAAGTTTCGCCTTCTATTTAGAACCTGTGTGCTGATTTTCAATTGAACATAGCACATATACAGAAAATATTTAAGTGCAAAATTTCAAAAGTAAACAGAAAACTCAATTCTTGTAATGTTGGTCAAAAATTGTTAGTGTTTTTGGTCTGTTGAGTGTTTTTCCTCAGATTTTTTTGAGTGTAACTGTGGCAGGGATACACACGCACTTGTTTACCCACAAACTACCTTAATCTGTTTGCTTCTCTTTTCTTCAGACACAAACAGCAGAATCTCTGTTGCACACACACACTGGCTTAACTCGCCCCAGCCCTGTTGGTTTCTCTTTCGTATTATCTGCCCTGTTGACTTCTTCCATCATCAGGATATTTTATAAACTTAACATTACTCGCATTTCGAACTTTATTCACCCGGAATTCATTTTCACAACAGCAGATAAGCCACATGTGGTGGAGAATATTTTGTTTGAAAGACATTTTAATAGAACAATGGCATGAGTGGCGATTAAAAAAAGAGACATTTCGATGCACTCAGAACACATCTCTTATTGTCTTGGACGTTTGTGTTCTCTCATTTGGTGCTGCTGTTCCAGGCATACTATGAAACAATAGGTGCAAATAAATCGATATTGTCTCATCAATATGTGACTCTTGTGCGGATTAAACACATATCACAGAGTTTCTTGCATAAAGAATATTTGCATTCATGTTATTTTCACATATTCTAAATAACATAGACAACTCGTACTTCTGTGTTCATATACAACATATACATGCATGGCTTTGGCATCACTTACTGAGCTTCAGAAATTCTGGTGAAATATACAGCTAGCATTGGTGCATCTGTAATAATTGATAAAAACAAAGCTACTGAAATTCAAAAAGTGATGATGCTATCATAGCATTGCCTTTAGCTCTACTTCTAGCTTTGGAATCCTCACACTGAGAGTGAGTACTTTTTTACCATTCTAAGTTTGTTTTTATAGGTTTAGAAGTTTTCTTAGCTTTACTACTTCTTTTGACGCCCTTATTCAACACCACTGATCAGAATAAGTTACCAAGCTGTTAGCACACTAATCGCTTTCAATAAAAAACACGAATGAAAATGACGGCTGCTAACTTGTAAGTTCATGCACTTAATGACAGTGATTGTACATTCAGTATTTGACTGTTGCCCTAAAGTTCAGTCTTATAATGTGGAAGTTTCATTTTATCCATAGTCTGGATTTTTTTCCCACTAGAACGGAAGTAATTGGACATTTAGGCAGATATGAAAACAAACATAAACCCCACCTCAATACAGCCTGAAATCTCCAATCTGACTTGCAGAAATGTTAGCCAGTATTAATTTACACACAATAATTCCACCTTAATTTACCTTTTGTTTGTTCATTAGCTGACTCTCTAACTGGGGGATGCTTTCAAAATTCCATCTCCAAGGTCAAAATCCAGTAAACTGTGGTAGAATGGTTAAAAACAACAGGGAATTACTGCTTCAGTATGAATTAAAACAAATCAAACCAAATCTTACAAAAACAAAGTGACTACAGAAAGATTTTAAAAAGTGTGAAAATATGTGTAAATGTGACAAACACAAGCACCCTAGGATGCCATTTTCTGTTCAGGAGCAAAAACACATAACACAATGAGTGACGACAGATATCTGACTTCATTCTAAATCTGACACACAATTTGACACTCAAAACTATGTACCTGTTTCCAACAAATATCTACATGTACCATGTAACACCATTGGATATCTAATACTATCCATCTGTTGATTGCCCCTAGTTTCATTTAAACCAATTGATAAAGGAGTAAGAAAAGATCAGGTTGACGTCATGTTTTGTGCTCTCCAGAACAATGACAGTTTAGGAGTTAGAGTTAAAGTAAAGGTTACCAGAGTCAGTGATAGAAACGATAAAAAACAGGGAGAAAAGATCCCTTTCTGGAGCTGACCCAGGTACCACAAGTACCAGCACCTTCATCTCATGGCTCATTCCACTTTGTTTGGTTTTGTCTGTATGATATTTGTTGTGTTTAGCCGCAGCAAACATTTTCTCATTTAACGGTTGATCTTGCTTGGGCCCCTGAACAGACATGGGCAAGTAATTTCAGGGGACATAATTAATTTTAATAACTAGTACACTTTTTCAGAAGAGCCACTGAAAGCATCCTCTGTTAATGGATAATTTTGGTGCACCACATACACACAGAGACAACTTCCTTTATTTCATATTCACTGTTTGTTGATTTATTGTGCACAATTAACACTGAAACTGTTCCTGCCATGCATTTATGAGCACCTATCGTTTCATTTAATGTGCTTAATGTTGTTTGTCACCATTTCTGAAGTTCTTTTAACTTAATGTTCTTATTTAGTGTGTCTGGTGCTAAGCGAGAGTCACCCAGAAAACAGGTTATTTTCTATGACAATATAGCATTTTAAGTCATTACACTTTTCTCATAGTATGATTAGAAGCTCCAGCAACAGATACTTAAAAGAGCAATGACATTTATTAATCATATCAACAATACTTGACAATGATTATTTTTGTTTCTCCTACCATTATTAAAATCGACATGTCTATATTATCAAAAATAGGTTGCATCCTCTGAATCACTAACTTCACTGCAATGACGCAGAGTCTGAAGAGTGAATTGACAAATAAAACCTACATAGTTGTTTTCTTTTTGAAAAAATCAAATAAATAAGGAAAAATTCATTTATCTCAGTAAACAAGCTGTCAAAAGCAGCACAGAATTTCTCTCTTGAAAGCCTGACATGAGGTTTCATGGCAGGAAGAGGACTAATTGCATATATTTTTGAAATTTAGAGTAACATCATTCATTGCCACTTAGTTTGCAATTCAAAAAAGAACAAAAATTGTACTTGTTCTGTCTCTAATCCAAAAACTTGGATTGACACCTTTTTCCCTGTCAAAGCATCTTTGATATTTCACTTTATGTCTCCTCTTTTTTAAGGTGTTATTATTTAGCAGTGATATTATTTATTTAGCAGTGATATTATTTATTTATTTCTTCTAGGAATGGAATTACTTGCTTTTTGATGAGTCTATCCTTTTGTTGTGCAAAGTAGTCATATTTTTAAATTTGAAAACTTCTGTTTTTGTAACCACAAATAATTGTTGTATTGATGTGGGCTGATTCACTGTTTCCATCCCTGATGTGGACCACTGAGGGAGTTCTTGCATTTCTGTATCCAGGTGGACGGAATTAATTGATATAGCTTTACAAAATAATGGACTCCTGGTCTGCCTGGTTGCAAATGTTGCCAGTGCTTCATAGATGGGGTTTTTTCTGGACACACTTGGAGATAGGACAGTCGAATCGGCTTGTTAGAAGTGCTGTAATGTACCCGCAATAAATAATTGTTCTTTCTTTGTTAAGTATAATGTCCCTCTCAATGAACTGCAACATCTGTGAGAAACAAAATTGTGAATTTGTAACTTTAAATACAGATGTATTCATTTACATTGTAAACATCACCTTATAGTCTGTCTTTGTTCCACCATGTTCCTCTTTCAAACTTAGACAGGTGCTGTATGCATCCTGTATTATTTGAAAGAAAAATTACCAGGGGCTCTAAAGAAAGATGATTAAAGTTACCTGTACATGTACATTTTTACTGATTTAACTGTGTTCTGACAACATGGAAATGGTTGTGTTTTTAAAGATGAAGACATTCTAAAAATACAGTCACAGTAGCACTGCCCTAGCCGCTCAATTATGTCTCATGCAGCTCCAAACTTTATCACTTGGACTTAGAATGCCTCTCCTAATGTATCTCTGACGCAATTACAGTGGGTCCCAGGTACTAATGAATATAACTAATGAATATAACTTGTTTTTATTGAATATAGCTTTTTTAGCTCGATTGGTCTTCCTTATAAGATCAAACTAGCTATTAGTCATTATGCTTCAGAATATGATAAGATTGATCTTGCACCATACGACACACAAGACATTACATTGCATTCATTTCAAAGAGTGGAAATAATACATTGTGCTCAAAGTAAAGCTGTTTTAAATACAGAACAAGGTAACACCATTAAAAGAGAAAATTTAGTTCCTACTGGGATACTATGTTAGACAGACTTGTAATACAAACTGGATGCTGGCAATATCACTGTTAAACCAACAGAATCCAAAATAAAACACAGCCAAATAACAAAGAAATGTGGAGCACAAATATTTATTAACTTCATTTACCTTGATGATTTTCTCTGCTATTATAAACAGATTCAGTCATGCAGATTCAGGCACATGCTCACTCAGAATTCCTCAGAGTGCTTTGAACACCGTTGGCGTGACCCTGTGTTAAATTAAATGGAATTTGTTTATCTCCTTGAATTTATCAAGTCACGCTTGGTAACATAATAGACAGTTTCAGTTTTACGCTTTTCAAATGTACCTTTTTTTTTTGTTTAAAGATGTAGTTAGTGAACTCATCTTAACCACAATGAATGTGAATGGTATGTGCGACATTTGACGATTTGGTTTTTTTTCTTTTTCATGCTTGGTGCCTGGAAGGGATTTATTATATCTCACACCATGGTAGTTATAAGTAGAGATAACTCCGCAACTCCCGTGTTTGGAAATTACATTAATTGTTCTTCTCTCTGTTAAATCCTCCAGACGTTACAACTACTGATAAATGGGGGAGTTCTGCTCTTCATAAGCTTTTCTTCTGGGATAAGTAGGATCCAAAATCAATCATTTTCTCCTCAGTAGTAAAATCATTAGTTGACTAAAAAACTTGATTCAGCTGCTTTTCAACTAACGAGGAGGCAGACTGTCAGTAGTGTGTCCAACTTTTGAGTTGACTGATTGTGACTTTTTTTTTAATTATGCAGTGGCATGAGTGAATAAACACTTGACAATTTTCAGAGTAAACAAATCAGTTTATAGTTAAATTTATGCAGTCTAATTTGGCATATTTGAACACTCAGTATGCCAGATTAGAGCCACGTCCTGAGTCAGAATTGACAATTATAAATTTTCCAATTAATTTTCTGCTGTATCTGCTGTGTGTGTTAACTTGTGTGCTTTACATATGTCTTTTGATGACTGTTTTCAAACACATCCTCTTGTTCAACTCTATATTCACTCAGGGAAATAGATAGATAGATAGATAGATACTTTATTAATCCCGGAGGAAATTGCATATATCCACTGCTCAGGCATTACTTAACAAATAATACTGGATAAACACCAGGAGAAAAGGAAACACTGACATCACAGGACATACCACAAGACATACATTACACTAACAGACAGACACATGCAGCACTAACAGGACTTATATACTAAACTATAACTAAAAATATAAACAGTATAAAATTTAAAAATATTACAGTATTAAAATATAAACAGTATAAAATAAAATCTAAACAGTATAAAATTGAATTAAAATATAAAAACAGTATAAAAAATAAATAAATAAATTTTATATATATATATATACAACAGTATAAAATTAAATTTAAATTAAATTAAATCCATTTTCAACCCCGTGCTGACCTCGCCACCTCCCCCCCGCTCCTCTTGAGAGAGTCATTGTACCCCCTGATGGCACGGGGCACGAAGGAGGACCTCAGCCTCTCTGTGGAGGCGCTGTGTGACAGCAGTCTGCCGCTGAAGGTGCTTCTCTGCTGGGAGAAGGTGGTGTGTAGGGGGTGCCTGGTGTTGTTCATGATGGCCTTAATTTTAGACATGGTCCTGCTCTCCAGAAGCATATCCACAGAGTCCAGGCTCAGCCCGACCACTGAGCCCGCTCTGCGGATGAGTCTGTTCAGACGGTCCATATCTCTTTTCCTGGCCCCCCCACCCCAACACACAATGGCGTATGACAGCACACTGGAGACTACGGACTGATAGAACATGAAAAGGAGCTTAGGACAGATGTTGAAGGAGGCCAGCCTCCTCAGGAAGTACATCCTGCTCTGCCCCTTCTTGTACACACAGTTGGAGTTGAGTGACCAGTCCAGTCTGCTGTCTAGCTGCAGTCCCAGGTACTTATAGTTTTCTACCACCTCCACCTCACTGCCATTGATGATCACCGGCTGTGGAGAGGGAGGTGCCCGCCGGAAATCCAGAACCATCTCCTTTGTCTTGGAGACGTTGAGCTGGAGCTGGTTCTGTTGGCACCACTCCACGAAGTCAGCCACCAATGCCCTGTACCCCCCCTCATCACCCTCCCGGATACATGCCACTATCGCGGTGTCATCGGAGTACTTCTGTATGTGGCATGTATCCGAGTTGTGCTTGAAGTCTGATGTGTAGAGGGTGAAGAGAATGGGGGATAGAACGGTCCCCTGTGGCGCCCCCGTGCTGCTGGTCACCATAGAAGACAAGCAGTCCCCCATACGGACGTACTGGGGTCTGTCCGTTAGGTAGTCCGTAATCCAGCTCACGAGGTAGGGGTCCACAGCCATGGAGGTCAGTTTATCCTGCAGGAGCTGGGGCTGGATGGTGTTGAAGGCACTCGAAAAGTCGAAGAAGAGCACTCTGACGGCACAGCCCCCGGCGTCCAGGTAGGAGAGTGTGCGGTGGAGGAGGTACATGACAGCATCGTCAACCCCAACCTTGGCCTGATAGGCAAACTGGAGAGGGTCCATAGCACCCTGCACCTGTGGACGCATGAGCTCCAGGACCAGTCGCTCTAGGGTCTTCATTACGTGGGAGGTAAGAGCGACCGGTCGGTGGTCATTGAGCTCAGTAGGGCGTCCTTTCTTGGGTACAGGGACAATGCAGGAGGTCTTCCACAGTGACGGGACCCTCCCCAGCCGCAGACTGAGGTTGAACAATTGTTGCAGGGGGTCCCCTAGTTCCGAAGCACAGGCTCGGAGGAGTCTTGGGGAGACCTTATCTGGTCCAGCCGCCTTGTAGGGACGGAGCCTCCTCAGCGTTGTCGTCACCAGGTCTGCAGTGATGATGGTCTCGGTCGTGGTGGGAGCAGGAGGTTGTGGCGAGGTTGGAAGTCCAGTGGTTGAGGTGGGGCCGTTGAGCTTCGCAGTTCTTGGAGTGGGCTCGGGAGAAGTGGCAGGGGTGGAAGGAGAGGAAGCACAGGAGGAGGGAGCATCAGTGGAGCGGTCTGTAGGGCCAGGAGAGGCCTGTAGGCCAGGAGAGGCCTGGGACGAGGAGCCGGGAGTGGTGGGGGAGCTGAACCGATTGAAAAAGCTGTTAAGTTCATTCGCTCGTTCAATATTCCCCTCCACAGTGCTGCGCCCTTTCCCGTGTCCGGTGATGGTTCTCATCCCATTCCAGACCTCCCGCACTTGGTTGCGCCCCAGCTGCTTCTCCAGCTTCCTCCTGTACGCCTCCTTGGCCTCCCTCAGGCAGAGTCTCACTTCCTTCTGGGCCTTCCTCATCTCCTCCTCGTTCTTGCTCCTGAACGCCCGCTTCTTCCTGTTCAGGACAGCCTTGACTTCCTTGGTTACCCATGGTTTGTTGTTGGGGTAACACCTGATTGTCCTGACAGGGGCCACGGTGTCCACACAGAAGTTTATGTAGTCTGTAAAACACTGAGCTGCCCCCTCAATGTCTTCCCCATGTGAGCCCACAATAACATCCCAATCGGTGATCTGGAAGCAGTTCCTCAGCATCTCCTCTGTTTCCGGGGACCACCTCCTGACCTGTCGTGTTGTTGCTGGCAGCCGTTTCACCAGCGGGATGTAGGTGGGCTGTAGGTACACTAGGTTGTGGTCTGATTTACCTAGTGGAGGGAGGGGGGTGGCGGTGTATGCCTCCTTAGCATTAGCGTAGAACAGATCGATGTAGGGGGGGGGGAGATAAAATAGAAACAGCTACTTACAATGTCTAAGTATTAAGTGTAATGTCTTTTGACTGGCAGCTTAAATTTTTTTCTACATGCAGTAATAGTGTAATACACACTGAAAAGATGGCTGAAATATTTTTATTTTGCACAGTTAAAGTTGCATTATGACTGCAGTTCTTGAGCTTCTTTCTGGTGCACACACCAGGGTGGGACGGTCTTTGTCACAGAAACTTCAGAAACAGTAAGAGAGAGAAGTAATCAGACAGGCTGATGGAAGAGAGGTGGATTTATAAGGCTCGCTGTGAACTGAGGATCTAAGTAGTGATCTGCAATCATTCTTCCTTATTATTCTATTCTTTTCCACAACAGGGCCAAACAAGCAATGTCAAAAGAATGAATATGAAGTGGATGAGGTCAGTTTTGTTTCAATACCACATACATTTGGAAAACAAGTGTTGAAAATGCCTGTCGTGTCTCTTAAACAAGAAGTGGAAACTGTAAAATGTCGAAACTGTAAAATGTTCACATTGTAACACAAGAATATTCACATTCTTGTGTTACATTAAGCATTATCCAAATAACATTTGACCAATTATTATTCTAAAGGATTCTTTAACTGACACAATTTTGGAGTGTTCCTTTTTCTTTCTACACATACACACCCTAGTAACCCCTAAATAATTCCCTGCTGAGAGCATTTCTACATCCTAACAATTTAAGCAAGGGGTGTTGTCTCTTTTCTCCAGTCTGTGTGGTGGCTGCTAAACAGGGCAGCAGTAATTATTAGACTTTATCTCTCTAGATAAGGCTGCTCTCTCGAAGATGCTCGACCTTCAAATGGAGTATTGTAAAATACAGTATAAACAGGATTTGGCTGATTAATTTGCTATTTTCTGACATAAAAGCAAGATTTGTCCTCACACATTTTGCTTTTCAGTTTTTCTCAGTTTCTGTTATCCTTGCTTGCTCCTGACCCTGAATTGCAAATACAAATATTGCCAAACATTAATTTAGTCGCAAGTGTGTTCTTTATTTGCAGGAGGGAGCAGATTTTAATTTTCAAAAGAGATGTCACTGCCTGGTTAAGGGCATCAACACAGGCATAAAAGAGCCAGTCAGGAGTTATTTTCTTCCACACATTATCCAGTTTGAAAGGATCGTATGATAAAATGACTGTAACGTGGGCACATCATTTTCGCCTGCCTATCAAATCACATTTTACCATCTCCAAATAGGAGGTGATAATCTGGACAAAGGAGCACATTCATGAATCCTTGTTTAATTGTTTTTGATCATTATCATTGCAAGACAGGACTTGTTTGACAGTCATGAGCAACAACACAGACTACGATAAAACCTGGTGGAAGAGTCTGTTATGTGCCATAGAAGAGACTGTTTTATTCTAAGTAGGCTTAGATGGAGTGGATCTGGGGGGGGGGGGGGGTTTCGAGTAATCTTAGAAAAAAATCCTGAGACTAGTCATTTTAATGGTTCTCATGTCTTGACTATATAGAGTGCCCATTTAGTTATCACTTTTTGCCTCTGGTGTAATCACGGTACATTGCTGAACAAAAAGACATTTGACTTTCCAAGTTTTCATAATTATTGGCACAGAACAGTTGTGAGCTTGGATGAGTTTAATAAAAAACAACTTGATGCTCAGAATTCCATTTTTATTTGTTTTTTGTTTGTTTTTTATGCCAGGATTTGATGAAAATATTGCAAACAGTACCATGGAGATGTGTGAATCCACACATCTTGCAGCAAGTTAGCTTAGCTTGCATCTTTTATCTTATTTGTTTAATATAAACAAGGGCGTCTTCATTCAAGCTAAACTTTAGGGGTGTTGTTTGGTAGATTTCTTAAGACAGCTCTTTATCCTATTTCAAGTTTTGCAAGTTAGCACTAGCTTTAAAATTGTACAGACATGAGAGCGGCATTGGTCGTCTCATTGAATTCTCAGCAAGAAAGCAAATAAAATACTGATCCTTGACTCCTTTGAAAAAAATAGAACAAACAGACTGTCAGAACTGAAAGCAAATGCATTTGTTCTCTCTGTTAGACTATTATCTGCTCTTATCAATGCCTTCACTTTGTCCTTTGGAGGAGGGAAAAATGTATTTGTCTGAATTCTTGCATTTAGTCTTGAGTTACATGCTTTTGTATTGCATACATAACGTCCACGTGTAGTGTGTTAAGCAGTTACTGATTTGTTCCATGTAATCTAAGGCATATTTAAATTACACAAGGGTGAAAAACAAAGAAGCTGGAATTGATGTAACATGGTTAACCTTGACCCAATATCATGTGTAGCTGGTCTTACTATATTTTATTATATCTTAAATTGTTTCTGGGGGTATTGACAATATTTCATTATTAAGTGGATCATTTTGGTTGACTAAAGTTTCGATAAGATAGTTAATATCAGAAAGTGTACAAAGTAATATTCACCTTTGGAACCATACTGGGAATGGAGAAATATCTGGCCTGATTCTAAAGTGAAAGATGGGAAAGTGACATCACCTGCTCTACACTGGAGTGCACACGTCAATGTGTCATGGTGGTATTTCTGTGACATCTGCTCAAATGTTAGGGAGAAATGCCTTTCATGAGGTGCATATTTGCAGGAATAAAGATTACTGTTATCTCACAACTGATTTTAAACTAATATGAGTCAATTTCCCCAGATGTCTTACATGGCACTCACCTTAATCTGCTGGTGACTTTAATCCATTCTGTGTCAGTATATTATATTCAAACATATGAGGCTCTAACTAATGATGGCTTGCATTATTGATGAATCACATCAGTTCATAATTGAGTCTGTAAGAAGTTCAAACACTGTCAAAGACATTATAACAAATAGTTGCCAAAATAAAAACAGAAACTAAGAGACTAAGAGCAACTAAAGAGTTTTGATATCCGCGCTAGTTTGAGTTTTAAGCAGCTTTTGAGTGACTAACTTTAACATGTGGAAAGGAAAAATATGAATTTAAAAATAAAGGAAAACATTTAAGATTAAATACATTTGCGCTCTTTTTACCTTTTGTAAAAACAATGTTATTCAGCCTAATTATTTTCCACACTCCACTTTCCTGAGTCTTAAAATTAAAACTAAAGACATTAAGTATTTTGAAATTTGCTGGTTTATATTCATTGAGGAACTTATTAAAATGTTATAAAAGGCAATATCATGACTCATATTTCTGAAAAGCGAATCCAGATTCATTTATAAAGATGGCACAATGCCTTTCAAGCAGCAACATTGTAGATACCTTTGAACATGAATACATTTATTAATGCTTTAATACTTAAAGTATGTGTCATATAGAAATTAAATCCAGTGTAATTTAATCTGCTTCTCTTCTCCCTGTTATAGGAGTCTCCAAAGTTTTTCCTTTAAGGGCATGACTTTGCCCCTTCTATGATCGGGGGCCGGGGTCAGTTTGTAACAGAGAAACTGTGACGATAGCCTATATGTAAACATGTACAGTGATACCTCTACTTACGAATGTCTCTACTTACAAAATTTTCTACTTACAAAATTTCTCAGCAGGAAAATATTGCCTTTATTTACGAAAGAAATTTCAACTTACGTAATTTAAAAACAGTATCGGCTGATACTCGAATCTCCCACAGGTTCCTGAATGCAGCATTCTCATAGCTGCTCTGCCATTGGCTATTACGTAGTATCTTCCTGGCATCCCATTGGCTAACTTGGATGGCAGGACTATCATTTTATTGTGTCATAATCTAATTGTAACATGTATTTGTTACATGTTTTGATGCATTTTTAGGCTTTATAAAACATTTATGTCTGAATTTTGGGGGGCTTGGAACGGATTAGGGCATTTGCATGGAAACACGTCTCTACTTACGTAATTTTCTACTTACATAATTTCTTCCTGAACCAATTAATGTCATGAGTAGAGGTACCACTGTATTGTCTTCCAGAACTAAATATTAATGACCTTTTGCGGTTATTATTTCATTTGGGAGCGTGGCATAGAAGTCAATGAGACTGTCCAGCTTGAATGCATCTTTCAGAACATCAAAGTTCTGTAACTTGGCCAACTCAAACTATTAAGAAGGCTGGGCTTCATCAATGTTGGCAACAAAAGGGTTCTGGAAAAGATGGACTTCTATTGCATTAGCATGTAATTCATGGAAGCGCGCACCGAACTCTGCCTTCAGTATTTCCAGTGCTTCCATACACCTTTTAGCTGGGAACGGGACTGCTGGGTTCTCTGCAGAGAGGTTTTGGGTAGTTGAGGGGGGTCAGCTGGTACTTGCTCAGGGGGCCATACAAAATATGGTGGTGGGCCGTATCCGGCCCGCGGACTTTAGTTTGGGGACCACTGCTATAGACCACTTCTCAGAAAACTCATAACGTGCTGTTATTTCAGATTTATTAATTATTGACGAGGTTGTCCTCCTGTACGAACTAAATGATGTAGGAACCAATGTTGGCTAGGTTAAGTTTCTGCGTGGAAGCTTTAACTGGTCCAGTTTGTAGCAGAGTGTGAAGCGGCGGGGATGAGGATTAGCACCTCCAAATCTGAGGCCATGGTCCTCGGCAGGAAACCGGTGGACTGCCTTCTCCGAATGGGGAATGAGGTCCTTCCACAAGTGAAGGAGTTTAAGTATCTTGGGGTCCTGTTCAAGAGTGAGGGAACAATGGAGAGTGAGATTGGACGGAGAATTGGGGCAGCAGGAGCGACTGTTGTCACAAAGAGGGAGCTAAGCCGAGAGGCAAAGCTCTCCATGTACCGTTCAATCTTCGCTCCTACCCTCACCTATGGTTATGAGCGATGGGTCATGACCGAAAGAACGAGATTGCGGATACAAGCGGCTGAAATGGGCTTTCTTAGGCAGATAGCTGGTGTCTCCCTTAGAGATAGGGTGAGAAACACTGCTGTTCGCGAGGGGCTCAGAGTAGAGCCGCTGCTCCTTCACGTGGAAAGGAGTCAGTTGAGGTGGTTTGGGCATCTGGTGCGGATGCCTCCGGGATGCATCCCTAGGGTGTCAGGATTTGCAGTTGCTTCTCTCTCTCTCCCTCTTCTGAGTCCCTCATAGTTTCCACCTACCTGGTTGTGGCTGTTCCTGGCAGCAGAGCAGCACACCTGTGACCAATCTCCAATCTCCAGACCTTCATGAGGACCAGCTTTCCACCATTCATCGCCAGTTCGTTTGTACTGCTCGTCAGTATCCACACCTTGGCTCTCTTAAACTCGCACCTTGACTTTTTGATAACTCTGTTCTCTCCGTGTTCCAGTTCTGGTCTGCTTCCTGTTGGACTATTACCTTTCCAGCCGCCTGCTTGTTTTCTCCTCTCCTGCCGATTCACCTGCTCAGCCTGATCACCTGGTTCATCATCGCTTCATATTTGTTGTTAAATAAATCTATTTTTCCCTTTTACCTGATGTCTGCGCATTTGGGTCCTACAGTAAACCTCGACATAGGGAGGTGTTTCTGGCACGTCCAGCTGGGAGGAGACCTCAGGGCAGACCCAGGACCAGGTGGAGGGATTATATCTCAACACTGGCCTGGGAACGCCTTGGGATCCCCCAGTCAGAGCTGGTGGATGTGGCCGGGGAAAGGGAAGTTTGGGGTTCCCTGTTGAAGCTGCTGCCCCCGCGACCCGACTACGGATAAGCGGTGGAAGATGGATGGATGGATGGATGGATGGATGGATGGAGCTTTAACTGATGCTAACACTGGACTCTCAATGTTTTGCTAGTTGATGTTAATTATTGGTTGAGTTAACAGAAATTTCATGAAATAAAAGAGTAATCAAACATAAAGGGGCATGTGTTTTGATGACCAGGAAGTGCATCAAAGTGTCATTCACCTCAGTGTGTCCTTGGCTCGTTTTCTGTGGAGTATATGACAACACATTATCAAAGTCCTACAGCTGCATGAGGTGTTACTTGACACATTGGATATGGCTGCATACAACACTTTTGTCATCTAGATGGCACTGGACCCAGAATGGAAACGAGGGAAACTCCAGAGGAGACATCTCTTTCTTGATGAACTGGGAAAGGCACTGGTGAGACCTCAAATCCAGAGAAGATAACGTCCCAAGAACGCCAGCTTCTGCAGCCATCATGAGGATTCAAGAGGAGAATGCTGGTAACCATCCACACAACCCACAGAGCCCCCATCTGCATAGCCTGAAGTTGTGGCAAGCAGAAACAAAAAGAAGCTGTAAAGTGTGGGCCCACGGTGGTCAGAAAAACACAAGACATCCATTAAATGCATCAAGCACATATGCAACACACACACAGTTTGGGCTGATATGACAAGCCAGTGTGTTTAATGGGGTTCATGTGTTAGACTGATATGGTTCCTGTATGTGTAAAGCTTGTGTTGTGAAAAAAGACCGGTATAAGTTTAGTTTTAAATGAAGTTGAAATAAATTAAAATCAAATGTTAGGAAATACTTTGCTTCATTTGTAAATTCATTTAGTTCCCCTCTTATCTTAATTTTTTTTTTACGCTTTATTTAAAATCAAACAAAATCCAGGAGGAAAGTCAGTTCAGTAATTGGCCCATCTTCTCGGAGGACTGGAGGGTGTTTTTTTAGTTCTCCTACATTTGCAGCACAGTACTATCCCAATCACCATCAGGGCCACAACGGCGACACATCCGGCCACGATTCCGACAATCTGCCATATAGAGAGGTCAATGTTCCACCATGCCAGGGGCACTTTGGACAACAGACAAGCAAAAACAAGAGGGTCAACAATCAGAGAGGGCTACTCAAGCTTATCAGTCAGGGAGGAGGGATCATCCGTCTCACCCTTTATGATGACCAGGTCGCTCCGGACGACATTGTTGGCGTGGTTCACAGCCATCAATAGTGGCAGCTCTACACCAATGTTGGACACTTCAAGGATTACATAGAACAGTTGAAAAGCCATTCAACATCATCAATCTCAGAAACATGGATTAATGAAAACAAAAACATGTATTTGTGCTTGGAGGGTTAACATTAAGTTTGACACTTTAAAGAGCATGTTGTTATCTGTTGATAATTTAGAGGAATGTGTAACTGTTAAAGTGTCTGTAACAAACTGGTTTGTTCTTGGATAAACACTGTCTGCCGAGAGGATAATGTGACCATTATATTCTTGTGAAGAACACTGGCAAGGTCAACTTCTTGGTTTGACTACCTATGATGCTAACAAACCTTGTTGTTCCTAGGAAGAATATAAAGATGGCCATGCCCTAGGTTATATCTGGGACAAAGGCTAATATCTGTATTTGGATAAGAGTATGAAATTTTGTCATAATTCAACATATGACCTGGTTGAAAACATTTCATGTCTGAATTGGTTGATAACCTATTGTAATGAGAGAGGTGTTTGATTCTGGGGGACGGGAATTTCATAAGCCTATTGGCTTCTACCCGTCAGCCCTTTTTTTTTTCAGATATTGTTGTTGATGTTGCAAATGTGATGAAGGTGTGAAGTCTGTTATATTAGCATGGCCAAAAGACAAAAAAAAAAATTGAACCAAGGCAGTCACAGATTGCAACATCCCGTGGCATGGCAAACACTATTCTGAAGTCTGCTTTCCCCTGAATTCAAAATTTACTCTGACCTACTTGCATAGCTCAAAGATCAAAGTTAGTGTTTTGATCTACTGTCATTAATCAAATCAGTAACTTTGATCTATGGTCTTACTCACACTGGCCTCCCTCGTCTTTCTGTCTTATCCAGTTCCAGAGAGTACAAAAGTCAAAATTTGACCTTGCTCTAGTTTTCTCAAGGTCAAGGTCATCATCTCATTTTCATCCTCTTTGCCGCCCGAGTAATGTGCTTTTTGTTTCATCTTTTCATCTGTAACGGTTGCGAAGATATCTGGTGGACTAACAGATGAACAGACGGACGCAGGGACAAATGCTGACAATCACAATACATGTAATGTATTGTGGGATGTAATGAAATAAAAATATGCAGGTACATGTAGATTGACTACTGTTTCAACATGTTAAAGACTACATATCATAGATAAACTAACATCTGTCCAGATCATATGTGATGCTGCAGACTACATTGATGATATGGAGGAAATGTGTTCTGCCTCAGTTCCTGACTCACAGCAATATGGTGAGTCTTACCTGAACAACAAACTGTAAATGTTTGAAACAACTAACTTGTCTCTAATAAATACACTCTACATCACAGGAGGCTTTGATGTCTTTGAGAATCCAGATATAAGCCTATGACAGACCCCTGACACTGAACCATGCCCCCAACAGAACTTCAACTGGGTTCACTGCAGGATGTGTGCCCAGGTGGAGATGACCATAGTCCTACTGAAAGCCCATTTCCAATCCCTACAATACCTCGGGATGATTCCTGAGAGGACCTGTCATTGAATTGCGTTTTTCTTCATACTATTGCCTCTATTAGAGAGTAGCAACACATGTGTACCATGTGAGTAAAACATACAAAATAAAACTCAGAATGCCTAAAACCTGTTCTTAGCAGCACAAGCCACAGCTATTGGTGTAAGAACTAAAGCAGTTTTGGCTATTATAAAGAAAACAATGCAAAATAGCTGTTCTCAATTTCAGTTCTTTCATAATATACTGTAGGTACATGCATGAGTTGAACATTCTTCTCGTGAACTATTTTTGTAACGTGCATATGCCAATTTACTCTTTTATTTAAATATAAATTTTAAATAGGTTTCATCATTTAACAAATGATGATATACAGTAGATGAGAGCACATTTATGGGTGTGTCCGTCGTCATGGTGACTAATCGAATCAGGGCTCTTTTGATAATGGCTTACTGGAGTTGTGTTGCACCTGTTAAACAGCAGGTGAACTTACCCTGGGTTGATAAAACTAACCCTGAGCAGCCTTTGTGAAACCAAAAACCCTTGTTCAGGCTAAGTCAAGCCAGAGTCACAGGTTTAACTAAGTTTTGTTTCAGAAAGCAGGTTTAACAAAGCCTAACACAGAAAACTTAGATACAACAGTCTTCTTATTTTCCTTTCGGCTTTTCCCTTCAGGCATCGCCACAGCGAATCAGTTGCCTCCATCTAACCCTGTCTTCTGAATCCTCTTCTCTCACACCGACTACACTTTCCTCCTTATTTCATTTACACTATTTTATTCTTTACCCTGCATACCATGACCATATAAGTGTGTACGTGTGTGGGTGTTGATTTTCCTGAATAATGTTTATGTGGATTGTTTTTCCTGTATTAACTTCCAGCAATTGAACTCTTTAATTGATCATCCAAACCAGGGATCCCCAAACTTTTTCCTGTAAGGGCTACATGACTTTTCCCTTCTCTGATGGAGGGCCGGGCTCAGTTTGTAACAGAAAAACTGTTACAATCGTAGGGGTACCTAAATGTAAACATTTATATTCTTCCAGAACCAAATATTAATAACCCCTTCTGGTTATTACATCCCCCTTCAAAGTGGTGATGTATTGTAATTGTCAGCATTTGCTCGTTCGCCTGTTAGTCCATTCTTCCGTCCGTTAGTCCACCAAATGTCTTCCCAATTGTTGCAGATAGAAAGATGTAACAAAAAACACATCACTCGGGCAACAAAGGGGATGAGAATGAGATGATGATCATGACCTTGAGAAAACTAGGTCAAGGTCAAATTTTAACTTTTGTACACTCAGGAACTGGATAAGATAGACAGCCAAGGGAGGGTAGTGTAAGACTGTAGATCAAAGCAGTAGCTTTGATCTACAGTATGAAAGCAGGTCAGAGCACTAGCTTTGATCTTTGACCTATGCAAGTAGGTTGTTATGTCATTTGGGAGGACAGCATAGAAGTCAGTGAGACAGTCAGGCTTGAATGCATCTTTCAGAACATCACGGGCTTCAGTGTCAGCAACTAAGGGGCTCTGGAAAACAAACTTCTTTGTATTTGCATGTTAATCATGGAAGCGCACAACGAACTCCGCCTTCAGCATTTTCAGTGCTTCTACACACATCTTTCAGCTAGCAACAGGACCGCTGGGTTCTCTGCAGAGAGGTTTTGCGTAGCGGGGAGATAGGTAGATAAGTAGATAGATAGATAGATAGATAGATAGATAGATAGATAGATAGATAGATAGATAGATAGATACTTTATTAATCCCAAAGGAAATTGTACATATCCACTGCTCAGGCATTACATAACAAATAAATACTGGATAAACACCAGGAGATAAAGAAACACTGACCTCTCAGGACATACCGCAAGACATACACTACACTAACAGACACATGCAGCACTAACAGGACTTATATACTAAACTATAAGTAAAATATAAACAGTATTAAATTAAATTAAATTCATTCAACCGCGTGCTGACCTCGCCACCTCCCCCCCATTCCTCTTGACAGTCATTGTACCCCCTGATGGCACGGGGCACAAAGGAGGACCTCAGCCTCTCTGTGGAGGCGCTGTGTGACAGCAGTCTGTCGCTGAAGGTGCTTCTCTGCTGGGAGAAGGTGGTGTGTAGGGGGTGGCTGGTGTTGTTCATGATAGCCTTAACTTTAGACATGGTCCTGCTCTCCAGAAGCGTATCCACAGAGTCCAGGCTCAGCCCGACCACTGAGCCCGCTCTGCGGATGAGTCTGTTCAAACGGTCCATATCTCTTTTGCTGGCCCCCCCACTCCAACCCCAAAATGGATGAAGTTGTGCTTTTTCACTTGTTCCAAAACCAGCGCCAGTTTCACCTGAAATGCCTTTGTGTGGGAATACTTTTCGCAAATGCGTTTCCCCTGGCCTTGTAGCAGCAAGTTAAGGCTGTTTGGCGTTTCTGTCACGTCTGTTAAAAATGTGAGGTGCCATGTCCATTCTGGATCAATCAGCTCTGAAACTGTTTTGTCCGGGCAGGGAGGGATATTTTTCTGGTACTTGTTTAGGGGGCCGTGCCAAATGTGGTAGCGGACAGCATCCAGCCCGTGGGCCTTAGTTTGGGGACCACTGATCCAGTAAACTGTGGTAGTGAATTTGGCATTAAACTGCCAAAAAATGTTTTCAACACTTAATTGTGATGACAGACTTTACCTTAAGAACTGTTTAATAAACTTACAATGAGGATATAAAAACTGAGCTTATCAGTTTTGAAAAAAAGTAAAGTATGAATGTAATTTTTAAAGGTTAATATCATATGTCATCAGCAATAAAACAGTAACAAAAACACAAAGTCAAACTTTTCTTTTTCTTCAGGTCATGGTCCTTCTGTCCTCCATAGATTTGTTCATCAAGCTATCACAAGTTGCTTGGTCTAAAGAAAAGTATATCTATCACCCATTCAGGAATGGTAACATCAGACGTACACTATGAATAGCAAAATGAAGAGGCAGGCAGATTCTAAACTTTGGGGGCAGCGTTTCTTTCACAGATTTAAAAGTTAACTACCTAAAATCCTTCCCTGCATCCTTCCCAGAGATGTGTGGACTTTCAGTATAAAAAAGCGATTTCTAAACAGAAAGGAGTCTCAGATTCAAAGGGAAGAACTATCTAGGAGGTGTAGGAAGAACATCTGCTTTGACCTTGTGTGGCATCAAAAAGCCCATAAATATTAAAAAAGTCTGCTGGATCCTTTGCCCTCAGCAGCGCAGGGAAAGGTCATAGCCCAATCGAGTTTAAATCTGTTTTCCAACACTGAAAATGACACTTTTTGTATAAAGTGTGAGGTCTCTGCATGTCATCAGCATCATTCTGTGCTAAATAAGTCTTTATCACAGTGACCCAAGCAACCCAAACACATAAACTCAGCACAATTTATCTGTGAAATAAGGAAAATATTATATTGACATATTTGTGGAGCCTTCAAATAAAATTCTATCCATGTTTTGTGTTATGCATAATGTCATATTCAGTATACTGGTAAAAGTATAGAAAGAGAAGACTGCAAGAGCAACAAGGATGACTGATAAATCACAAATGTAACCTTTGTCATTCATTCTCATGGCATTTATACATACCGTGAAATCTTTTCTACTTTATATTACATTACAGTGTATTTTTCTGTCAGCACATTTCTAAGCCGATGACAGCAAGAAGCAGATTGGAACCCACAGGGAGAGAGAAGAGTATAATATAACTACATTGTCAAAACCAGTAAGAACTCATCTGAATTGATCCTCATGGAGCAGCAATACTCAGGAAATCCCTCCATTGATAAACCTTTTTTCAGAAAGTCAAGCTGTGGCTTTTGCCACACTGTTTTGTTTCCATTTATGAAAATGAGGCAGCAATATATTTCCAATCCAAAAATTGGAGCAATGGTCTAAACACGATAGTGTCTGCATAGCTCCCATACAATGATTTATGGGACAGAATCTTGTGTATATTTTTGCCGATAATAAGAAAGCACAGCAATAAATCTAGAAATGTCAGGCAATTTTATTATCACCTTGTTGGAATACCTGACTGCAGGAGAGGAGAGGAGAGGAGAGGAGAGGAGAGGAGAGGAGATTTTGGTTTCAAAGAAACATTTATTAACATTAACAAATCAACATAAAATCACCGCAGCAATTACAAAAACATCAGAAACAAAAAAAGCAAATCAAATAGTGCCACCAGCCGGGCACACTGAACAAACAAATGTTCCAGAGTTTCATTACTCCCACATAAGATAGACCCCTCCCCTAGCTCAGGATCAAGGTGCGCCCTGTATCTGTTTGTGGCTATAGCCCCGTGTACAACCCCCCACTGGAGGTCTGCAGCCCGTTTCTCTACGGGCAACAGGCTCCGCCAACTGCCCTTCAGGGAAGAATCTGGGCCAAAAAACTGGGCCCATCTCGACTCCCGAACACCGCCCAGTGTTCCAATGTTCAAAACCTTTCCACACACCTCATAGAGGTCCTTTGTTTTTTTGCCTCATGAAATGTGCCCAGCCTGGGTGTCTCAAGGGTCAGAAGTTGGCCTCCTCCTTCCCTCCACTCCCCAACGGCTGGGTTTATCAACACTGAAGAGAAGATGTAAATACCATCTTCACTCCACTGATCGCAGAGGCCCCGGTCCGTGGCAAATCTCAGTGAAGGGGGTAGGGAGGTACAGACTTCGTCCACCACTCGCATAGGCAGTCTGATAGAGCTGATGCCACACTTCTCCTTCAGAGCATCCACCGAAGACCCCATCAGATGACCAAGTTTGGTACAGCCAGCCCCCCTAAGCTCGGTCCTCAAGCTAACAAATTGTAATATTTCAGTTCTTAAAAAGTCACTGAAAAACAACGGTACCTGAAATAACCACATTCCTGGTGTAAGGTTATCGCAGACGATGTTAAAGAGCTTCAAGCATTGCAAAACCTTGGCGTAGAAGGGAGACAGCCCAGAAGGGCCAACATCCTCCAGAAGTCTAAAGGAAGCAAGTTTACATTTAACATCCACCAGTCCTTGGCTTCCTTCACTAACCGGCAGGTAGAGCACCGGTGCTCAGGCCCAACGCCAGCCAGACCAGAAAAAGTCCACGATAATTTTCTTGATCTCCTCCAGTAGACCAGGTGGTGGATTCAAAGCAACTAACTTGTGCCACAAAGTCGAGGCAACCCAGTTATTAGCAACCAAAAACTTCCCCTATTTGACAGCTGGGGTAGCAACCATTCCATTTAGACAACGTAGCGCACACTTTCTCCTTCATTCCCTCCCAGTTCTTCATCTGGAAGCCCTCAGTTCCCAAAGAAAACCCCCAACACTTTCAGCCCATCAATCCCCGACTTAAGCCGTCCAGGTAATGTAGGTACCACACGATCACTCCACCACACTCCACAATGCCTCACTCTTCCCCCAATTCACCCGTGCAGATGAGGCTCTCTCATATAGGGACGGAGTATCCCTCAAATATTGAACTTACTCCCATGTGGACACAAAAACACAAATATCATCTGCATAGGCAGATACAATAGGAGGACGCTCAAAACCAAGGTATTTAGGTATCGAAATACCACTGAGCCACCCTCGCAATCTGCACAGGAAGGGCTCTATGGGAAAGCTGTAGGGTTGTCCCGAGATAGGACAGCCTTGCCTTATCCCTCTGTGCACAGGAATCGGCCGACTCAGCCCTGCCCCCATCTTCAACAAACACTGTGCACCACTATACTGTACAGTAAACTGACCAAAGACATAAACCCATCACCAAAACCAAAAGCCTTTAGTGCAGCAAACAAATAAGAATGATCCACCCCGTCAAAAGATTTTTACTGATCCAGTGACACAGCACCAATATTAAGTCCATATTCCCGACACAAGTCAAAAATGTCCCTCATGAGGAAAATATTGTCCATGATATTTCAGTCAGTGACACAGGTTTGGTCACGATCCACAATTAAAGCTAAGACATCCTTCAACCGATTGGACAGAGCTTTCGAGAGCACTTTATAGTCAGTGCACAACAAAGCAACCGGTCTCCAGTTCTTAATCAGTCAGGTCCCCCTTCTTCAGCAGCAGAGAGAGCACTGCTCTCTGACAGGACACAGGAAGAGACCCAGTTCTAAAACATTCAAGGAGGACCAAATGAAGAACCAGCCCGAGGAATTTCCAAAAATGTCTGTAGAAGTCAGAGGAGAGACCATCAATTCCTGGCGCCCGTGCTAGTGCCAATTGGTTCACTGCTATAGTCAGCTTCTCCATTGTCAGCTCCAAGTCCAGAACAGCTTTCTCTTCCGGACTAAGTTGAGGAAGACCATCCAGGACCTCCTCACGATTCTCGATGTTGCAAGCTTCTGCCACAAAGAGGTCCGCGTAGAAATACATTGCATGAATCCTCATCTCTGCCGGATCAGTAGAAAGCCTACCCCCTGGAAGCTGCAGGCAGGTCATTCTCTTCATTTGTGCCACTGATCTCTCCAGATTGAAGAAGAAGGAGCTTGGAGCATCCATATCTTTTAGCTGAAAGAAGCGGGACCAGACCAGCGCCCCCTTCACTCTTTCTTGAAGGAAAGAGCTGAGCTCCTGCCTCTTCTCCTGTAGCAAGCGACCTGTGTTAGGACCTGAGCTCCTAAGTAATCACTCTTCTAAAACACTAATATCCGCTTCAAGTTGTTTAACAATTGTCTTGAGCTTAAAAGTTGATAAAGCGGTATACTGCTGGCAGAACACTCGAATCTGCATTTTTCCAACCTCCCACCACAGCTTTATTGAATTAAACTCAACCTTTCTCTCTCCATCTCTGCCAGAAAACCTGAAAACTCTTACAGAAATGCCTGTCTCGCAGCAGTTTATAATTAAAGCACCAATAAGAATTAACCATCCCACCTGGTGAGAGGATAATATCTGCACATATGAGGTGGTAGCCCGTAAACCCAACTGAGGTTATTCTACTATTGGCTGACAAGGAGGTGAGACACTGGGAAATGTACAGGCGATCTAATCTAGCTGAACACACCCTAAAATTGATAACATTCCACCAAGTATACTGTTTGGACTGTGGATGCTTAACTCTCCATGCATCCACCAGATCTGCCTGATCAATGAAGCGCTTCAGGTTCTTCGAGGATAGTGGATGAGGCTCTTCGCTAGTTTTATCCAGTGTAAAATCCAAAGTACAGTTTAAGTCCCCCCCTAAAATTAGCCGTTCTTGATGAAGCTCCTTCAGTTCCAGTTCTAAGATATTGAAAAAAGCTGTTCTATCTGCTCCTTGATTTGGAGCATAGATGTTAAGAAAACAGAACAAAGAATTATTTATTTCTGCTCTAACCATTAGGAGCTGACCCATCACCACCTCAGAAGACGACAAAACCTTAATGTTGTCCTTGGATCTAAAAAGAACAGCCACACCTGCGCTAAAACTACTGGTATGACTGAGGACAAGGGACCCCATCCACCATAAAGCCCAATCCATCACATCAGAAGGAGTAGTGCGAGTCTCCTGGAGAAACATCACATCAACTCCGTTCTGAGTTATAACTTCAGACACTAAAGCTCTTTTGTGCTTAGCTCTCCCTCCGTTGATGTTCAAAGAACCGATTTTAAATTTCTCCATACGAAATGTAAGAAAGAGAAACAGACAAAAAGCAACATTCAAGGAAAAAAAGAGGTGGCGCCACCCTCCGCGGGTAAAGCGGAAGCAGATGCCCATCGCCTGTGCGGACACAGTGAACGTTTGTGTCCAACGTCGCCACATTCAAAACATTTCATCTGCCCCGAATTAGCGTAAACCACGAAGGACATATAACTGTGTTTCACTCTGAAGGACACCTTGAGGGAAAAACAACCTCTAGAGACTGATCAGGTGTGTCCAGAAAGTGAACACCTGCCCGCGCAGGGATTAACATGCTTCCATTTAGGGCTTTTACAACCCAATTTTATCTCAGTAAACCCACTTGCAAATTTTCCCAACCGACGGAGTCCATTTTCCAACAACTCATTCGGAATAAACGGCGGAACACCTGATACTGTGATCCGCGTGGATGGTGCCCACAGTGGGGACTCCTGAACAAACAGCTGACTGATGAACACCCAAGCTCTATCAGCTGATAGACATTCTGTTCGTCCTGTAGGAAGACAACAACGTCTTTGTTCATCCTCGAGGCATAGAACACATTCTCGTGACCCACGAGAATGGGTACTTAAGAATGTCCTCCATCGACAAGGTGTTGTCGGGAGGTACGATCTGTACTCCCTGCTGGAGTGATGGAGGTGGCGACTCGTGGGAGCCATTGCGCCCGTAGAGTCCTCACAACACCAGCAAATACACAATAACAATTCACAAACGAAAAAAGAGAAAACATTTACCTGACTATGTACATAGTACCGAAGAAAAAGAAAGGGTGCAATTAGTCCAACCACAGGGACAGAAAAAAGAAAACATTCAAACCGTTCGCGCCACTCGATCCACCACTCACGCTCACCGAAAACTGGTAAGAGGAGAGGAGAGGAGACATGGTTGATAAACATGGTTGTTTTTAGTACTGGTACAACTCCACTATTGCTTGTGTCAGTAGCGCTGTAGATGGAAACTCTTTATGCTGTTCCTTTTTCAGTCTTTCAAAAGACAGTTTTCATCCTTTTCTGTTTTACAAATTTTATGCTAAAACATTTTTGGAATACATACAGTGATATGAGCGTCACTTGAACTAACAAATGAGGAAATATTAAGAATGAACAACCCATATTTACCATAATGAAAATAATAATTAGTTGTAATTTTAATACACACCTGTAATTGTTGATTTGACAAAGTAGTTATTGCTAATGTGGGCACAATCTGTTTTATTGTGTGTTATACCATCATATAATTATGCATAATCACAGTGTACTTTTATAATTATGGTCCCTACTGTAATGATACAAAACACCAGTAGCATTTCTTGTAGAGGTACAGCTAGAGATTTCACCAGCTAGCTCTCTATACAGCAGATATCAGTAATCGCCAGGTATAAATAAATCCCGCATACACAGGCTTGTTCGCTTGTCATCATTGCTAAGGCCATTGAAGCCCACACTGTACCATAACTACAGTGACCCTCTGTCACTGGCTTGTATATGGTCTCGCACACACACACGCACACACGCACACACACACACACACACACACACACACACACACACACACACACACACACACACACATAAACACACTTACACACTCACAAGGGAGCAGTGCAAGTAAGGGAAGAGGCTGATATGGAGATCACTATCTCATTTGTCTCTTCATCAGACTGCGTCTCCC
The DNA here is from genome assembly GCF_040054535.1 of Antennarius striatus. Classification (NCBI taxonomy): domain Eukaryota; kingdom Metazoa; phylum Chordata; class Actinopteri; order Lophiiformes; family Antennariidae; genus Antennarius; species Antennarius striatus. The sequence continues at coordinate 15,664,892 of NC_090776.1, forward strand.
TCACACCAAAGGAGGTGTCTGTTTGAAGAATGTGCCACGGTTGAAAGAATGAATTTACATGATGAACCAGGAATTTATTTATTTATTTTACATCAGGCAGCACCCCCCATGATTCCTATCCCTAAAACTAACTTCCATTATATGCAGGACAGCTAGAAAAATATTTTAACAGTTAAAGGCAATGTCTTCTACATTGATTGTGCTCCTTAAGCTATCACACATGCAAAAGCAAAGATTTGTAATACATATCTTAAGAATGTTTGAGCATAAATTCTTAGTCAGTGTAGCACTGTAGAACATAATTTCACTTTAGATGCAGTGCACATTAGGCTTGCTCTCCACTGACAATATCCATAAAATGCAGAAGAACATATAAAGAATGTGATACGATGTAACTGCACTAAGTGAGTAAGCTACAATCTGATTACAGCGATCACACTTTGTCAAATGAAAAATGTCTCAGCCTTTGAATTCTAGGCAAAGCAAATCTTACTTGTATCATTGAAATGGATAGTGTAGATGGAGAAGCACTACTCAGAGGATTCATTTTCACGGATGTTGCACCGGAGCAGCAATACTTAAGCCTCCCTTTCAAACCTAACATGATAGAGCTATAACAAGGAATTACTTTGTCATCACAGCCACAACTATAAATCCAATTGAAAGGGGCATTCAAGAGGCATTCTCAGACTGAGGTATACGGCAGTAAATATTGCATCCACTCAAATTTTGTCAAATTGGTGTGCTTGTGTTGTTCAGATGAAAGATACAGAAACCATAAGACTTTTGTAATTTTGTGATGAGCTTTTGATGAAAAAATTGATCTGCATCTTCTTACACAGATATGCTTGAAGAAAAGCCAATTGGCTGAACAATGAACAATGTTAAAGTGTACTTAATTTCAGGAGTTTTTTTCAAAATTTTATTCTATTACACAGGTGTATTTTTCACAACACAATTAAGTTCATTGACCTGTTTACTTCTGCAGACTTGTAACACTCAAGGCAACGGTGAAGATACACACGAATCACATGATGTCTAAGCATTGCATTTCTTGGTCTGAGTTTTCCTGTGAGCATCATTAGCTATTGCATATTGATTTGTGAGGGTTATGAGCTTGTCCAAACACAGATCCAGACCAATGTGAAGGAAATACAAGTGCAAGTCGCGTCATTAATTATTTATCATTCTACATGTGCAGTCCATCTGCATGTATATTTCCACGTGGATGTACACTATATGTTTACTCAGTGTTGGTGTCTCGTGAGAACTAATTTATGAAACCTGTGTTTGCAAAGTAAATACACGGTTAAATAAATAAAAGAATCCATATGGCTATTTGCATGCATGTGTAAAGATTTGTAGATTTTACATGTGATGTTGAACTGTACCTATACAGACAAGTAAACATTAAATACACAGTATATATTCATATACATATGTGTGACGCGCATCTCTGCATACAGTACATGTAGATTGTAGATTTGTGGTTTGGAAAGAAATATATAACGTAAGGAGCAAGCACGGCGCTCAAGACCATTAGAAATTGCCATATATTTAATTGAAAATGGAATAAATTGAGTCTATCTCTCATATCACATGCATATATTATGTAATTTGACTGGAGCATGAATACGTTTCTTCTCTTTTGCAGTAACAGATATCGTCGTCTTTGTTTATACCAACTTTGCCAAAAAAAAGTCATATGCTGTTTTGTATTACACTGTGTGTGTGTGTGTGTGTGTGTATATATATATATATATATATATATATATATATATATATATATATATATATATATATATATATATATATAGAGGGAGAGAGAGAAAGAGAGAGAGAGAGATTTCTATATACAGAGCCCCCTGGTTCTTTGCATTAATGCGTTCAAGTTAACCACACACGATTAACAAACCCCACGATCTAGCGACGAACTGTTACTATCAAGCGACGAACTGAACTATCTTATTATTTACGAAGTCTGTATAGGTTCTCAGTTATCTAGGTCATGGTTATCCAAAGCTGTTTAAAGGGACAGTAAGGTTAATTTTAAGTGACATATACAGTATGTTATTCATCATTATGAAAAATAGAAAAAAAAATTATTTTATATGTGTTGCCTCATCCGTTTGGTCAAAAAAGAACAGCATAAAGACGCTCCTTTCAAATAAATTCACTGTGGAATTCCACACAGTCCAATAGTAATAAATGGCAGTTAGCTCAATGATAACATAATATGGATAATCCCATTGACGTGCTAGCGCATTAGCATTTTTAGTGCGATACCTTCTCGGAAGGTATTATAAAGAACAACAGGTCCTTGTCTTCGCGTCTTTTTGCCGTTCTGTTGAAACAACCGTTCACCGCGCAGGTAACCATGATATTTTTGGTGTTAATCGCGTCTAGAATTGTACTGTTTCTTATGGCTGCTAAACTATGTTTGGCCCCAGTGACGTATGAGGCCTACGTGACCACTGAATGGGGAAGCTGCTGCAGCGCAGATTTTAAGCTTTCTTGACCAAACGGATGATGTCACACACACAAAATTTTCTTCTATTTTTCATAATGATGAATAACATATACAGTATGTCACTTAAAATTAACTTTACTGTCGCTTTAAATTAATCCACTGGACTTCAAGAAAGTTCTTGTAGACATTTCGTCTCTCATCCAAGAGACTTCTTCAGTTCTAAAGGTGGCTGGCCATGTCACAGTTTATTGACTCTGTGGGGTGTGGTCAGTGCTATTCACATTCCAAGGACAGTCGTTGAAACCCATCATCTCATTGCGGATTTTTGGTAGGAATGTCCCGCAGAAGTCCGTGAGTCTCACACTTCCATGAGACACAATAGTGCTTTAAACAGTTTATCAGAGTGTGGGAAAAGGTAATACAGATAGAAAGTGTTTTAATATCAGTATGGGGAGAGTTCATATATGTTTAAATTACCGTAAATAATAAATAGTTTGTTGCTATATCGCAGAATTCGTTATTTGCGTGTGATTCCTGGAACGCATTGACCGCAAGTAACAAGGACGCATTGTATATATGCATATATATATATGCATATATATATATATATATATATATATATATATATATATATATATATATATATATATATATATATATATATAAATACATGAACACAAGCCAAACCTTCATGCTGTGAGGCGAAGTTGCCCTGTCTACTTTCCTGTAAGCCTCTAGATCCCCAATCATACAACCAAGTGGCCATTGTTCACTTCAGAGAAAACATGACTTTGACTTTGAAGGACAGGAAGGATTTGTCCCATAATGTTTGTTTCATACTACTTCTCATTTATGAGTATTCTATGATTCATGCCTAAAGTACCCAAGCTGCTGAGAGTCTTACACTGCCCAATTAAAATTAGTATAATAGCACCGCTCCTTTCTAATGTCCCGGCAGTTGAGAATAAACAAAACACAGAGAACTTGAGTGCCTTTAAACAAAGGAATAGATTGCATACTATGTGACCTAAAGTGAATTGCTTGAGTAAGAGCTTATGTAAATTATATAGCATGTGCAAACATCCCACTTTGTTCATTTTCACAGCTATTGTTATAATACTGTGAAATGTAATGGTTGTGGATCAGTGTAAACTTTCTTGCTTCTTTTATCACGCTTTTCTTTTTTAACGATACATTGAAAACACAGAAAATTGTATCTGTGTACCTAAGTGCTTCTATACCCCCCAATGAAAAAAATATCAAATCTAATAAATTCTCTTGGAAAAATATAATTTTATTGATTGATCAGCTCAATAGCCACAGAAGTAGATCAATACTCTTGCTATTGTCTTGTTTTATTGCTGCTCCCCTCAAGTGTGATGCAGTTATCCCTTGTTCACTTGAATGCCTTGTTATCTTGACTGTGAACCTATCTTCTGCTGATGTCAGCTAAAACATTAATTGGACATAGGGAAAAGTTCATATTCCTTTTCATGATTTATATTCCATCCAGTGAAGCATTCCTTGTGATAGATGTTATCAATGATCATTCTGAGTGCTTTAAAAGATTGTAGAGACAATATTAAATCAGTATCAGGCATTCCTAAATTCTCCTTGGTCAGTGGATCCTCCTCTGTACCCAAATAGAGAATAAAAAAGAATTTGATCCCTACAAAGGTGATGTAAATTTCCATGACTTTACACATACAGTGTATCTCATATATAGTCTGATACAGTTTATATGCTCTTGCATTCCACCCTCACCTCAAGATATATGTCTCAGAGCAGAATGCTTCCTTTGCAGAACGATGCACCTGTAGCTCAGGCTGCTACAGTATGCACTTCATAACCACAGCTTCCTGGTTTAAAATCTAGCCAAGGCAAACTGCTATTTCCCTTCTCTGGTCCATTTCTTTTCTTTTTATCTAAAAAACAAAAACAGGACAATTCCCAACACATAGTCATTATTATTCAGAAATATTTCTCTGTTTTAATGAAATCTAGGGCCTCAAAAGCTTTATTTACTTGAAAGCGTTTCTCAGCCTTCAGTGCTCTGTAATGTGGACCGTGGTAACTGATGGTCCACACTCTCAGTAGCCTGTTCCGTACATGTAGACATTGCAAATTCTCTTTTAACATCCCTTGCAAATAAAACATTGTTATGAGTTTGTTTTTGAAGATCTCCAAGGCTCCGTCTTTCTCTTTCTAGTGCTCTCAAACTGATGCAGCCTACATATATTGATCATCTCACTAAAGCATTCCTTCTCATAGAGAAGCTAGGACAAGAGCTCATGATTTAAGGATAAGAACTAGCTCCAACACATGTTTCTTTTCATTGCTTTTTATTTTCCCAGGACTTAGTAACTTACTGCCAATGACATTCCTTTGCAACAACTATAGAAGGACACACAAAAACAAATGGATGCTGTAGATCTATGTTGTAGATGCACTCAATTTCTGTGAAGGATCATGCTTTATTAGAACATAGTGTCTTATTTTTGCCATCATTTATAACAGTGCATTTACCAAAATTATGACTGAGATCTGGCAAAATTCACTGCAAGTTTGATGCAGCAAGAAGTTACCTTAATTAAGACAGATTATCGGAATCACTAATCATTAGGGTGAAATTGAGCTGACCCAAAATTTTAGTGTGCAAAAGTTCACAGTTGGAGAGGAAATTGTTTTTTGTAATCATACTATTTATTCATTGCCTTAATTTTCTATTTCACATTGAACTTAACTCAGAGGTTTGTTTGAATCTCAACCTCTTTGTTCGTCTTCTACTCAGGAATACAAAGAACTATGCTGTTATCAATAGACTTAAATTAGATTACACACAATAGGTTTTGATCAAATTAGATTTGTTCTTAACAATATGACATATTTATGCATGTTTTAATCTTGTTACAATGTGTTGCTTTGAAAAAATACAATGCCATTTAAAAACTCCAGGTGTTCTAACAGAAATCTGGATTCAATTCCCATTAGTGGAGCCTCTGTTTTCCAACTAACATTACTGGCGGCAATGTTAACTTTGGGGAAGCCAGCAGAGGGTGATGTACAATTTATCCTTTTCTGTGAAACTCCGAAGTGAGAGCAAGTCTCATCGAGGTTTACATCTGCAGCATGAGACTGCAGCTGCATGTGTTCCTGCGGTGGAGAGATCATCGCTCAACGGCTTTCCACCTGTGAACACCAGTGTATAGTGTTAACAAACCTGGGCACAGTCCTCCCACAGTCATACATTTATAAACCTACATTTGAATGTTATTTGCTGTCATGTCAGCTGTTAATATTCCCAAAAAGAATGTGTGAAGGTGAGGTATAAATTGTAACAGCTTGTTCAGGTAAGTACATAGAGACATTTGTGAAGTTATACATTCACAATTTTAATTACATCTCACAAAAGGCTATTATGTTACTATGTGGTTTACTTTAGTTTTATTTCATTAGATATGATTTAGGCACAGCATTTCTGCAGTATAAGAAAATTTAATAAGAATGAGAAAAAAATGTTAAGACTTGAATAGATAAGAGTGTTTTGCCCACGTCTCTTACCACCGCATTCTCTGTCTGGTGTTCAGAAGCAGATCCAGGGGGACTTCAGGTGGCTTTGCTGTTGTAATCCTCATATTAGTGACACTTCATTTGAGCCCCACTCACTAATCTCAGGTAGCGGTTACACTTAATGATTCTCCAGTGCCCTCATTCTGCTTAAGTAAATGGGAAAAGGGAAATGAGACAGACAAAGAGTCAGAGACACAGGGGAAAAAAAGAAAAGGGGCAGAGCGATGATTCAGTTAGCAGGGAAACAGTGCCATCTCTTGATACTGGTGAAGGGAAAATGCAGGAATTGCACACATTTAAGGACACCTCTTTTGCATGTGTATACCTGAGCCACACTTTTTTTTTTTCTAAATCACAACTGAAGCTCATTTATTCTCCGGTGTATTTTATGAATACAAATTTGAGGCAAATACGTATAAATCATATTCGTCAGCTATAATGGGGAGTAGAGAGAAAAGCTGCATATGGCAGAATGGAAATGAGTCACCAGTGAATCTTTTTTAATTGATCAGTCTCTTAGCAAAGCAAAGGCAGAGGGGGAAGGAAAACAAACACCCTAGAAATGTTGATTTGGAACCGACACTTCAGAGAACAGATTAGACTATCTAATTATCATCTTTGCCTTCGGATGACGCCTTTGATGTGAATGTGACTGCAGAGGCTTTTCCTTTACTACGCAAATAATGAGAATTCTAATTAAGGGATGGAATAATCGTGGGGCTCATGGCCTTGGTTTACTTGTTATCAGGGCAGCGTAAATCTGGAGGGATGGACGGCGGGCATTTAGAAGGGCAATGTGGAGGGATGTTTGTTGTGTTTTTTCAAGGAATTAGGAGTGTTGGCCGATTTACTGGCAGGCAGGCTTTTATGTTGTCAGTGGCTATGGAATGGAATGTCAATCATCGTACTTATTGAATAAAAAAGATGTTGCTGCAGATTTTCAGCCAGGAGATTATGACTGTAGTGGAGCTGTGTTTACACTGTGACTAGGTTTTAAGCCAGGGCGAAGGGTACTTAGCAGTCCTAAGCATTCTCCCTAAGCTCACCTCTAATGCCCATGATTGGTATATCTCATTAAAATGTGATTACGGATTATTAATGTGGAGAAATGCAAAGACGTAAATGTCATAGTTAAGAAATACTTAATCTGTCATACATTTTTGCAGACTAGACTTTATTTCATCCAAAAATGATATGCATTATTAACATTCAGCAAAATAAGCAATTTTTAAAGAATTGAAATAACTGTCCAGATGAAACTATTATATTCCCTGGCTTATTCTAGAAGTAAAGATGTTTCATTCTTTGTCCAAGATGCTTCAGTGAAGACTGCACTTATCTGATGAGGTGTGTCTGGAATTTAAATGTCTGTGATTCGTGTACAGCTTGATGTGTAAGTACTCGAGTGAGGTACTTATTTACCACTACAGGTAGTCCTCAACATACAAATATTTGACTTACGAACATTCGGAGATACAAAAAAACATGTGCTGTCATATTTGACTATTGCAGTTCCCCTTTCTGACTCAACCCCTGCCGAGCAGCACCGTTGCGGACAAGCATGTCGAGCACTCATCAACCCCTTTTGTTACATCCCGCAAAGCGGTGATGTATTGTAATTGTCAGTGTTTGTGTGTTCTTCCATCCATCCGTCCATCCATCCATCCACCAAATATCTTCACAACCGTGGCAGATAGGAAGATGAAACAAAAAGCACAGTACTCGGGCAGCAAAGCGGATGAAAATAAGATGACCTTGTGAAAATTAGGTCAACGTCAAATTTCAACTTTTGTACACTCAAGAACCAGATAACATAGAAAGACATGGGAGAAGGCCAGTGTGAGTAAGACCATAAATCAAAGCACTAGCTTTGATCTATGGTCTGAGATATTTTCTATTCTCAGATATTTTTGCACATATCTCAGGAACTGGATAAGATAGAAAGATGAAACAAAAGCCGTTCTACTCAGGGAGGCAAGGGGATGAAAATTAGATCACAGCTTTGTCCTTGAAAAACTAGGTAAAGGTCAAATTTTCACTTTTATATCTTTTTAGGTACGTATCTCTGAAACCTCGTGACAAATAGAATGCACCAGTTACATGTTGGATCATGGGTCTTTTATTAAATGACCCTGACCTATGAAAGTAGGTCAGGGTCACCGTAGCCTCTTGCCAGAAGGTAGGGTCTGGAACAGGTTGTGGCCAGGATGAGAGAGGTCAGCAGCAATCCTGGGTGCACGTCTGTGGGTCCTTGTGTCGAACAGTTCCTTGAGGTTTGGCAGGCTGCAGCCGATCACCTTCTCCACAGAACGGATGACACGCTGCAGCTTGGCCTTGTCCCTGGCCGTGGCTGCAGAAAACCACACTGACATGGAGGATGTGAGAATTGACTGAATGGTGGCAGTGTAGAAGTTCACCAGCATCTTTGCAGGGAAGTGAATCTTCTTCAGCTGCCATAAGAAATGCATCCTCTGCTGAGCCTTCTAGGTGAGGGAACTGATGTTCTGCTACCATTTGAGCTCCCGGGTGATGGTGGTGCCCAAGTAGTGGAAGGACTCTACAGGGGTCGCTGTAGTGTCACAGATGATGATGGGGGGGGGGCAGGAGGGTCTTTCCTGAAGTCTACTAACACTGTTTTGAGAGCGTTGAGCTCCAGGTTGTTCCTGCTGCACCATGATACCAAGCGGTCCAGCTCAATTCTGTAGGCCGACTCATTTAGGCTGACCATTTATTTGTGGAGGACGTCTGTCGTCCACAAATAAATGGTTTTCTAGTGATTTTATGATTCCAATATTTGCGATGGACAGACGTAAATTCAAGTGAAATGATGTATTGTATCCGTGTATTTTTTGAAAAACAACGTATTATCGAGAATCACGACTCGAAACAACCTGTTCCTGTATTTTTTTTTATTATGTGTTGTTTTTATGTTCTGTGATTCTTTCTGCTACGCCTTAGGGAATAGTACTTTCGTAAATAGAGTAGTAATGGCATTTAAATGGGCTCAAATGCCGATTAGAGGTTGATATTTAGTAAATAATGACTTATGAACTAAACATTTATGCATTGCATTTGGCATTTAAAACATATGATTATCTTATGAAATATTATCCATTTAAAATGTTAAACAATTTGCTTCATCTTAGTTAGCAAAGAGTTGCTAAATTAACATGTCATAAATTAACATGACAATTGTATGAATTATGCGACAGATTAATCATCTAAAGTAAGAGAACCCTGATAGATACACTAACAGAAAACAAGAACATTTGGGGATTCTGGATGAGAATGCAGAAATCACAGGTTTATCTCTGTTGTTTGTCTATTCTTTATTTTATATCACTGATTAATTTTTCCAGATCGAGAAATCTGAGCACTGACCCATGGTTCTTTTCTCATGGCATCCTATTCATTATCATTCACGCTTCTTATTATTGCTTCATTAATTGCATCCCTGCTCTCACCAGATTTCAACTGTTCACATCATGTGTTCACATCTGTCCAATAGCATTGGTCCTCCCCTTCATTCTTAGCCTATTAATCTGCTGTCTTTTTATATGTTCTTTCAATACCCCTACTTCTTCCATGCTGCTGTTAAGCACACACACCACCCTCCACGTTACTACCCTCACCCAGGTTTTACAGATTAATTGACATCATTTCATCAGCCTATTTATCTTCATCAATTGAAGTCGATCCATCAGCCGCCGCCACCGACGGTGTTGTGACTCCACAGGGGATTAACTTAAGAATCTAAGTCAATGATATGAGACTTAAAATATGTTCCAGCATTTATTTGGTGTAATCTTATCTACTAGTTTACACAGACAGATGTCAATAATAGCAGCTAGTTGATCATAATTTAAATGTCTTGAATCATACATACTTTTCTAGCCGTGAAATACAAACATACTTTCCATTTGTCTAATATTAAATAAGCCAAATATACAATAAAGCACATTTCAGAATAAACGACAACTCATTATGTAGAAATGTGACTGTTGTGACAGTTTCATTCGAAACAAAGCTTTGTTGCTATTGCCTTGTGTTTTGATATGTAAAATTAAATTAATAAATTAGAACTCTTGTAGAAGAAGCTGATTACTGTACATTTATTTTTAGGATACTACTCTTGGCAACACAGAATACTTATGAACCATTCAATATCCATGTCAGCTCCACAATATGGATAATTTATGTTAGTGCTGTAACATATATGTTCTACTACTATTCTAACATAAATATTCTATTACTGTCCTTTATGCATTGTTAACACAAACTTGGCCTTTGAATCAGTCTGTGAAATTTGTATGATTCCTAACAGTTTGTACCTAAGCATGCAGTATTTGAATTTAACTTGTATCTGAACGTACTTTTGTGTGTGTGTGTGTGTGTGTGTGTGTGTGTGTGTGTGTGCGTGCGTGCGTGCGTGCGTGCGTGTGTGTGTATAGACATACAGCTTTGATGTTTTTCAACGCATTACCACCCCTGAAAATTGTACAGAAGACATGTTAAATACATTGTCCCACTTGCCACCCTTGTCAAATCACACACCAGAAACTCATTACATTTTAGAAAAGCGTTCATCATATCAACAAACGGGTTCAATCCTGTTGCGTCTGACTGATATTTACTGTAAAAATCAAACGGTTCTGCTTTTGACATCGCCCAGGTCCAGAGAATAGAAACTACCTTGACTTGCTTTATTCTCCATGTAGCTGCCTGAGTCAAACTGCCCTGGTGAGACATCAACTGGTCAAGAAATCAGCAGCTGGACTGCCAGATATATATTTTTAAAGTATTTATAATTGAGCTCATGATTTAGCATCTGTCACATGTCAAATTATGATGACTACTCCATTGACCAGCATGTCGGATCATACAATTAGAATCTTCTGTCTCTAACTCCAAAGCAAAGGTGCTCCAGCATCCAAGATATGTAAAAATTCAGAATTTAGAGACATTTTCAGTTGATTTTCATCTTTGCAATTTAAGCATTCCCGTTGTGTGATTTCATGCATATTATGTAGCCAAAATATCACTTTGCCTTGTGCAAAGGCAGGATGGATGTCCTGCAATGTAAAGAAAAAGAGTGAATATTAGCCAGAGTCAGAGCCATGACCCAGGATGAAAAAAAAGACTATCAGGAAAAAGCCACTCTCCTGGGATGAGCTGCCATAAGAGTGCCTAAGGCAGCTGGTGACAGAGGGTGATGAGGAAGCAATATAGAAGACCAAGCCCTGCCATGGGATGTTTCACCAGCAGATAGAGGAAGTAGCTGACATCAAGAAATTGTACCACTGGTTGGAAAAAAAAAATGGCCCAAAGAACATTGAGCGGGTTCTGATTATGGCAGCACAAGAAGAGGCCCTGAGCAACAGATCCACAGAGACAGGCTTCGACCCCAGCAGACAAGACCCAGGATGCACAAAGATGCCTCAGAGACTGTCCACTACATTTTAGCAGAATAACAGATGCAAACAGTTACTGTACCGTACAGGAACAATTTATGCCAAGTGTTGTTGTTTTTTTGTAATATACTGTATATCCATATTGCTTACATTGTTAGAAATGTGTATTTGTATTTTTCCTACTATATCAACCATTCTCATATATAGAATAGGGGTATACAGTATAATTTCCTGCATTCTGGTCACTTTTAATAAAATAAAATGTGGGTGTATTTTGTAATTTAAATGAAAGCGGTTGACTGGCCCCAGATGGCAAATTTAAGGATATTAAAGATACAGACTTTGATTTATTGACTAGTTCAGTACCATCTTTGATAACTAATACTTGTGTATTTGAAAACTAGGAACCCTTTATCCTTGCATCATGCGACTGCAATTTTTATTAAATTAATTTGCTAAGTGTACAAAAGTTATGAGTGTTGTGGAGAAGACAAGTTCAGACAAAATGCCCGAATGCATATTCTGACGCATTCATCTTCCAGTCATTCTTACGGCTCTAATGAATTACTGAGCCGTATGTCTCTAAGCTAGATTGCGCTAATATGCACTTATCTCAGTGATAACGTCTGCACACATAACCCTGCTGCCAAGAAACATTCATTCAAGGAATCTTTTTTATGACTAAGGGCATTAATACAGAAACCATCTGCCACTTTTCATGAAATGCAATAGTCATTAATTCACAAGTATAACAAGCGTGTGAGCAGATCAATCAAGAAAACTATTATGAATTACAATATTTTATGCAAGAAATTTGTAGCCTCACAAAAATATCAAACCATTTCTATGAACAAATGCAATGTGGTAAATATTTAAAGAAATCAAACACTTACTTCTTACCTCTTCTTACCTCTTTTTTGCTATCTTTCCTTTTTTCCAACTTTGGTAACTCTTTGCTCAAGGCTTTATGTGTTGACCCTCTGTGGCCCACCTTGACTCAGCTTCTGAGCATCAATGACTATCTTGCATTAGCCGCGTTCTTGTGAGTTGGTGCACTCTGTGGGAATGTGTCTGACTTCAGCACAGCAGTGAAAACATGGTATGGATTTGTATTGATTCAGGCATTCTCTCATAAGCAAGCTGAATGAATTCGACAACGGAGCACCAGCACAGCGCTGTATTAAGTTGAAATAATCATCTGACACTGTCACCCTTACAGCCTCCCACTTTTTATTTTCAGCTGAAAAGGTTTTTACAATTTATGCATAAAACATTTAGTGTAAATTATTAATTTTTTATTAATTCTTTATTTTGCTGATGTAAATTATACATAATGATATATACAGTGTATATAGTATATGAACATTTTGTGATTTTCTTCTATGTTTATGAGATTAATCTTTTTGTTTTGTTTTTAAAAAACTATGTTGATAGCTATGTTGATATGAAAAACAGCATTATAAAAATTGTGCTCCATCGCAAAAACTGAGTAGATTTAATGCAGTTTGCGGAGTTCCATAAATGTCTGGAGCACAGCCTGGAGCACAAGTGTTCCACAACCTATTATTATAGTTGGCATTTTGCTATGTGATGGTGTAAAATTGTTTAGAAATCCAGAGCCAAGTGTGTGCTGGAAGTGGTCATTTGGGGCTGAAATGGCAGCTGAAACAGCTGCCACACATGGGCCGTCACTCATGTCCCTCAAACAATCCAGTGACAACTCATTCGCCGAGGCAGTTGTCACCTTTGAAGTGGCTCCTCATCAAATGAGAATTCGTCCTCATGGAATGAAGGTTGTCACTTGAAATGATTTTACTGCTTATTACTGAGCAGGAGGTCAGTGACACATGTCAAAATAAAGGATGAGGAGGTGGACATGGTGCCAAGTACCCGAGATGCACATCAACAACAGGCTGGGCAGTTCTAATAAAACACATTGCACAGGAGTTTGGAATATACTGCTTTTTAAAACTATCTTTTCTATCAGTTTTGGATTGCACACTGTTCTCTGTAGTGATAGGTGAAGAGGGTAAACAGCCAAGTGGAGGAATGTGGGCACAATCTCTAATAAGCCAAAATAAGTTTCTGTTCTCTGAACCTGGGTGATGCTGAGGCTGCAGGAGAAGCTGAAACAAATATGAAAGCAAATTTCATCCTCATTAACATTTCCCACTCCCTTTATGGTGATATTTGGCATCTGCTTGAACACTACAATGTGCAGCACGAGGGTCTCTTGGAGCTCATTCATTCCACCCACCAACAGAATTCTTAATTTCTATATGCCCTTTTACTCTTTGCAAGTAATCCATCTGCACTGACCTGGGATTACCAAATATCTTCTTCATTTCTCTGCCGCATCGAAGCTGGATACATTTATGCATATAAAATAGGACGAACGTCATTGAGATGTGTATTTTTATAAATAAATTAATGTGGCTGAAATGGCATCAACATTGACGTCTGATAATAAGTTCACTGTGAGTAATTAACAAAGCAGATTTTCCAAATGTCAGCCTTGACATGTATGACATTCTTATAGTTATTTTAAAGATGACAGCATCATCCGGTAATCAGAGCTCAAATTCCTGTGTGTGTGTGTGTGTGTGTGTGTGTGTGTGTGTGTGTGTGTGTGTGTGTGTGTGTGTGTGTGCACGTGTGTGTGCACGTGTGTGTGCACGTGTGTTTGCGTGTGTGTATTCATATCAGCCCCTGACATGTTGTTGTATTGTGTTTTTTTCCTGAGAAAATGCTATTGGTCTTCTGTTAACAAATACAAAATTCTCAAAAGGCTTCTTTAAAGGCTTGTCTCAAGCACAGATAATAGCATTTTGTGTTTATTTAAACACCAGTGTAATGTTTTTCTCTTAAATTTAGGGATGTTTGAAATCATATTTTGTCTTATCACTTGGTGATGAGGCATTAAGGAGCTTTGGGAAAAATATACAGCATGTTTGTTTCAATTAAATTGTCTGAGACGTGAAATTAAACACTTTCAAGGGTAATTAGATATTAATAATATCTTTTTAGAACAACAATAATTTTCCAAAACCCATTGTGGAGATGAGTGGCAACCCTCTACCAGCCACTTAATGCTCTTCTGCATTGTTTGGCCTCAGGTCAGATATTTGTTTTGTGGAATGGGAAATGGGGGGGGGGGTAGTACACTGCAGTCAACAGATTTCTTTTACCACACATTATTCATCCAAGTGCTGCACCCACAAGGAGCCTTGAGTCAGTTTGTCATTACAGTACAATTAGATGATATTAGTAAAATGCTGAATGTCTCATTTGTGAAAGTTTATGTCACTAAATACACACATGGGATCCAAACCTGACTCAGGAGTCATACGTTAAACAATTCATTCTTCTATTGGCTCTAAACTCTAACTTTCCCAAAGGGTTGCTGTATTCATTTCATCAGAAGGATAAACTTTGTCACTTTCTGCTGTGCCAAGTATAACCCACCAGCCTGAATCCCAAATGGCCACCTGGCGCATAACTCTAAATGTAGTTCATTGAAGTTCAATGTCAATTCATTAATTTTGTAGGAGAGTGACTGGGGAAAATAATTTTTGTAAGACTACAATACACTTGACACCATAATGACATGAGGTGGAAAATTAAATTAAGGGAACCCTAACCAACCCATGTTGTTCAATCTGAACACATGCTGGGATCGTATGCATTAAAGTGATGCAAACATTTTCTCACCTCAGTCATAATACATACTTTGATAATGGTAGATGGAACAGAACATAAAGCTGGAGATAGGTGCCAATGTTCTTTATAGAAAAAAAAATTTTAGAAGCAAAAGTTGAGGTTCACAATATAATCAAAACAGCTATGAAATTGTGGTGTGGAAGTGGTGCGGAATGAATGTGATGAGATCACTAAGGGGCCAAAACATCTTTAAAGATGCAGTAAGTAATTTTAGCTGGAATTTCTAATTGCATTTTGAAGACAGTGACTACATCCCTGATAGAATTTGCCATCACACCCTCATAAGATTCATCCATCTTTATGTCAGCCATCCTCTAGGACATCAGGACTGTGATTAGATCAAGCGGCAAAAAATGTTACCCACCCTTTTGTCATTCACAGTCCACCACTGCCAGGTCTATTTTTACTTCAAGTAATGAGGAAGGAAGTTCGTTAATCTGGCCCTGGTCCTTTTTGAAAAGGAAGAATGATGTCTGATGGTTTCTATAATGTGTAGTTTAAATATATCTTTTTCAATGAAATGTTTCAAAAAAAGAGGAGGAAATGTATAATCTTGCTGTGGTCTGATCAGTATTTTCAAGACATCCCAATCAGTTTTTTTTTTCATTGACACGGTCTTAAATTTATTCAGAATATAGAATCTGCATCCCTCTGATGACGCACGCGCACACATGCACACACGCACACACACACACACACACACGCACACACACACACACACGCACACACACACACAACCACACAGAGAGAGAGAGAGAGTGGCTATGGTGGAGTCATCACGTTGTTCTGTTAGCCCAGTTTGCAGAGAACCAGAGTAGAATTTCAAGAATGAAACATCAAATTATAGAATAAACAGTCCAGTTACAAGATTGAAACCCATATGACTAAAGGGTCAGATGTAGTAACCACAAAATTATCTGATATGAGATCACATCTTTAGTTCCTTTGTAGAACTCTCCACTGAAGAACTATTGGGACTTTCTGGAATTGACAGTAGACATAGAACGTATTGTCAAATCCTACAGCATTATCTGTGAAAACTGATTTTGTCACATTCCATGACATAGCTGTAGTTTACCAGTTCATGCTATGTTAATAAGTGTGCTAATAAGCATAATGGCATTGCTATCATTCCAGTATTTGAAGGATAATATAAGTTCATTTCTTCTTGGTATGTTAGCAGGCTAACAGTCTCTAACTAGAACTAAAATAAAGCAGCAAAGGCTGATGGAATTGTTGTTAACTTAGTACTTGCTTGCTCATCAATCAAAAAACAATGGACGTAATTCCTTTTTCTGAGTCAAAAATATTGCAATTGTGGTATGATTAGCATCAAATATTTGCAATTATTTCAATAGTTATTAAAATATTTAAATTTGAAGCAAAGTCAGGCATTAGGGTTCACCCTCCAGCTCCATCGCAGTTGAACCGATGTTCGTTAAGGTATTCCAATTTAGACGAAGGTGCTAGACTGACTGACACTTCTGACCCTAGAACCATGACACCAGATTGAACTAAAAAAAAAAAACAGAATGCATGCACACCCCCAATGATTTTTCCCCTCCAGAGAAACAAAGAAAACTTTGTTTTACGTCAAAAAAAGAAAGAGGCAAACAAAGTACAACAAATTATGCATGGCGTCTCCACCCTGCGGGTGGTAAAGCATATCAAGGTTTGGCTGGCCTGCACTGGGCAGCTGTTGTGGCGTAAAGATGTGTCACCATGCCAGAAGAACAGATGTAGAGTAATGAGTCCTTGTTGACTAGAATCAGTCAAAAGTCTGCACCTCTCTTTTGCTCCCTTGTTCCATACTGCTCTCTCTCTTAACTTCTCCCACTTCCTCACCCCTGTTTTTTCTGCCCGAATTGTGTCTATGTTAGACTGGAATTTCCCTTTAATGAGTGTCATCCCTGCTTCCACTTGTTTTTATTTGAAGAATGGCACTGATATGGTGTTCAAAGCAGGTCTTGACTCTAACTCGTGGGAGCCTTGTGTAAAATAAAGTTTAATAAGGTCAGTTTGCACAAAGTAGCAGCAAAGGGCAAAATTTGTAAAGGTCACAGGCGGGTGCAGAAAGGTCTCAGCATGCATCTCAGTAGGGAAATAATGCAGACGAATATGACAGTGCGTAAAAATAAAGGACAAGAAAACAATGTCACTAAAATTTTGCATTCGTTTTGAGTCCTTCCCTTCCCCCAGGCCCTTTTGGAAATGTTTGAGTCAGAGTAAAGTCTGACATTAGGAAAAAGAAGCTGGCACTTTTTTTCATGCACATTTATTTTTCTTCTTTGCATAATAGCTGTATTACATTTCAACTAGAGCCCATTTCACACAGCCTGTTCAGCCTTATTGTGCATGAATGCTTCCTATAAATGTTCGAAAGGCATAATGGACATTAATTTTTATTCCTCCATTGAGCCAATAGTAAAGGTGCTCATGGTACCAAACCGAGCCAGCAAAGCAGTAGGACAAAGCGGTAGGACAGAATAAGCGTTATTTAGACCCATCAGACTCCAGTAACTGTAATCAGCTATTTCTAAGAAGAAGAAAATCCCTTGCCTTGCTTTATTCAATAATGCTGGCCTGTCAATTCACAACTTGCCTCAGTTGTATTTTTGCTTGACTTTTTTGAAGTTATAGGCTAAAAAAAAACAGACATGAAACAAAATCCTGCCTCAACTAAAATAATCAGATGTTTTATTCGTAGCATTTACTTTTAAGTTAAAGGTCTAATATTATGTATTTCTAACTTAATGTCATTCAGCTGCCAGATGTCCAACTAGACTGTATTCCAAATATTTTGACCTAAAGTGATCTGTGGTCCTAAATATCAGCTTTTCAAAATCTGAACTACTCAAAAAACGCTTCGTTTCAGCCCTCTGGCTGTAGTATGTTAATGAGCTCCGTTGGTCAACACCTCCTTCACCTGGGTCACGCCCCTCTGAAGTAGAGCTTTAGGCCCCGTCCACACGATAACGGATATTTTAAAAACGCAACTTTTTTGTTGCGTTTACGCCTTCCGTCCACACGACAACGCAGATATCCGGGACGAAAACACAACTTTTTAAAAACGCTGGCCGAGGTGTATTTTTTTGAAAACGCTGGATCTGCGTTGTTGTGTGGACAGCCTATCCGCGACTATTTAAAAACGCTGACGTCTTGCCTGCAACGAAAACCGCGGTGACGTCATATTTATCGGCCGGTGTGTTGTGACAACAAAACACGGAGGATTCCTATTGGATAAAAATTGACTCAATACTGCCACCACATGGTTTGGCATGCTTATAGCCGTCTTCGAAAACGCCCTGCTGCGTTTACGTGTGGACGGAGATTTTTTTTAAAAACGCTGTCGTGTGGACGGGAATCGTTTTCGATGCGTTTTTAAAAAGTTCCGTTTTTAAAACAATCCGTCATCATGTGGACGGGGCCTGAGGCTAACGGGACACTGACCGGCATTACGTTTGTTATCATTATGGCGTTTGGAGGACAGATCTTGTCGGCGTACATCTATGACCCTGAGTCGGACCCAGAAGCGGGGGCCCCTAAAGAAACACCGACTGTGCGGCTGCAGCAGGACGTTTCTGAATGGTTAGAACGTGTGAACGTTACTTAGTTGGTTCTGTGTTGTCTTGTGTAACCTACGTCATCACAGGACGTTAGCATCGTCCGGTAGCTACTTTTTTTTTCTACTCCCGCTTCTTATCGCACAGTAATAATGTCATATGTCTCTGTATTTCGTATGTTGTATATATAAGGACGTGTTGACTGCTTAAATGTTTCTGTATTTCTATAAGTGACAGTAAAGTCTGATGGTGGTTGATAATTATTACCATGTGGCTAATGCTAGCTCCTGCTCACGGCTAAGTTACTTTATTTTTATATGACATTGATTTAATCCGTTACTGCCCTCTGCTGGTGTGTTCTTTTTCCTCAGCCTGGAGAATAAATGCATCAGCCAGAGTCGTGTCCTCTTCAATGTTTACCTGCTGATAGGGCTGTTAACACAAACATCTTACACAGTGACCGTTAAATTGACTCATGGTAATGAACTACTTAAAGTTAACAGTGTGAGAAATTTGCAGCCATTCAGTGCAGAAAGTGCCTTTTAATATAGTTGATGCAACCAATTTAAAACACATTGACTGCAGTATAGTGGAAATCTAGAGTATTGATTGATTACGTGTCTTTGTTTCAGTCCAGTTTAGGCTGGTCTGTAATTTGACCTCACTCTCCATTCATGTTTTGCAATTCTAAATAATATTGTTTTGGTTTTTTTGGTGTGTATTTTTGTCAAAGTCCTTGTTTTCTTCCTTACAGCAATACTTTTTCTTTTTTCAAAGAGTACTTACACAGTACTATACCATGTTTGCGGTGACATGCGGTGAGGTTCATGGCTGGTGAGGCACTGATCTCATCATAATTAGATTTACAAACATGGACCTACAGTGTAGCTTATTCACTATTTAATCATCAACAGTGAGAAGTATTTGCACATACAAACTGTAACACACAAATTAGCACATTTGATTAAAAAACACGTTATGTTTTTACCTATATGTTTGTTTATATGTTATGTTTACTTATAAATGAAGTCCATGCGCTGCTCCTTCTGAACAAAAGCAGCGAAAAGAATTATATAGTAAGGCAAGGCGAGTGGAGAACAAATGAATGGCTGTAGGAATCCTCGGCCGAATCCCTGGGATCACCAGCGCCCCCTACCAACGAGGCATGATGCTCTCGTGCCTCATATAGTGCCTTGTCACAGCGGTTTCAGGACCGCTCAACTCAAGAAAGACATTACATACATGCAGTTTTTGACAAAAAACACTGTACATTATATACATTAGCTAAATTATGGAAATTTAGTTCATAGAGCAAACGTGGTTGAATATTTTACCAGCGACATATAGAGAGAGATAGCATTATGGTCTCACTGTATAGCTACCAGCACAGCTAACCGAGCCATTGATCAATCCATGGTGAGGCTCGGCTGGCTGGTGCCTCACCGCAGGTCTCTTCTCAGTATTTCAGCGGTAAGTGTGAAAATTCAGCCATTTTGAGAAAAATTAACCTAAAATTGGTGATGTTAAATGAAAAATAACTTTATAATACACATCACTGGATAAATATAACCATTTAATTTATTTCTTCCATTTTTCATTTTATTTCTCTCATTATGGCAGGTGAGGCCGTACCTGAACTGCCTTCCCCTGACCGCACGTCACTGCATGTTTGTATAAGAGGCACATCTGTTGATTTTTTTCAATTTGATTTTACATTACTGTAAATCAGCGATTGACCATTATTTCAAGATTCACATGTGTTGAAATATCCATTTTAAATTTTCAAATGTATTCAGTGACATTCATATTGAATATTCAATGCTGAAGTATTCTTGCACCTTTATATCTGCTGATTTGTCAATATGTAATATGTATATGTCAATACTATCAACAGTATGTGATTAATAAAAAAAAAACAAGGACATTGAAAATTGGAATTAGTTATAAACTTACATTTCTTGACAGCCTGATTTAATAAAAACTACATCAAGATCAGGAATATGTTCTTTAACTCTGCAGTTATTCACTCAATCCAAACGTGCAGAAAACTCAAGACGTGACAAAGTGTTATCGCCGGCTACAGTGCCATCCGCTGGCTGGCTGGGATGATGTGCGGACCCAGTGTGGCTGCATGTTGGAGAGAGATAGGGCCCTCTGATAAAAACCCAGGCATAGAAAAAAGAGCATTATGTTGCTAAAGCACAGAACCACAGTTGTGTCTTAGTTATGCATCAGAGAACTGCATGTGTCTTCTTCAGCCGGCCAATTTCAGCTCCCTACTTCCCTCACTGTTTCTTACATCCTGCCAGTTCCATTATTTAGTAAAATGTGCAAAGCTATACACTATGTGGAGGGTCATACAGTGGTGACTGGTGGTTGTAGCCCCACATCCTAAAAGTGAAACTGCTTTCCATCTGGTACTAGCAACATTATCTGGTGCTAGCAACATCAAAAGAAACTAAGTGACACAAAGTTACAGACAAAAGGCAAAGAAATTTGGACACTGATTTCATTACTCAGCAAAAGACTGCATCAGGAAATGAGAGGGATCTTAGTGTGATAGTATTATTTTAGAAATGTAGAAGTTACATCATTGGAGTGGAACTGACTTTGTTTTATCAGCCCTTTTATTGTATCAGAATTGATAGTGTCATCTCCTGTCCATCTTAGTGCATTCCTCTGTGGTGAAAGTGGTTGTCCAAAGCACATAATGGACAGATTTAAGAAAACCTTTGTTCTTGCAACACTCAATATTTCCCCATTAGTGTGGTAGCCTCTGGGATTAGACATTCGCCGTACATTATAGATGTCAATACTCCTAATACTGTTTTCAGAAACCCTTTGCCTCTTCAGAGCTACAGCTTGTGTAACCAGATCTGTTTGATAGAACCTTTTGTTAGGATAGGATAGGATAGGATAGGATAGGATAGGATAGGATAGGATAGGATAGGATAGGATAGGATAGGATAGGATAGGGTAGGGTAGGATAGAATAGGAGACGAGAGGAATGGCAAAGAGTAGTTTACTGTAATATGAATTCTAATTAAATAATTTTATGCTGACCCCTCAATCAAATGAACGTATCCCAAAAGTTTTAAACGAAAATTATCTAATAATTCTTAGAGAAGAAAGACAAAATTTTAATCCATTCACTCATTCTCTCATTCATTCATCTCCTTGAACACAACATCCCTATCCCAATCCCATAGGTGAGAGGTGGGGTACACCCTGGATGAAACACCAGCTCATTGCAGGGACAATATACTCATGTTCTGTTGATTTGGCTTGATTCCAGAAATGACATTTTCAACGTTCTAGTCATTTAGTGTTTCTACAAAAATGTGAAATTATAACTGTTATTTTTGATTGTGTGATAAGTATTGCATTTCTAACTTTTGCAAATCAAAAATCTATTTTTGTGTAAACATTTCTCAGTAAATCTTGAGTGCTTAGTCAAACAGACAAAACCTGATATCTGAGTGTACTGTTGATGGACAGTGATACTCTCTTCAAAGTGCAATGCACAAAGGAAATGGAGACACCACTCATACAGGAAACAAATTCAATCAAATTGAGTGATAATCTTTAGAAAACACCAGACAGTCTTGGAAAGTGCACCTCTTTGTGTATTTGTACAAATTCATTTGCAGTGGTTTACTAAAATGTAGTGAAAGTGGCAGTAAGGCGAGTGGAGGCGTTGACAGTAGCTCAGTCCAGTCTTGGGCTGGGGACTGGAGCATCGGCGGCTCAAGACACTTGTAGGGCAAAAAGTTCGGAGTGTGAGCTGGCAGTGGGAGGCGTCAGCTCACCCCCGAGCACTGCCGAGGCGCCCTTGAGCAAGACACCATGCCCCTTATAAATTGCTCATTAGGGAGCACCACTTAGGAGCTGCCCACCGTCCTACTCCCCCCTCCCCCCAACTTGCATGCCCACAGGCCCCCTGTGTGTGTGTTATGGGCCTGTACCCACCATATATGCATGCGACTAACTACCAGGGTGTGCTAGAATGGACTAAAAATTTCCATACTGGGATTAATAAAGAGCATTACATTTACTGTACATTTTACATTTCACAGATGACATGAATCAAGACATACTGTAGGTCACTTCTGTTCATATAAAAGTCCATGTAAATGGATATAAATGTCAGCGATGGGAAGAAATGAAACAATGTCATATGAAAAAGATTAAGTAGTAGATCTTCGGAAAACCATTTCATTGAATATTCATCAGGTTTATCATAAAAAATATCAGTAGGTTAAAAATAGCAATGATGCATCTTAACCACAAGAGGACGCTGTTGCACTTCCTGGGAAGAAGTACCATGAATACTGTATAGGATTTACCAATAACATTGTACTAAGGTCATAAAATTTACATGCATGCATGGAAGTAGCTAAAGCGAGACTGAAACAAGAACATGATTAACATATTGAAAGGTTCAAAGTAAGTAAAAGGAAGTCACATTTGTATTATTTTTAAGAACATTTTCTTATCTGATTACATTTTTTAATCTTGAGGACTACTGCAAATATATATGTTCTGAACAACAGCATACGTTTTGTCATTGTCCTAGGTTTTGTTTTGTTTTGTTTTGTTTTGGGGATTACCCATTTTATGAGTAATTTCCCACAATGCTGTCTCATGAACAACTGCAGACCAAAGCGTTACCCTCTTTGTCATTTCATTTCACCAGTAAATGACAACAGAAACCGCACGTGAGAGAATGTCCTCTTGTTGCTACAGTGCTGAGGTCATATCCACTGGGATGGCCTGGTGGTGTGTGGACAGGATGAGGAATAGAACCCTACTTTCTGAGTTAGATAAATACCTCCATTCGCCTTACGAGAGCATTCATGTGGGACAACACAAAGACTGAAATCAGCAATACATAAGCATCAATAATTAAGTAGCCACACACGGAGAGAGGGGATGAAGGGAGGGTAGGGTCCTGGCTAATACACAGTGTTGGCTCTGAAGTGATCCTAAATGCTGCTAATGTCTCTGAAGTTTGTCACAGAGCAGGGGACAAAATGGAGCATTATCTTTTAAGTACACGATACAGCTGTAGTCTTTTCCTTTCACTTTGTCTTGTCTTCTTTACCTTAATTGTTTGCTTGTCTTTTGTTGTTGTTGTTGTCGTTGTCGTTGTCATTGTTGTTGTTTATATTCGACTAGGATTCACAGCTTTCTTTCCAGGCTGGGTCAAACCTATCCTATGAACAAGTACACCCCATGACCCAGCCAAGCTCAGCCTGAGCCTTATCATTTATTTATAACAGCCATTATCAGAGCAATGCAACAGTGATGTAATTGCTTTCGCTGCTTTCGATGCATTTGCCGAATGCCTAATGTCTGTGCCGCCAGGGTAACATTGAAACTTGAAATTAAGAGCTCTTAAAAACTCCTGAGAATTTTAGAATCTAACTTAAATATCCAGTGGCACAACAATATTTTTTGTGATTCAGAATATAGATTTGAAAGACTGACTAGGTTTTTTTATTTTATTTCCACCTGTTTTCAACACACACAAGCATGCGGTTATTAAGGCGAGTCCAAGAGGATTCAGTCTGCATGGCACTTTTATTTTGGTAAGAAAAGGGGCTTTGGTGTTATGTTCCTGTGGGGGTTCTGGGACACTCAGTGATCTCGGATTTCCAGTGTCACTTTGTCCTTGTGGAGTTTCATCCCTCACAAATTCTTTTCTCCCCTATCTTTTATACATCATTGTCACTCACTAACAGGAATGGGCTGCATGGGAGATGAGTTTCGCGCGTCTGTGTACTGTGTAGTCTCTCCTTCCACCACTAGAAGGAGAGGTAGCTCTGGTAGTGGAAATGTGAAACAACACCAGGGTGAAAGTGAGAGAAAAAGCATCTGAAAGAGAGAGAGCCTAAAATCTAGATTAAGATCTGAGACCATGTCTGAGAGAGAAAGAGACAGATCTGGTGTAGCACGTAAAGAGAGAAGAAAAGACATTTCAAAACAGGGAGAAATGGATCTAGACTTGGACAGGAAAGACTTACGGGAGAAAGAAAAATGTCCAGCCTCTAGTTTTTGTGTGTATGGGTGTGATGTACCATGTGTTTCCTCCCACTCTTCTTCGGCAACTCTCTGAGATTTGTATTTCAATTCAAGGGGCATGGAGAGAGCAGTGACCTAAGGGAGACCCTGTAATTGTCCCTTGTGTCTGTGACAGGGCCGGATAATCAGTCTCACTGGGAATACCGCCTGGGATCTGTGGACAAGTCGTTGTGAAAGGCCTAATACTCAATGAAGCAACACTCATAGCTCTCACACCGGTAACTGAAGTGCTTTCACAAGATGCCCTTTTTTGACACACTCATCGGTCACATGTGCAGAAATCTTCCTTTTATTCTTTTGTTTATTGTGTGTGTGCTCCTCTTAATTTCTCAAGAAGAGATAATCCATGATTCTTATTCATTGTTATTCTTATTCGTACTATTGTAATAATAATAATAATAATAATAATAATATAATAATAATAATAATAATATTTTAAGGAGAATATTGGCACTGGAATATCTTTGATCAACAGGATTGAAATTGAAATTTTAAAATATTATGGATTCAAGCTTCTTGTCACGTTAACTGGCATAGGAAGTTAAACGCCACATTCCACTATTAAACTTTAAGCTGTTTTTTTGTTGTTGTTGTTGTTGTTGTTGTTGTTGTTGTTTATTCCACAGTTTTTATGGTACGGTGAAATCAATTGACGGAAAAGAAGTTTGGGAATTACAGAACAGTAAAGAGAACTTTTTCAACTTAGTCAAAATTAGTCAAAATTATACCAATAGCAGCCAATCAAAAAACTTAAATAGATTTCTACAACATATTTCGTACAATCCAAATTATTTGTTGTAACATTTCACATCTTTAACAAATTATTGCTAATTTTTTATTCACTTCATAGGAGAATATCTGTTGTTATAGGCCTACAAAAAAGGCAGTTTAATAGCAAACATCAAGAGCAAATAATAAGCTACTAGTCACATTACAGTGAGTGTTGGGGCTTCAGATAGAAAAGCAAAAAAAGTAAAGGTTAACGTGTACACTATGGCTTTGAAGTGCACAAAGACACGTTCTCATCAGGATGTGCACACACCAACACAATGGTTCAACATCTCATAAATATTTCACAGAGGCTTCAAAAAGAAGTGAGTGATTTGGCACAGTCCATAAATACACACGCACAGGCAAACACACACAAACACACACACAAACACACACACACACACACAAACACACACACACACACACACACACACATACACAAACTACATAGGAAAACACTTTTCACGTCCAATTAATGCCAAAACGAATGCACACACATTTTTATGTTATGTATTTGCTCCATATATCTCCCATATGCCACTCTCACTGTGCAACAGGAGCAAAAATCCTTTCTCTTCGAGATTCAACGTGTCGTGGGTCAAAGTTCATACAGAATTAACAATGTGAGTGTTGAGTTTTCCCATGTTGGGGATCCTCATGCAACTATGCCATGCAAGATGAGGGAGACCAGCATTCCCACAGGGGGAGCCTGAGAATCAATTACCACTCTCCCGAGGCAGCGGATTGGATACCGGGGAATGACAACATGCCAGACATCCGCACAGTTGGGCTGTCATCATTTGATTTACAAATAATCTACTCCTAATTGTATCACATTGGGCTGCAGGTATATGTAATTTGGACTAGAGTGTGAATTCACAAGGGTTTTGGTAGGCAGAGCTATTGTGTCCCTCTGGTAATGAAGGAGAACCAAGTGCTTTAATGTAGTTGGCCCCTTCAGTCTTACGCTGCTAACCACTCACAGTCATGGGGGCTTTGCAACCAGACGTTTCCTGCTTTGACAGTTTGATCGACAGCTGACATCAGTGGCTCCACAGTTGCCAGTCAATCCACAGCTGAAAGTATTCCCGGTGCAAAGTGTCTTCAGATCAAGAAAAAGTTGAAACGCTGATTTTTTTATTATTTTTTTTTTTACTTGTATTGTTTTCTCTATATATCTCTCTCTATCTCCGAGTGGTCACCTCCATGGCTAAGCAGCTTCCTCCGGATGCTGAAGTTTGCAATGTAGAATCATTCTTTTCAAAGTTTACAGCAAGAGAAATAGCGTCCAGGTTTATGCTTCACTAAAATGCCTCTGGATTACTAGGCGTTCTAAATTATTAATTTAATTATGTGACACTGGAGTGCTCTTACTTGGAGGAGCAGTAAATCATCTCAGCCTTAGGAGGTAGCAGACGGTATATTGCTCTTTCTTTAGCATTGTCTAAACTTACCCCTGTAGTAAATTCATGACATCAGAGACAAGACGGCAGACTCCCAGGAGCATTAACATGCAGACAGACTGAAAAAAAATAATCACATGACTGCTCTATTAATGTACTGCATTATGGCTTGTGATCAATATAGTTTCCTCCTGTTCAACAAAAACATTTATCAAGTCAAGTTCATTGTATAAAGGTCAACCTTTTAAAATGTCAGCAGAAAGAAAAAGGAATTCAGTTTAATAAGAACCTCTAAAACTTTATCATCTTTAGTAAACTGTGCTCTTAAGTCCACACTTGTATGGTAACTCTAAATGACATTGTTAAAAGTTTTTTTTTTTAAACTTAGATGCAATCAGTTTTAAATGCAAGTTTTGTATTTCTAATGGTCTGGAGCTCTGACTAGACTCCTTGATGGAGCTTTATTATTGTTGTACTTACACAAATCAATCACAAATCAACAATACATGTGACTTTTTTAATAGGCTGCATATCCAACCCAGTCTTACACACACACACACACACACACACACACACACACACAGACACACACACACACACACACACACACACACACACACACACACACACACACACACACACACACACACACACACACACACACAGATACTTGATCGTAAAATCACCAATAACAAGAGCAATGGGAAATTCATGGAGCTCTGAACTGTCAATAATTTCATAAGGAAATAAAAGCCATACAGTAAGTACGAGATTGTAATAGACTTCCTAGCATTTACCTCACGCATTACAGTTTATAAATTCAATAAACTTCTTTTCAGGCTTTTACAGCACCCTGTAGGTATTCTCTCTAATGTCTTCCTCTCACAAATGTAGCAGCAGTTCATAGATTTGCAAACTGAGCAGAATTTATTCAAAATGTTTTCAGTAGCAGTTATGAAGCTATGGAGTTTCATAATTTCTTTTTGGTAATTAAAATTTTAAATATTGTCAACTGAAATTATCAATCTTACCAAATTTGAACAAAATTTCTTGTTATATGATTTTGCATTATACTAATTTGGTAACAATATAGCTGGACATTGCAAACATACTGCACAATTAAGATAAAGTACATCATGATACAAGTTTTAGCACTCCTTTTTCTGTTTTGCCTTGTAACACCCACGGCAGATAGGATTTAAATCAGAAAGAGAATGAATGAATATTAATGAATGAGTAAACCTTTTTTAAAGTATCATACACAATACGTATCATACGTTGTGAAGCAGCAACAGACTACTGACGGCTTAAAAATGAACCTAAATCATCAACCCACTGCAGCATCTGCTGCACAGTTCAGATGGAACAAAAAAACACAATAAAAAATTGCATCCTTTTTTTTTTAATCTGGCCTTTGTGTTTTTATAATATTAAAATATCTCAGACAATTTAAAAATTCAGTAACAATTCCTTTATTTCTGATGAAGCAAATGAGTAGCTAGACAGTCAGAAATGATCATACAACACCCAAGCAAACGAGACAGGAAGTTGTGGCAGCCGACGGCAGCTGCGAAGCCATGACAGCTACAGGTGCAACTCATTCTTTACCGCCTGACTGAGATGGATCTTAGCAATTTCTGGTGCTAGCATTGCACTAAGTCGAATCTAAATAATTCAAGACCTGGAACGATTTTCAAATTGCTTTTATTTTGAACAGAATACAAAACAATGAAAAAAAAAAAATCCCCTTCTACCCTTTTCTGTGAGCTCAGAAAGATTTGCTTGTCAGAGAAAAGCATGGGAAAACATTGCATGGTGAATTATTTCATAAATCTCTGCTTATTTCTGCAATATACAAAACACTGTCAACGCGGACTTTAACACAAACTGTGCCTTTTACTACAACTGCCTTTTTTTGTTGTTTTTTTGTTTTTTGAATTTTCATATTTTTAAAAGAACAGTTCATCTGCTTCAACATTAGTCAGCATTTGTACAGCCCGTATTGTGGCATCTGAGGAACAAATTTACAAAGCCGACTTTGTCTTGCATGCACAACTCTTTTACTTAACAACTCTCTCCCTCCATTCTCTCTTTCTCCTGTGTTTTTAAAAGTAAACAAACAATTTCTAGTGATTTCTCACAATCCGCCCCTCTGTTTCTGCAGTGTGCTTGAGCCTGCCTCGCTGTACTTGTCAGAAGAACTCCTTTAATCGCTCAGTGTCGGCATGTGATGTTCAAGGCCCTCTCCTCCTCCCAGCCATTCTCTCTCTTTATCTGTCAATCATGCCAACTTGAAAATATAAAGCTTGAAAAATAAAAGCCTTGATGCCTTTATTTCAAGAGGTGCCTGATCAATATCGTCAATCCATCCGCCTTCTGTGTTCGCAATCCCCATATATTGTTTCTCTTCATCTTTTCCCCTCATTCTATTCCTCTAGTTCTTTCTCTCTCTCTCTCCCTCTCTCTCTTTCTCTCTCTCTCTCTCTCTATCTCTCTCTCTCTCTCTCTCTCTCTCTCTCTCTCTCTCTCTCTCTCTCTCTGTCTCTCTCTCTCTCCTCTCTCTCTCTCTCTTTCTCTCTCTCTCTCTCTCCCTCTCCCTCTCAGTTGCTGCAGCTGTATCCATTTCCTCCTGGCAAAAAGGGACTTTATGAATAAATGATACTGAATTGCTGAAGGTTCAGATACTAAATAATGAATTTCACCACCAAAAACACAACAACTTCTCCAATCATAAAATAGCTCTCCCCTTCCCTATTGATTGTGCTTGTGCAACCAGATGCAGAGAGCACAGTCTGCATCCGTGCAAGGTAGAAGACCATACAAGGGAAAATGAATAAAATGATAGGGAGCTACCTGCTTTTTTAGCTATAGATATCAGATAAGAGGGGCCACCAGCTTGGTGCACTTTCTCTGAGCTCCTGTCTGCTCCATGCCAAGGCACTAAAAGTGGAGTAGGTCTGAGGGAGGCGGAGGAGAGAAGAAAAAAAATCAGAAAACTTTCCTTCACGGGACATTTAAAGTAAGTGCGGTCATCTATTCTGTACTACAGCAACGCGCAATAGTGTGTTGCTCTGTGTGTGTGCATGTGCCTGTGTGTGTCATTGTGAGGGAGTCGGTGTGTGTGTGTATATTTTGGTGTGTGTGTGTGTGTGTGTGTGTGTGTGTGTGTGTGTGTGTGTGTGTGTGTGTGTGTGTGTGTGTGTGTGTGTGTGTGTGTGTGTGTGTGTGTGTGTGTGTGTGTGTGTGTGTGTGTGTGTGTGTGTCTGCTTTGGAGCTGGCTTGAAGGAGAAAGAGTATTGGCTGGTGAGACCATGACTTTTTTTTCTCTTCAGGTCATAGTTGGTTGAGCTGCTGCTGTATTACTGAGAGTTTCTTTGCACCACTGAAATTATATTTTGATTAGTCATCCCATTGTTTCTCTATGATAACAATAATAATAATAATACATCGAGAAAACAGCTCACAGGGGCAACAACATGTAAATAGGAATGTGCCTCGGGGAGTAATGGGGTTTTGTAAGGAAGGTTTTCAAATATTGTGCCCTATTCTTACCTTTGCATGCGCTCTAATGCTTCCTAATATAAATATACATATATTACAACTCACTTGTATGTGTGTGTGTGTGTGTGTGTGTGTGTGTGTGTGTGTGTGTGTGTGTGTGTGTGTGTGTGTGTGTGTGTGTGTGTGTGTGTGTGTGTGTGTGTGTGTGTGTGTGTGTGTGTGTGTATGTTTGTGTGTCATTATGTGTTTGTCTACCTGAGGAAACAGATGAATTTACAATCTGGTAGAAGATTTTAGGTAGAAGTTTAAGTATTCCATTATTTTCCTATTTTTCTTAATTCTTGATCAATTTTTTTTTACTCGTAGAAAGGCACAGTTTAATTAGCAATCAAAGCAGGAATTTTGCTTGCTTTAAAAAGTAGTTTTTAGGTTTTTCTATATTTTTATAAAACAATTGAGTATCTTGAACTTTCTTAAACATATACTCAAGTGAATAACAACAAAAACTATGAATAACAAATGTAAATGAATGCATCTTTCTCTTTTTCTGTCTTTCTATAATTTTAGACTGCTTTATATATATATGTCTGTATTTTTTTAAATATACTGGCTTTATTATGTGACTACGATACAAACTGATTCATTCAACTAATTCTATGTATTATTCAGTAAAGTGCATATACTGATATGTTATACAGTATGGAGGAAAATAGTAATGCAGCAAGTCATTGTGCTGAGGAATAAATAATTGATATCGCAATGAATATGCAAATGAGACATAGGGAGCGAGTCAGAGAGGAAGGAGTGTGGGGTGTTGCTGGTACACGGAGTTAAACAAAAGGCCTTTATGATTTCCATCATCCAATTAAGAAATATTACAGCCACCATGTTGGGACTGCAACCGTTTCAAGTTGTTGGGGTCCTGCATTCTCGCTTCTTGTTGTGCGTTTGGGGAAGCCTTTGAAGTGATTGTGTTCTATTTTTCCCCAGACAGGGTTTTTTATTTTTACAAGGCAAGATGCAGTTTAACTCAGACGACAAATCAGGGACAGATGGGAATTTAGTTTAATAAAGTTGGGTGCATTTGCATGTAACAGATGGGTATTGTATTCACAAAAGCCCAATTTATTTAAATAGCTTGTCTAGTCATCGGCAAACAGTAGAAGTAGAATAGTATAACTCATCATTTTGTGTTGGTTTCCCTGGTTTACATTAATGTTATACCCCCTGCCCCCCCCAAAACAATAACTTAGGGACAACTTGTGCAGCAGGAGCATCACAGCCTTTCAGGGCACAAGTCTGAGAAAAAAATTAAAATTTGATGTTAATCAAGCAGGCCGAGAGCTGGATATGACAGGTGCTTTCTACTCTACTTACCCCAGTCTCTTTTCATTTGGCATGACCACTGAGCTTCAGATCAAAGTTACCCTTTTTAACCCCATCAAATGGAACCTACCAATCAGTCGCTGCTTGTTCGAGGAGCATTTAGAGCTTTTGACCAAAGTGCAGAACTATGACTGAACCTGGCTCTGTCAATAATTAAACTGAGGAAAACACAAGCTGAGGTTTTTAAAAATGTCAAATTTTTACAAAGTGTATCTGTAAATTAAAACATCTGCCTCCACTAGGCAAACACAAGTTTCCTTTCCTTTTCAGACAGGGCAATTTTATACATACATATCAATCTATCAACATCCACATAGGAACACGAATATCAAACCTATAAATTTCTCTTTCTTAATTGTGCTACTGTCATTCACTTTTCATTTTATCTTACCCATAGATTATGGGGTTAACCCACCATGTCAACACACACAGACACACACACACACACTCATATCACCCCTAGGGACCCGCCTCTCTGACAAGAGTCACAAGGTTGAGTTGATCGTTATGAAGGTCCTTGAATAAGACTCAACACAAACTTACAAATCCTAACACTGGCCTCATACATTCCCCAGTGAATGATACATTGAAGAAAAAAACAGACCTATGTGTGTATGTCTGTGTGTTTGCATGTGTGTGTGTGTGTGTGTGTGTGTGTGTGTGCGTATGTGCGTGTGTGTGTGCGTGTGCACCCTGTCAAATTAAATATCATCATGCCATTCTTGCAGGAAACTACAGTCCAATATATCCTCACTTAAAGGAGAGGCAATTTCCTACATACTGCATCATGTTATAATCTATGTCCAAAATTCATGATGTGATTCAAAATGACTGAATACAAGGCCAGAAAAAGCTTTAAAAGATGGAGCATTGCTGAATTTTAAAGCCATTTTAAATCTTATTTTCCTGCTTTCTGGGTAAAATTTAAAAAAAAAAAAAAAAATTCTCCTCCACTCTGTCGAGCCCCTGAATTATTAGGGGCATCAATATCTTTAGCATATTGCCAAGGGCTTTCAGACAGTATCTGCTTTCATTATTAGTGTCAGCTCAATTATAGCTCACACCCAACTGTTTCCACCCACCTAATAGCATCAATCGACAGGGATGGTTGACGAGCCAGCGCTCACGCAAACACACACGCACTCATTCACGCGCACAACCCCAATATTTTAACCTGCGTGCGCACATGCATTCACACCTCCCATCCATCGCTGCGTTCCGTCGCGTTCTGTCATCTCGCTAATGTACACAGCTAAGAGGAAGCACAGAGCACATAATGGAGGCCATGTTCTTAGTGGCGATGAGCAGCTGATGCAGCCTGGCCCATTTTCATCAAATATTAATGGCATGGAAAAATACACCCGGACTGAGGCCTCGTCCACAGCCAAACCGGAGAGGCTGGGGGAAAGAGCAATGGGGAAAAAGTGCAGTGCATGTGTTTAGAAGTACTGTCTGATGGCCATAATTAGAGCCACTCCAATTAAAAATTCAAAAGCCCTAGTTTATTTGAGCGCATGAATCTTCCACTCACTGCCGCATTTTTTCACATTTACAAAGCATTTTATTTTACAGTGTCAATTGAACTGAGCTTTTCTCCCCCTGCACTCCTTCCTCTGTTTCAAGCTTTCGATTCCTCTCTGGTTGCCGCTCCAGTCAGAGAACCATTAAAAAGAAGAGTGGAGGGGGGAAAAAAAGCAGGATTTTGAACATGCTCAGTTCAGTTTTAAGAAGACTTATCAGGAAAAGCAGAGCATTTTTTCTCTCAAATATGCTGTCATTTATTTGAAATTTACCAAGAACAAAAAAAAAAAATGTAACTGCTTTTCATGCAGTTAGGGTTTGACAGGGTCAAATCTACAACATAATTAGAGCCATCTTTCTTCTCTTTCTTCTCTTCATCTCTGTTATGTTTAAGCAGTAAACCATCAGTAGGAGCAGTCAGAACAGCGTTTGGCATCGAACAAAGCAAATGCAAGTGTGAGATTTCTGGCCTTGCGTTTTGTTTGATTATACAAACAAGTGTTTTTGTGTCAGAACGCGTGACGAGCAGCTCTGTGAAAACAGCTAGGCTTTGGGGGAACATTGGTTGCCATCCTTTTTTCCGCTTCGCTCCCCTATTTGCTCCCTCTGCCCTCTTTATCCCTCTTTATCACCCCCCCCCTCCACTTTCACTATCGTTCTCTATTATCCGTCATATATTTTCCTCTCTTTCTTCCTAATATTTCTTTCCTCTCTCTCTCCGAATCTCTGACACATGCACACGTGCAAACATGACACACATTTGAGCAGTCTTTTTCTCTTTTGAATAACACCTCTCCTATTAGTTTGGGTCTTTTCTCTCTTGCCCGCTTTAAACAGAGAGAGGAGATGGAATTCTAAAGAGCTGCCAGGGGCTCAGTTTGCACAGTGTTTTGATGTCACTGAGATGCTGAGAGAGCAAACACACACACACACACACAGAAACACATGCACACTACACTTCTGCATAACCAGACATTCTATACATGCCTCACACACACACACACACACACACACACACACACACACACACACAAATAAACATGCAAGTTGGTACAGATTTGCTAGTGAGTGCAGAACCACACATGGATGTTCAATTTTTTTCTTCTCCTCTTGTCTTTGTTTTCTTGACGTCCTCTTTCTGACCCGCTATGCGTGAAGACATTACTTACATCTTTACTTTTTTGTGGACAAAGGTTTATATTGGAGTCAGTCAAGGACTGATAAAAAAAAGCCTGTAACCCCACCGACACCTTAAAATGTAGATGTTATTAAAAAAAAACACCACATTGCAACTTTGGATTGTCTGAGGGAGAGTGAATTAGCATAACTTTGCTATGGATACACACTGATTCTCATCTATTTTCCTGATAAGATAAGGAGGTTCTGTTTATTTTTTCACAGAGAGGTCAAGAGCCCTGGGAAATAGGGGGAATAATCAGAACTGGGGCCGTGTCTTCATTATGTCCAAATGAGGTTGGAAGAGATTGGACAAATACAACACGCATGTATGCAGCGCTTCATATTCATGACCCTATTAAAGTGGTCTGGAGTCATTTTCAAAGCAAATTTGGTCAGATCTAAGCAAAGCGCTGAGGCTGATAAGTGTTATTTAAACACAAAATGAAGGAGATTGCTGAAATTATCATGTATAGTTTAATGTGCTCAAAGTGGCAGTAACCAGTGATATCGATGTAAAACCAGCGTGTTTGC
This sequence comes from Antennarius striatus, assembly GCF_040054535.1. Lineage (NCBI taxonomy): Eukaryota > Metazoa > Chordata > Actinopteri > Lophiiformes > Antennariidae > Antennarius > Antennarius striatus. Next base: position 15,700,002 of record NC_090776.1, read on the forward strand.
GTGCGTGCGTGCGTGCGTGTGTGTGTGTGTGTGTGTGTGTGTGTGTGTGTGTGTGTGTGTGTGTGTGCGTGTGCGTGTGTGTCTATGGGTCGTAGAGCCTCCAACCAACCTTGACTAACAAGCATATGTTAATTATGGAGGAGATCACAGGCAGGTCATCCAGCACTCTGCCACTAAAAAAGGAGTGAGATGCATTACTGGAGGGCATATCCAGGCTGGTGATGGGTACAGCCCCATTCTGCACCACCACCCCTCTCTCCTCAGCCTCCTCTTTTACGCCACCCTCACTCATCATCTTCCATATCAATTTTTTGTTCCTTAAAAAAAAAAAATTAAATACATCAAGCATGTTTTTCACTGAAATGTCCACTGTCCTTCTCTAATAATAAGGCACGCAGACATGATTTTTTTAGACGATGAAACAGATTTTAAGAATCTCTATTAGGCTATTGAATCAAATATTTAATTAAAGTATATTTCCAGATGATCGCCATTTTAATTTACAGTGCGCCCTCGTTCTTTGCAGTTAATGTGTTCCTGGAAACACACAACAAATTCCGCAATCAAGCAACAAACTATCTTTATTACCTCTTCCCACACTCTTATCGACTGTTAAAGGCAATTTTCTGTCTCACATAAGTCCGACACTCATGGAACCGAGCGCACTTCCGGATGCCATCAGCCAATAGAATGCGCATACGGTATCACGTGACTTGCCTACCAAAATCTGCAATGAGGTGAAGACGCGTTGATGCGCGAATGCGCAAGGGTGCACTGTACATCACTTCTGTGAACTGCTTTCATAAAGCAGAACTTAAAGACTTAACATTTATAACACTGGTTTAAGTGACACAATTGAATTACATTATACACAAAAAAAATCACAACTTATCATATAATCAGTTAACATGGATGCAGTTTAGAACACCCAACAGGTACAAAAGGAAGGCTCTGTGCAGAGAAAGACTTTGTATCATAGCAACGAGGGCAGCAGGTATGGTTTTGATCAGGAAGTTGGTCTGTGTTGGGTTTTTGGGAGATCTTAACTGATTACAACAGCTTAGAATGCAGGGTCACTTGACCAAGTTGAAGCTAATCAGCCAGCATCTGACCATTTACAAAATGTTTCAAATCATCATATATGGAAGCAATCCCTAATTTCATCTGTCTTTGCATTATGGAAATAATACGGAGCTAAGTCTTGGTTTTCACATTTGAATATTTTTACATTGTCCCTATTTTGATTTGTGAAATAAACAAAGGTGAAGAACAAAGAAAAGTGAGGTCAGCAAGCCTAAATGAGTCTTTTCTGAACCTTTTTTTTAATAATGAAAATTTGATTTCCCGATGTTATAAACCATCTTTTAACAAGCCTCAACTAAACAGTAAACCTTAGTCACACCCTGATTTTCACTTTGAGTGTATAAACCTCCCCTCACATTTCGCTACCCCCATGGATTCTTCCTGATTGTCCCTGCTTGCTGTTTCCCCTCTTCGTCACCCAGACACCCTCCATGCTCCCCACCTCCAAACCCCACCCCCAGGCCTTGCCTCAGAGCACATTGATTCTGCTGTACACCTAATTACTGCTCATAATCTATTCATTTCACCACCACCAAAGAGGGCAGCAGCTGTCACACAATGCACCACCAGGGGACTGGAGGAGGGATACTAGGACAGGAATACCGTGATGAGTGTGAGGATTAAAACTTTAAGGCAGGACTTGACAGCTTGGTGGCAGCAGCAGTGATAACAATCACTCCCTCACAGAGCTTCACGTTGATGTTTGGCTCAAAGTCAAATATATATATATATTTATATATATATATATATATATATATATATATATATATATATATATATATATATATATATATATATATATATATATATATATATATATATATATATATACTGTATATAAATATATATGTGTGTATATATACTTTTTTAACAACACAACACAACAATGTATTTATGTAAACAGAGGGAGAGGGAAAAACAGACCTGAGTTCAGTAGTATACACCTGGAATCTATCTTGGTCAATCTCACTCACGCATGTCTTTACATTTCATCTTAAAACAACAGTCAATGAAAGTTATAAAAAAATATGTATTCTAAAATCATAAAATAAGTGTGATTGGATACATTGTCACAAAAATTCATTAAAAGATTTGGAACGAGTGTTGCGGTAGGAAAAATAAATTATCTCAATACTTCAGTGAAGTCAAGGACTTTTGCATTACAGTGGTAACTTAATGTTGAAACCAGTTACTAAAGGAGATGAGATCTCTCTTTCTTCACCTAATTTAATCAATTACTTCTGTTGTCCATGTAGAAAGTTGAGTAAAATGATCACCTTACAGGAAGAATCTCAAGGGATTCCTTTTCATGTATCAGTTTCAGTAGCTTTCTATTGTGAAGACAGTGAAAATCCTACTATAGTTCAGGCAGTTTCGACAGAACCCGACGGCTCACACAAAATGTTTGGTGAGAATTTTAAAAGTGCTGCGGGATCGTACATGTCACAGAGTTAGACCTGCCATGCCGAGAGTGTCACAGCACAGAATGACAAGCATTCGCTCGGAGTCGCACCTCTCAGCCTGCCCAGGGGTAATCAGCATCTGTTTGTTTAATCTGTTTAATCTGCTGGTGAGCTCCACTGGGCGTGTCTAATTAGCAAAATTAATTTGTTAAGACATTAGCGTTGTTAGAGATGGCCAAATGAAGCTGCACTGTTTTATGCAAATGGAGCTGCGGATTTGGCTGGCTGTGTTACCTCAATTAGACCCTTCTTTGATATCTGATTTTTTTTTCTCTCATTCTGTGTCTCTTCTCTTTCCTCCTCTTTTCATCTTTCCTCTCTCCTCATTATTACTGTCAGATTTCGCTTATCATGAAAAAAAAATGCTATTGTATGACAGTGAGGACGGGGCACGGAGAGGAGTGTGTGGAGGTGGCGTGTGTGTGTGTGTGTGGGGGGGGGAGGGGTTCTGACACCACTAATCATAACAAAAAGATAGAGTGGGGGCCTGGGTTTTCAATTAAGGCGCTTCTACTTTCACTACCAGTGCTACCGTCTCACTACTGGCACTGTGTGTGGTGTGTGTTTGTGTTTGTTTGTCATTGCTGGAGTGTTTCTTGCAGTGTGTGAGCAGGGTAATTAGTCTCCCGTACGTTGCACCCCTCACAAGCCTGTTTAAGGGTTAATGAGGCCCCGGCAGCTTCTCAGCATGAGTTGGGGGGGGGGGTTATGTACGTGGGTTGGGATTGGAACAGGCCGAGCTTCAATGAAAAACCACCCATAGGACTTCTCTTTGAAGTGTCAGAGGGTCCCCCCTTGTTCCGGGTGGCTCTGGTTTCATTTGTATGACTGACGGCATAAAATATAGATGAACTGCCAGGCGACACAATCAATGCACCTCTCGACCAAAAAAAAAAAAAAAGAAATCCCTAACACATTACACCACCCTCACCCATGACATTATTTACAGATTAACCAACGCCCCCATGTCACCTGATAATGACCTCTCTTTCTCCTCTTGTAGCTTTGGTGGGTGACAGTAAAATTAGACACACTAAGCTTTATTTGTGGTTTCTTTTGCCTCACAGTAACAATACATAAACCCATTACCAGCAAAGAAGATGCAAATTCATGCCAGTGTAGCCAATGACAAAGTTTATTTGCTAGTTTTACCCCGAAGGGTTTTGTAATGAGTGGTAACACAAAAGGGGTGCGAGTGATACTGCAGCCTTGGGGATTTGTAGCTGTGGGTCCATTGTGGCCCCGTCTTTTTCATCTTTCCTGATCCCATTGGGATGTCCGGTGGTCTGTTTGAGCACCGTCTCCAGTAAAGAGTGAGTCTCAGTCAGCTGCATCCACCGTAGATAAGGGCCATCTGTGATATGCAAATTACAACTGTGACAAATGACAATGGAGCTGTTAGTTTTAGTACATCTGGATATTTTATATTGAGTAGAATAACTGAACCAAAATGAATATTCACCTTGTCATGTGACATCATGAAGTTAAATTTGTTTTTTTTTTATTTAGATCTTTATTAGTGCTCAGTAATATATGTAAACACACTCCAAAGAAACTGTACAACAAATATGTCAGTATATGTCAATATCCTATGTTCCATCAATATGTCTAGAGATGTGAATATTGTTCAATGATTATTGATTTTTTTTGTGTTCATTTTAAGGTCATTTGTCTAAGGATACCTTTCATCAATATAAAAATATTGATTCTTGAAATGTAATGCATGGAAGCCTCCTCAGTTTTTTTTTTAAAAATGGCATTTTGGATACTTTCATTGCATTCTTCTGTTTTATTATAATTGCAGAACTCAATCAAACATTTGAATATTGAATATTCACTTGTACTTTATCAGAACTATGTGAACATCAGAAAACCTTCTGTTATTACCTTCATAATATAGTCAACAAGTTTGTAGTTATACATACGGTATAAGTGGAAATTAGGGCAATTGGAGATGATATACAGTATTGGACTGACAGTCAATTTTAGTGGTAAACCAAATCTTATACACATCAAAGCATCGAGTTTAGACGTGAATTTTACAAATGTCATTTGTAGCTGTTCATATCATATTTCATATCCTAAACTGAATTGCGGGACAGTATGCGGGGAGTGTCCCTCAATGTTAATGTTTTTGGCTTATCTTTATTTCAGAAGCCTGCATCAATCAAGGGAATGTTAGAGAGGAGCATTAATACATCCATGATGACAAAATGCATTAGAGTCCAAGCACCACATTTCATTACAGACAACAGGGACCTCTAATTTCATTCTAGTCCACTTTGTGGAAATGACAAAATGATATTATGTTCAGCCAGTGTATCCAACATTACATAGCCAGTATTTATTTTCACTTTATTTGCTTAAGTAACACAAGGGCATCTGCAAGTAATTGGTTTAAGCTTGAGAGAGTCTTTGCACATGAAAAATCATCTTTTTCCACTCTGATCTCCTGGGAACCTTGACTCCGGACAACTTTAAATGGATCCTTAGAACAACTCCTCTTCTCTTCAGTCACATGTAAAACTTTCCCCATTATGTTGGGGTTTTTTTTTTTACTTGTTGGTCAGACTATTAGAGAAGCAAGGAGATTGCTTTGAACTCTGTCTAACTTCACATTTGCTTCAAAAGTGGGAATAAATTACCAAGTGGCCTGCATGTTGACAGGGTCCGTTCTAATTACTGGGTACAATCTTCATGTGTATGTTGAACAAGATTAACAACAGCAGAGAGATATTAAAAGCTTAAATACTCATGATAAACACTGTTTGCTTTAGTCTATACTTGAAAAGGTCTTCGGTAGATTTCACATGCTGTAGATATGAATTTATATTACAAGTAATCTAAGAAGAAGTGGAATATGCCCCCTTTTGTATTCTGTCCTTCTAGAATAAAGAACACAGACTATCCTTGATGAGGTCAAGGTTGACAAATTATCTGTAAATAAGGGATGTGGTTGTTCAGAAATCATTTGAGCAGCAACTACAAGTAATAAAACAGTTTTGCTTCTCTGCTTGAAATTCAGGATGGTCTAAGCATTGATGATGAAGGCTGAGAATGAAAATGACAAGGAGACAGAGGAAGGAAGGGGGTATTTTTAATCTCAGTACTATTTTATCTTACTAGTGACTCTTCTTGGTTTATCAGATTGCTTTTCCTAATCATTGCCCCCTGAGTATGTTTGATCTCCATGATGAACAGCTGATTAGTTTTTCATAAAACCATTCAAGCAAAACACTCCAGTGCGAGCCCCGGCGAGACACTGTTGATTTAGCTGTTTGTGAGGAGGTAGGCCTCAGTGTCTGCACGCTAGCCTGAGCAGGAGCCCACAAGGGAGAAGGAAGGGTCAGGCAGGGTCAAGTCTATGGGTAATGATATATCATCTGCCATATATCTAAGGTTTTGCTAATTCTCCTCTCAATTATGACCATTCCTTTGACCTGTTGGCCTTGGAGGCAATGAAGCGACAAAATCAATTTAAGCAGGGGTCTACATTTTTTTGTAAGGAGATGACATCCAGATACTGCAAATCACAGGCAGGCAGCCCAGATGATCTTCTTTAACTGATGGACATGAAGTGAAAATGCAAGTGACAAGAAATAGGGGGAATATAAGAATTTAATTAGAGATAAAAACAACTATTTGTTTAATAACGAGGACAGGGAAAGATGAACCAATGCAAATTGCTGCAGAAAATACAGTAAATCCACAAATTTCAACCATAACATTTAGACTCAGCACCACAAGAAACGATATGCAAATCAAGAGTTTTATTTATATAAAAGAAATCTGAAACTGTCTACGATGTCATATTTGTTTGTTTGTTCACTAGGTGAATTTTCATTTAACTTGGTGAGAGAGTTTGGCACATATCACGAGTGGAAAAAGTGGATGCAGATCAAAGGGTAGATTTAGGGGAACTTTAATTACATCCCACATCTAAGCAGTGATGTATTGTAATTGTCAGTGTTTGTGTGTTCGTCCGTTCGTCCGTTCTTTCATTAGTCCACCAAATATCTTTGCATAGAAAGATGATAGAAAGATAAAACAAAAAGCACAATACTCGGGCGGCAAAGAGGATGAAAATGAGATGATGACCTTGACCTTGAGAAAACTTAGTCAAGGTCATATTTCAACTTTTACACACTCAAGAAATGGATAAGATAGAAAGATGAGGGAGAAGGCCTGTGTGAGTAAGACCATAGATCAAAGCTAGTAATTTGATCTACCTATGCACTAGCTTTGATCGTTGGTCAAAGGTAGTGCATAGCTTTGGTCTCCCCTGAAAGATCAAAGCTATGCACTTGTCAGGTACTACTTTCAGGGTACCCTGACCTATCCTGGACGTAGGTCAGGGTAGGTCGCGGGATGCTGCATTCTCTGACTGCCTTGGTTCTTGCTGACTTTGAATTTGCAATAAGAGGCATTTTTATCTTTTGTGGCTATTGTTATGTACAAATTACCAACCAAGTGTTAACCAAACCTGAGGTTTGGTTGATTTTTGTGAGCTAGGCATTCATTTCTTACTGATTACCATCAAACTAGGGTGAAGTGTGAGACTTAAACCCAAAAAATGTTTCAGTAGATTGGAATTTTTTGTCTCTTCCCTTAGCATTTTTCAGCATTTTACCAATTACACATTATCTGTTTTGTGCTGTTCTATGTAACATGGTGGTGCATATGAGAAAGATAGGAATATCCAATTTTGGAGTACAACTAGATAACTGTGGTTAAATTTCAATGATCAATCATATGTTCAAAAGTCATTTCAAAGCAAACATTCCAGTATTTGTTAGTCTTTTTGTACAATACTTGAGCAAGACTACGTGTGTAAGTATTCAGCCCTATACACACTGTATACAAAGCTCCAGCACTCAGCATAACCAGATGGCAGCTTGTAAGAGAGGAGCGGGGAGGATGAAAAGAACAGTGAAATGGATTATTTAACTGACAGAGAGCAAGGAACTGCAGGGGGCTTTAGGTCTCTATCAGTAGCTTTGTTCTGCTTGTATAAAGTAGAAAGGAAACAGGAAGTTGTCTGCTCACACAGCAGGAAGGCCACAGATGAAACCACACCCCTTCCTTTTTGCACTTATGAACTTCATAGACATGCTAACTGTAAATGGAGTTTATCATATACCCTTGGGTCATTGAAACTGATATTTTGTAGGCACAGCATCTTTTGAATGGGATAGTTCCTTAGCTTGCTCTCAAAATGATTTAACAATGTCATTTTTAATGCAGCCAGTTCACTGGGATTAGAAAGTAAAAATAATCTTTAGTCTTCTCTTCTTCCAAAAATTAGGTATGGAGCGGAAATTTCATAATTAAAATGACGGTTTATTTGTTGTCTGGCAGGGTTTTCTTCATTTGTATGACCTCTGAATTATCTTTTGTTTGACTTGGAATGTTTGGAATGCACTCTTATTTATTTTTTTTATCGTAAATTCTAATGTGTATTGCAGTAGAAAATATTTTATTGGCATATTGTGTAAAAAGCTCCACCATTTAAATTATTTATATACCTTTGGCTAGAAGTCATTTGTTCATTTAAAATTGTCAGATTATTTAGATTTTGTGCAATAGTGTAATTATACAGTTAATACCAGTGGATCTTTCTTTTAAACATACACAAATCATAACAAATGCTCTTAAAAGAATTCATTACTTGTCACTCGCTAGTCAGCAACACATTTCTTGTCTCAGTTTATATCCTGCTTTTAATCTGCATATTGCTGACAGCAGAAATTAATTTTCCATTTCTTTCTTAAGGTGGAGTAATGTGTTAAAACATACATTTCCTCTGTCGTGCTGTATAGAGACCAAGAAGCAGTTGGTGTTGATGTGAAATAAAGAGAGCTTTGTTTTTGTTGTAGGTCCTTTTTTGTGTGTTTATATAGATATACAGATATATAGATATAGTTCTCCATTGTGACTGGCCATCTCTCTGTGAGCCCAGAGGCTCTCCAGCTCATTGTTTTCATACAAACTCTACCTGGTAGAGAAAAAAATCTAACAAGCGCTTGTCAATTCTCAGCCATCCCTTCCTGACAAGCAACTCTTGTGGACTTCTCTTATCTTCCTCTCTCTCACCTTGTAGTCATCTGAGAGAGCAGGTTTTATTGCATTTATGTGTGTGTGTGTGTGTGTGTGTGTGTGTGTGTGTGTGTGTGTGTGTGTGTGTGTGTGTGTGTGTGTGTGTGTGTGTGTGTGTGTGTGTGTGTGTGTGTGTGTGTGTGTGTGTGTGTGTGTGTGTGTGCATGTGCGTGTGTGTGTGCGTGTGCGTGTGTGTGTGTACATGTCTGAGTGTACATGCCTATGTGCATGGGTGTGTGCTTACATGTGTCAGAAAGTCGACATGATCTTGTCTCCGGTGAAGGCCTTGGATCACCCAGCTCTGTTCACTCGAGACCTGACAGTGCAGCTGAACTAATCAATATCTCTCTGCAGTCAAAGGTGGGTTCTGCCATGAGGCCGCAGGGGTGCACTAATTGATGGAAACTCACCGCCGGCAAGCTCCATGCCCTGCGGGGCTGGAAGACGGAAAGCTAAGGCTTTCCACTGGAACAGACAAGGAAATCAAGGACAGAAAAGGCCTAGATTTTAATCAGGATGGAGGAAGATGTTTAGTTTCAGCTGCTTTTGTCTGTTTACATGTCTGACTCTACATATATGGGACATGCTGCATGATGAGGGAAATATTTAGCATTTTGGCCGTTTTTGATTCAGTTCTTATCTTATTCTGAAATGGCCTTGATATACAGGTACATATACAAAACCTGTGCTGGCATTTAATTGCAGTAAATGATTTCACTGGGTCAGTTTGTTCCAGCTGCCATAGAGTCATAAAATATGAACCCATTAGTTTAACATGGTTAAAATGTTTAGCATTAGTGTCTCGTGATCTAGATTCAGTCTATTAGTAATGTGTTTTGAGATCATTTAAATTTAGGATAGAGCAGTTTTTTAATTACGATCACTAAGAATCATTTTAAAACCTGCTTGAAAACCTTACAGGTATTGTCCTCAGTGACACAGAGTTTCTCTTGCCTGAGCTATGCTTTCTTTTCTGACTTGTTATGTGACTTTGTAGTTACATAAATTATTACATGTAGAAGAATCGCCTCTATCAGAGCTTTCAGTCAAGAACATTCCATTAGAAATAAATGGTAATTTGAGAGAAGGCCCACTGACTTCTTGTTAAGAATATATTGTTATGGTCCAGACTAAGCATGCCATGATAATTACCATTAATAATTGAGTAAGGGGAAATGGTGGATAGGGCTGCATTCAATCCTTGTTAAATGTGCCTAAGAGATGCTGAGATGGACAGTCTGGCTAGCTTGATAATTTGGCTCCTTTTTATGTGGCACTGAAAATTATCTTTATGTTTCCACCCGCTTAGCTTTGGCTCTTACGAAACCTAGGAAGTCAACAGATTGTGTTTCCTGCCATTGCCATTTATCAATTGTTTGATGGTACATATCGATCCCAAAGAGCATCAAAACAACATAAAGTCAAATGCATGTCTCATCCTGTAGGGCATGCGAGACTCATTCATGAATAAGAGCTTTGGACTTAATTGTACAAAGGATGCTAATGCAAAACTCTAAGGGTGTACTTATTGTTGTCCTATTGTAAATGTATGACTGACAGTTTGCAAAAACAAGAAAGACAGTATCTCACATTGTGGCATTGAGATTTCAAATCTTTACACCATGTTTGCCCAATGGTAGAAGACTACATCTCCCCAAGTGAACATTTTGGGACCCAGTGAAAGTTGCTTTTACCTCTGTGCTGTGTTGTGCTGTGAATATTATGCTGACAATTACCTTTCTAGAGATCTTGAGCCTGAGACAACCTTATTACAGCGCTAGCTAGAGGGCAGTTGTCAGCAGTTGTTCTCCTGCTCATGTCTGAGGAGGAGGAAGCATGCCTTTCAAAGAGGCCAGAGATCTGTTGCACTCCAATCATGCCTGTGAATAATGTGATCAGCAGAAAAACTGTGTGTGAGCCTACTCAGGGAAACCTACCCCTAAAAACTCACTGCATTAACGAACCAATGCAACTTTGTCTGGAACCTTTAGGTGCATTCTGTGGAAACTTTGGAATGGTCTTGGTGTTACATTTTTTGTAAGACCATCTGTATTTTGTACAGCTTTACACTACATTCCTACATATACTGTAGATTTGGACATGATTTCAACTGCACACAAGCAGTTTTAAAAAAAACAAAAAAAAAGTGAAGCTGCCATAAAGCAACCTGTGTGTAAATGACTGGAGAGTTTTCCACAACAAAGAAAGTTCAGTCAGTATTGACTGAAAACGATAGGCAAACCCCAGGGAATGTAGTGCACTTTTCAAAATGTAAATCAGGCCTTCAGTGAGTCGCACAGGCCTCTCTCTCCCCTGCTGCTCAGAAATCTTCACCTTTAAACAGCAGAACAATAATCAATCGAGCATTATTAATGCTGAAATCATTCATGTGCACTAGTGTGTTACCCTGCTGAGTGTAAAGCCACCAAAGAAATAACACCCATAAAGTGTATTACATTATGTGCATTAAGTAGTAAAAAAAAAAAAAGGGGGGGGGGCACCTATCATAGCTGCTTATTACGGTCAGAATTTATGAGAGTTGTTGCCATCTACTAAGATCTGGATTTTGTTGTTAATCACCCAGAGACCTTATAGTTGGCACTGATCATGAACTATTAACATAGAGCACATCCTCCAGAGGCCTTTGAAACCTTTGACTTCCTGTCAGTATGTTCCTACACTGCATTTCTCTTAATCCCTATGGTTTTGGTGCACCGTACCAAGAATTTCAGTCTTGAGACAGAAAAGAATCATGTATGAAAGCTTCAATCTTTAATAAGCCTTGTTTCCTTGCCATGTTACATGCAAGTCCTGACTCTATCCCTCAAAGACCACAGTGTGAATTTTTCACAAGCCATGTCTCTGTTTCTTGTTCATGAGTTGTCTCCATACACAGGGGCTTAGTCCTTTCATGGAGCACAGCCCAGTGTATTTATCGGATATTAGAAGCTCGCGAGGGGTGCAGCAGTGCCCAGCAAATGGAAGAGGAAAGGAATGAGGGCTCTCCTTCATTACAGGGCCAGATATAAATCAAACTAATTATGGAGCCACTACAGTATCGAACCCATGGAGAGGAAATGAAATGATCAGAGGCAGGTCGCAGCTCAACACAGAGTGAGTTAATGAAAATATTAATTACCTGATGATATACTGGGAATCTGGAGCCTGCCCTGACTCCCACACATCCCTCTCCCTCACAAACCCCCCACCACAGAGAGCATTTGTTTTAATTGAGTAATAATAAGATCGTTACATTTGGCTGAATCACTTGATTTGAATGGGTAATTGACCAATAAAGGCCCATGATAGCCAATTATAAAATACAATGTAGCACTAATTAGTTAGCAACTCGTAAGTGTCTTGACTATCATTGAGATCATTACACTTCAGCACAGCTGGGGGGGGGGGGTTAGGTAATAAAACAAAAGCAACGTGAGCTCCCTGAGTGAGCTTGATCAACATTGCAGAACTTAAAATAGTTGTCTCTGTAACTTTTACTGTTTCTTTTTGGTACACAAATACACCCTCAACTGCAAGTGAACATTATGGTGTTATTTGCTGTTAATATCAGATTTTAGCCTCATGATCGATTTTCTTGGTGTTTTCATTCTGAATTATTCAGTGGTACACTTTATCTCCTCACCTTCCCCTCTCCCCACACTGCTGCCCCGCCCTCCCAGCCTCTGCCAAACCATTTGTCACATTGGTCAATAAGTGGGTAAAATTTGGATCCTGACTGTGTGGGACAGGGTGACTTGTAGGGTGTAGCTAGGGTGGGGGGGGGGGCAGACAGATAGTATTGCACAACAGTCAATCACTGTAATTAGAGGAGGTATCAACAGTAGTCTGGTCCACTGAGGTTTGAGGTAAAGGATGTGTTGAAGTTCTAGCTATTCTTAGGATCCGCAAACTCAATGTTCTGCATGAATGAGTGATCCTTTTGAATATGTTAATTTATTTGCATATATATAAAATATATGTACAATATTTTTATTTTTATTTTTTTAAATTTGAGTTAATCTGTCTGCTGTCCACTGTCAGTTGGTTACTCCAAGACAGTGCCGTTCTGTTTTGGAATGTGGTCTCTGTCACACAAAGTCATGTAACTCTGACACCTGTCCATCAGTGTGTATCTGTTATGACCATTCATTTAGATAGATAGATAGATAGATAGATAGATAGATAGATAGATAGATAGATAGATAGATAGATAGATAGATAGATAGATAGATAGATAGATAGATAGATAGATAGATAGATAGATAGATAGATAGATAGATAGATAGATAGATAGATAGATAGATAGATAGATAGATAGATAGATACTTTATTAATCCCAGAGGAAATTGTACATATCCACTGCTCAGGCATTACATAACGAAAAATACTGAATAAACACCAGAACAAAAAGAAACACTGACATCTCAGGACATACCACAAGACATACACTACACTAACAGACACATGCAGCACTAACAGGACTTATATACTAAACTATAACTAAAATGTAAACACTATCAAATTAAAATATAAACAGTATAAAATTTTAAAAATATAACAGTATTAAATTAAAATATAAACAGTATAAAATTAAATTAAAATATAAAACAGTATAAAATTAAAAAATATAAACAGTATAAAATTAGATTAAATTAAATTAAATTAAATCCATTCAACCCCGTGCTGACCTCGCCACCCCCCCCCCACTCCTCCTGAGAGAGTCATTGTACCCCCTGATGGCACAGTGCACGAAGGAGTACCTCAGCCTCTCTGTGGAGGCGCTGTCTGCAGCTGAAGGTGCTTCTCTGCTGGGAGAAGGTGGTGTGTAGGGGGTGGCTGGTGTTGTTCATGATGGCCTTAACTTTAGACATGGTCCTGCTCTCCAGAAGCATATCCACATAGTCCAGGCTCAGCCCGACCACTGAGCCCGCTCTGCGGATGAGAATTTATCCATCCATTTTACTGCTTTTGTCCGGTGTCGTGGGTCATGGGGAGCTGGAGCCTATCCCAGCTGGCTTCGGGCGTGAGGCGGGGGAAACTCCGGGCGCGACGTCAGTGCACCGCAGTTATGACCAGTTTAAGCATAATATGGGTCTTCCACAAGTTTGTTGTTACATGATGTGTATCAAAGTTTTATCAAAAGTCTTCAACTAAAATATTAAAAGTAGATTTTAAAAACAATAACATATGTAATATATTCATCAATTTGTGACCTGTAAATGTATTTCTCAACTTTTAATGATGTAAAACAAAGGAAATCCCCTTCGATTTCAAGCAAGTAAGTTCGTTTCAGGTAAATTACCCCATAGGGCAATTAGTCAGTAAGAAAATAGTATATTAGACTTACTCCTTCAGCTTGTACACAAATCGATTGTTTGAGCTTTACCACTTTCTTTAAAAAATTTAATTAAGTACTACCCCCCTTCACCATCACATTATTATCTAAAGAAATTTGAAACAGAGAGAAAAATTGTGCCTAAAAAGTAGTTTAGGTCAACTAATTAACCAGAGAAGGAAAGCCCAGGGATGCTGGGCCTTGCAATTTAAAATTTAGTAGCATTCAGTGTTCCTTCAACAAAATATCTATATCAACAATTTAAACAACCCACATCTCACCAATGCAAGGCACTTTTTAATTACTGCCATTTTCACCTGCTTTGCTTTCCTTAGGCAAATGTTAAGCTGCAAACGAAATGTGCTATTTTATTGTGTTAGGCATTTCTACCATTTTTGTAGTCAACCAGCTACAATGACCATTTTAAATAAGAATAAGTGGTACAAGAGATGACTTGGATGTGACACACTAGATATCTAGTGTTTGATATAAAGTTAAAGTGGTGTGCGGCAATCACCAATTCATTATTAGGTCCAGGGTGGTGAAATTAGTTCAGAGAGCTAAGAAGTTAACATTTAATGAGCAACTTGGCTCACAAACATTAAATTAAGAAGCTGGTATTATTTTAGTGACACAGTGCAGATGTTAAATTAACAGATTTGGTGAGTAAGTTTAGTGAGCTAATGTGCTAATGTTAGATGAAACCATCCACCTATCCATCCATCCATCCATTGTCTTGAAGTCAAGAAGACCTTAATCGTTTCATTTTCAGCCCTTTTTTCAACTTTGCAGGTTATGAAGTCTATCCAAGCAAGCTACGAGGGAGAGGGGGTACTCCCCCAAATGCATCACCAGTGCATCGCCGTGCTACATTCAATTTATGTTTATTTTGCATTTTAAGCTTATCTCTATTTTCTTAAGAAGACCTCTGTTAAATAGTCTGCGAGCATGCCGAATAAAATCAACCTTAATTTTTAAATGAGGTCTTTGTTAAAAACTAGGTGTTTATATCTGTCTGTCACATTGTACTCAAACCTTCACTAAAATTGGTACAAGAGTGTGTTTTTTACTGCTTGTGAACATACATGTTCTTTTGTGGACCTCAAAAATGGCACACATGGTTACCTAGACATCCAAAAAATCAACCTGACAGCAGATATAGGACAGCAATTGAAGTCTGAAGTTGAATCGGACATTGGGCAGATTTTGCCCAAAAAAACTGCAGGACATTTCATTACAAGGTCAGTTTTAACCACTCTCGAAGATGGTTTTGAGAACAATTTGATTATTCGTAGAATTTAGTTTTTTGCTTATTTATTAATTAATTAGGTAGTTACTAACCATAAACCAAGCTCTGAAACATTAGGACAGATCCATCAGTGTGACTTCTGACTCAAGCATAATTTATCATGTGAATCTCTATCAGTGATGTGGAGCATTCAGTATGCCATCTATCTGACTCATGGGGAGTCATTGAGTGAATTTTACATAGGTGGTGGCTTTCCTGCATTCAGAGTGACAGGCTAATCAGTACTTTGTCAAAGCTGACTCTGGCTCTACCTGTCAAAGCTAACAATCTTCTGCTGGGCCAATGAAGTCCCCTGAGTAATAAAAGGAAGAGTTGATTTCGCACTGTGTGACCTACGAGGTGTGAAGTCAGGACGCTGAGAACTCGACAATCAATGTAAGAACATGTGGTATTGATGAAAACTGTCAGAAATTACTGAAATCTAACATAGGATCCTGCAGGCACTCTGTGGGTGTCTCTCGGGCATGATCACGATTAATACAGAATGTTTTTAGAGTGGTATAACAGTGACGTAAGGCTGCAGCAGCAGCAAGTCTATTGGATTTAATAGATTGTCCTGATACCTGAGAAGTCAAGGCATCTTGGTGAAATGCCCTTGAGCAATATATCATCAAACTTTTTCCTGTTTTCTTTTTTCATACTGGACACATTCGCACAGCTTCAGAAAAGGAGACTTTTCAGTTACGTGATCACTTGGTGCAGCACTTGTCATCTTTATGGGTTGCTGACCATCCAACTGGCAACACACAGGTTAAGATCCTGATCTGACAACTGTGTCAACTGCATTGGATATTTCAGTAAGGAGATCTAGAGGATGATATTCCAGTCCTAGTAACAAGAGACTAATAAGATCAAATAGAGACAATCAATGGCCAGTAAACTGAGCTGTCTTTTTGTCTCCCTCTTGTACTCTCTTATGTGGTTGTTTCCTCTTCAGAATGTTGATTTTTGTATGGTTTTCTAAAACATTCCCAATTCCCTGAACATGCAATAGATGGTTTAGTTTTGACTGAATACTGATGTTATTTGTTTTAAAATGTGTAAATATTTGTAGGAAGAATAATGTCACCGCTTTTAGTGACATGAGAATGCTTTTAACATGGGATATCAAAGATGGATCATTTATTTGACAGACTGCTTCCAGACTTACCTCTAAGCCTTTATTCCCAGCCCAGGCCTAGTGTAAGGTTCTGGGATTTAAGGCTAAAAGAATCAGTCTATTACCCAGTTAGTCAATCAATATGTTTAATCCCCACTTATCCGATGATTGATTTGTTTGCTGAGTCATCTCTTAAAGAAATTTGCAAGTTCCCTTTCTGCTAATGTGAGAACATTTTTCTTTTCAATTCTTTTATATCTTGGCAAAATGAAGAAATTTATGTTTTGGCTCATCAGTTTACATTAAGAAAAGTTTAGGATTTCTTAGTTTTCTGTGTCGCTCCCAGGCGGACCGGGGTCGCACCTGGAGTTTGCCCCGTCTCACGCCCTAGACCAGCTGGGATAGGCTCCAGCTACCCGTGACCCGCTACGGCTATAATAAAGCAGTTCGGAAGATGAATGAATAAATGTGTTCTTTGTGTCCAAGGTGTATAATTTATCTCCAGGGATGAACATAACTTAGACTTTTTGTTTTGTCCTATGAAGGTAAATTGATTTGGGGATGCATATAGTCAGTATTTGTTGTGTCACATAGCATCAGGGTTGTGTGTGTGTGTGTGTGTGTGTGTGTGTGTGTGTGTGTGTGTGTGTGTGTGTGTGTGTGTGTGTGTGTGTGTGTGTGTGTGTGTGTGTGTGTGTGTGTGTGTGTGTGTGTGTGTGTGTGTGTGTGTGTGTGTGTGTGTGTGTCTGTGTGTCTGTGTGTCTGTGTGTCTGTGTGTGTCTGTGCGTGCGCGCACATGTGCATATGTGTGTGTTTACCACGTCAGGAGCAAAACACCAAACGGCCATGAATCATCAAATTAGACTTCTGTTGTCTTGCTAAATGAGCTGTAAAGTCGTAGCCCAGTGGAGTTTACATCTTCAGAAGGGGGGGGGGGGTTGACAGGCATGTTATTATTGTACTTCTATTTGAATTGTCAGTAACCTTCAATCGAGTAACTATTCAGCCATTGTGTGTGTGTGTGTGTGTGTGTGTGTGTGTGTGTGTGTGTGTGTGTGTGTGTGTGTGTGTGTGTGTGTGTGTGTGTGTGTGTGTGTGTGTGTGTGTGTGTGTGTGTGTGTGTGTGTGTGTGTGTGTGTGTGTGTGTGTGTGTAGAACTGCATCAACATTTGTTCCCCATGCTTCTCAGTCTGAGTTCAGCAAATGAGTTGAACCAACCTTCCTGGGCACTCTTTCCTCTTCACTCCAACATCTCATGAAATATTTAACGTGCCTCACAGTAACCCCCCTCTCTCGTTCTCAGTCTTATTCTCTCTCTTTCTCTTTCACAGTTTTCTTTCTGCCATTCTAGCTGATGGTCACAGGACGGAAACGTTAAGCCCCACTAGATTTTTACAGTGCAAGTGATATCCTATCACCTTATCTCTCTCTCTCTCTCTCTCTCTCTCTCTCACACACACACACACGCACACACACACACACACACACACACACACACACACACACACACACACACACACACACACACACACACACACACACACACACACAGAGTGAACTTCCACTTTACATTGCTATATTATTTCATGCATGATTTCAGTCCCCATTTCATTGTATTCAGGCTGGGTGTAGAGAGGTAGCTGGATACAAATTTGACACCCGGCCGATCGGCAGCTGCTGGCTGTTTAATCAACAGTGATGAATATTTGATGGCGTGTCGGCGGGCAAACGGTGGCCGACACTCTCCTCATTATAGGAGTCCATGTGTACAGAGGAAGATATTCAATATCTACTGATGGGGGGACTGGCCTCTCTCGGCCACATGAAGGGCCCCCAAAGAAAAACAGCATGTTATATACATGTTTATACAAAAGCACATATTATTGTATTCAGTAATAAGTATAAAGTATCGTAATTTAGGCTTACTCTATCACGTAAGAGCATTTATAAGTTTAACGCCATCATAATATAGCAGTTAGCAAGGGTCTTGGTATTTGAATCACATTTCTAGTATCGCACTGAGAATATAGTTTTGTAATATGACAAATAATTTATTGTAAATTAGAAATTTAAAAAGTGTAGTTCATCCCAAAGGACGACTGAGGAAATATTTGAATCCTTGGGAGCAATAAAACCAAAGGAAGGCCATTTTCTCTGTAGATTCATATATAAAGGCTTTTATTGAAAACTTCAGATTAAACTCAGCATCAGGCTGACAAGTAAAACTTTCAGGGTTGCACAGTAAGGTGAGTATGAAGGTCATCACCAAGGTCAAAGGATAAGATCACTAAAGTGTTTCTTCAGCTTTAATATACTGTATGTGTGCGGATGTAATTCCCCCTTTTTTCTGAAAGATTGAAAACAATGGGTTAGGCTTAGTTCTCCACACTTCTGGTTTAAGACAATTTAGGTTGATTTTTTTTTTCTTAGATTTTATATAACAATTAAATAAGCTGATCATGATATATTGTAATTCATGACAACAAAAGATGTTTTTCTCTAGCTGACATGAAACTACAGCTATGTTTTGGTTAACTGCTAAGAGGTTTGATGCATAACTTAAATTTTACTTCCCTTTTCTTAGTTTGATGGCAGAATCTCCTTATTTGGTGTTGCACTGCCTTCTGTTTCCAGTTTTGCGCCCCTCGCATCATTGCATGTCGTCTGTCTGAGGCACGTGTGGTCAATGGCAACAGGGAAATGGGTTCAATACGAGGGTTCAAAGTGCGCTCTGCCCCAGGTACTGATGGCTCTTGAGAGGCAGGACTTGAGACGTAAATGGCATTTAGGTAGTAGGACAGATTTAGCATGAAGTGACATTTGGTTGACAATATGTAGCCTTTTTTTTTTTTTTTATTACAGTACAACATCCCACAACAAACCAGCATCACAAGCCCTTTGATGATTTAATGCTGCACTTTATCAGGGTGGATGTCAAATATTTGGGCAAAGCTTTGACACATCATCATCTTAGAAAAGAAGAGAATTTTTTTTCACTTTTTCCACACAGGAGGACAGACTTGGAGTTAAATTATATAATGTAAACCTTAAAATGAAATTATGACTGAGGAATTAAAAACAGTTATTTGTGCAAAAACAATAAATTTCATGGTTAGACATCATACCTGTCCAAAGCTGTAAATTCAACAACTGCTATGAAAAGTGCTGTTTGTAGCTGTGGGTGGCATGAATGCTCAATAATGACCTACAAAAAGACTGAAACAAGTACCTAGGTCTTCAAAATAAAACTGCAAAATGGCTCTTGGGTAGTTTCAACATATAAGGTGTGTGTTTGTTTGCTTTAGTGTAGTTGAGATTGGAGTCCTGTCCAATGTGGAACATTTAATGAAGTTTACAACAATACATTCAGATTCATCTAACCCTCTGGATTGAAGGGAGTTAAAGAGAGGTTTTAAAACTGCAGCAGCTAGTGTACTTAGAGAGCTGAAGCAGAGTAAATGAGCAGCTTTAGGGACAGTTTTTATTTCACAGATTGAAGTGGCACACTGCAGTTACTGGACTGTTGTCTGTAATGAAATTCTATAAAGTACCAAAAATGTCACTTTGGCACTGTAAAGACTTCAGATGTTCAACTAATTTGGATGATATTGCACTCTAATTAAGGCTGCTATCATTGGCTAGCTCATTTTATTTGTTTCCAAAATCAAAGTATGTGGTACTGTCCAACTTGCTTTGCAATTAAATTTTTAACTCTCTCTACAATGAAATAAGTTTCAGCTCTCCTCTCAAAGGAAATTACACTTGGGAAATCATATCTTCTCTGAGCCCTGCTTTATGCTTAATCTTAAATCTACAACACAGAAGTTCATTCTAGCCTTTGCTATCTCCAAATAATCAGATAGTTTTGAATATTCTGAAAGAAATATTTTAACAATTCTGTTTTCCTTTTAATTATTGAATTGCTTTGTCCTCAAATTCTCCTTCAAACTACATAAAATAATTTAGGTTTCTTCCATGTGTGATTATTTGTCAGTAAAATATTCAATACAAAACATGTGCTGGCAGACTTTGATCTTTTTGTGCTGCATGAAAATAGGAATTTTAATTTTGCTTTTTATAATACAAGCTACCTGCATATCCATGAAGGAAACCTGCCCATTTTTCAATCCCTCACTAGCTACATGACAAGAGGTCAGCCCCTCAAGATCAAATATTTTTCTTACTAAATGACGGATTTATTAGACAAATAAGTTGCTCGTCTGACTCTGAACCCTGTGTGATTGAAATATACCCCTGTGTCAACAGCATTGCCTCTCAAACCCGGTCCCGGGCGATGAAGGGCTGCCACAGCGGATTACTGAGCAAATATAAGTGGGAAATGAGTGCAGATCTGGGGGATCTACCCATCCACATCCCCGGTTTGACATTTCCGTCCAAAGGCCAACCTTCCTGCGCTTTGTTAGATCAACGGAGCCCCTCGATGAGACCTCTTATTACTTCTTCTTCTTCTTCTTCTTTTTGTATTGTTTTAAGATACTGCAAGAGTAGAACAATGTCAAAAACAAGGACAAGAACAAGGTGCGTCAATTCAACGAAATGAATCAACTCGGTATTCGCGTGCTGTTTCTTTTTTTTTTTTTTACTTCAGTCTGTAATGTTGTAATTCTAATGATCTAATCAATCTTAACCTGAGCGCCTAACAGCTGCGTTTAGGACGGGCCCACTCACTTCCGCTTAGAGCTATAGTGAAAAGTCGTGAGCTCGTAAATTAGAGCGCCTGCGTTACGTTAACGTGCGCAGAAATCAGTGTTTCGCGATGTGGTGTCAGAGACTCCCTCATCTCGTCTGTCAGGAATCCAATTTCCTTTTATTTACATGCACGGTATAGATTAATTACTCTCCCGACTAGTAGCCTGAAGGAATTAAGTTATGAGATCCTTTGGTCGGCTTCATGATTAATCCATTGCGGCCTATGAATGACGATGGAGAGAAAGTCATCAATGTGCGTGAGACGGGATGATAATAATAATAATAATAATAATAATAATAATAATAATAATAATAATAATAATAATAAGTAATTTTTCAGCTAAACGAATTGTTAACATAAACGTTTATTATTTATCGATTTAATGTCCTGTACTGGGAATTTAAGTATTTTTCCAATGCTATAATTGGCTCAGACGGAACACCCAAAGGATGAAATAAGGTTGATGGGGGGGGTGGGGGAGGCAAGAATTATTTGAACATTAACAAGTGGGGAGTCCCTTTCGGGCCCTGGCTAAAACTGTAGCAATACCATCCGGTGATGCTGAGACCTGCTATTGATGGAGCTTTAAGGGTTATGATATCGGTGAAGTTACTGATGAAATATCCCCCTGATTAATAGAGGACTCTGTCGTAAAGGGCTGACATATGGTAGGCGAGGCAGCTGGGGACGGTACCTCAGGCATCCCCTACAGCCATTAACATATTAGAGGTTATTGTGCAGGCAGACAGTCCGACTTCATCCAGAGCCCTTGTGCAGAGAGACAGCACCCCAGAGCTGTTTGATATAGGCTTTCAATAATGCATTACTCTTCAATCCGCCGGCGGAACTGTTCGTGGTGCTGAAATTATTGCCATGTGGTGCGTATGGTGCGTATGGATGGATGGATGGATGGATGGATGGATGGATGGATGGATGGATGGATGGATGGATGGATGGATGGATGGACGGACGGACGGACGGACGGATGGATGGATGGATGGATGGATGGAGAGAGGGAGGGATGGAGAGAGGGAGGGAGGAGGGAGCGAGGGATGAATGGATAGATAGATAGATAGATAGATAGATAGATAGATAGATAGATAGATAGATAGATAGATAGATAGATAGATAGATAGATAGATAGATAGATAGATAGATAGATAGATAGATAGATAGATAAAAAACGGTATTGATAAATTTAAAAAAAATCAAAATACAGTATAATGTTTTACTCCCTCACGATAAGGAGTCTTTCACTCTTCTGTCCATATGGCCAAAAGCAATACAAAAATATTAAGGAACTGAATTATCTGCAGTTCAAGCGCGGCGTCTTTATCTGCCTGCTTCTCCCTGAAAAGGAAGATGTAGCGATCTGGAAATATTGCATTTTATATCGGCAAACCATGATTAATATTGTATTAACCCCGCCTGAAAATTAGTTTTTTTAATGACAGCTGAAAAAAAGTGAGGTTACACAAAAATATTTGAAAGCAGGCCCACCTGCGTGTAATACTTGGAATATAATGGATGTATGTTCGTAAAAAAAATTAACTTTTCTCTA
This sequence comes from Antennarius striatus, assembly GCF_040054535.1. Taxonomy (NCBI): domain Eukaryota; kingdom Metazoa; phylum Chordata; class Actinopteri; order Lophiiformes; family Antennariidae; genus Antennarius; species Antennarius striatus. The sequence goes on from NC_090776.1 coordinate 15,722,659, forward strand.
ATTTCTTCTGACTCTCATTTTGTCTCTTCGTTGTCAGGATATTCCGTCTCTGCTGTGACATTTCGTTTGGCGTTGATTAATAAGGCCAAAGCTGGAATAATTTCACACATGCAAATGATCATTCATGTGTGGAAAAAATTGTAGATGACTTTAAAACACATCATACGAATTATTTTACAAAGTTAGTTAATATCCGTTTACAAAAATATATTATTTTTATGAGAATATTATTGCAATCATTATTATTATTATTATAATTATTGTAGTTTTTGTCTGCTTTCATTAGTTTACACAATTTGTACGTAAGTGTATTGAACATAAATAATTAAGAACAATACAGTTTGAACTCAGACAAAGGCCTGCGATTTGTTTGGGGGGGGGGGTTGTTATGTTTTTTTTCATTTCCTAAAATTTGTTATGGTTTGCAATTTGCTTCAATATACAAAAAATACAAGATAGACCAACTTTGAAAAAGAAAACAATCATTATTTCGATCAACCAACATTTTAGATGAACGTATACAAACAAAATAAGACAAAATGGTTAGGACAAAAAAACAAGCTTAAAGCCTATAATTAGATTGTATCAACTCTTTATATTAAGTTGTGACCACAATTGCGCGTTTAAACATCACGCCCATAACTGACGCGTCACAATTATTGTGTGCCCATTCACAACCAGAAAACAAACATAGCTTTCTTTCTTCAATTTATTAGAAGATTGCTGGAACACACCTCCCTGTTGAATTTGGCTTACAGGATGAATAGGCTAGTACCAATAAAAGTAAGAGGACAACAGAGGAGAAGATGTGCGAGAAGGAAGGAGACAGTGGGACATTTCTCCATGATGCACATGTCGCTGCAGTTTGGTGAACATACTTGTGCACAAAGTAAAATATTACTTACACAACGTTTCCGTAACAATTAACACGACAAACAACGTGGTGATCGTAATGTGAAAACAGGCATTTAACAGTGACTTACACCATCCACAACATAAGTAGACAGCTCTACTGTACGCAGTGATTCTTTTTCCAATGCATAGAGCGTTTGCACTGCAAACTGAAACACGTGAAAGAAGAACTTCGGGGGTTTTTTCTCCTTAATTAAGAAGACAAGGCTCTCGATCATTCTGGATCTGAAAGTTTTCTTATCATACCAATGGTGTCGATAAACCTTGTAATTTATTCCCCAAAAAACCCCGGAGCTCACCTCTGATTAGGGACAACGTGACGTCTGTATATACAAAACCATTTCGACATATATAACCGACATATAAACATAAAGGGTATTTTGTGCAAATTAAAAATAAATATATCTCTAGATGTGACAGCCTACATAGGCTCAATTTCTGCCCGTGAATTAGGATTTCATGCAGGCCTACAGTTTCTTTTTGTTTTCTTTTGTTTTTTTTTCAGTCGTAAAGATTTGCGAACTAAATTATAGCAGCCTCCAAAGAATAATGAACAGATGAATAAATTAAAGAGATTAATTCTGTATCAACAACGACAAAAAAAATCAAACCGAAAAACACCAGTTCAACAATCAATGAGGTAATTCGTAAATGGCTATACTTCAAATAATAGGCCTATTTCGGAGAAAATAACTCGCTATAGTATCAAGCAAATTACTTCTTTCCACATGTTTGAAAAGGCAATGTCGACGACGCTAAACTTTTCCCTCGAAACAACTGAGCGAAATTTTTGTGTAAATCTGTTATTTGCATACTTCACATTCACCGATAACGTGAAAATTAAAAAAGATATATGAAGCCTCGTAAAATGGGTATCTAGAGCCCATTGTGCACCAACGTGTAAAATCGCTGGAGACAAAAAGACTGAAAATGTGTGTCTTGGTGTCCATTGGTCCCCAAATTCAGTCACACAACTTTAAGGTTTCCCTTTTCTTTTCTTTTTCTTTTCTCCTCTCCTCTCACCTCCCATCAGTGAGAAGCGGAAAATTTCAACCTTTTCTGTTTCTGTCTTTGGTTGCAAAACCATACTCGCACCACATTTTTTTTCAGGTCCAACTTTTCAGCTATAGCTGCTATTTTCTCGGACGACGGCCGCGGCTGAACGGCGAAGTAAGCCTCCAAAGACCTCTTTTCGGGGGCCGCTATGGAGGTCCTCTTGCGTTTCTTCTCCGCTCCGTTGAAAATGTCAGGTTTGCTCATTTTCTCCCTCTGGGCCCCCTCGGCCTCCTCCAACCAGGCCTGGAGGATAGGTTTTAGCGCGATCATATTGTTGTGGGAGAGAGTTAAAGACTCGAATCGACAAATTGTACTTTGACTCAGTGAACCCACGCCAGGGATTTTGAGATTAGCGAGAGCACCTCCTACGTCCGCCTGGGTGACCCCCAGCTTGATCCTCCGTTGCTTGAATCTCTCTGCGAACGCCTCCAGCTCCCTTGGGTCTGTGTCCGAGTCATTGATGGAGGGGAGTCCGGCGTTTGTGAGCCCTGGACCGCCTTGACTCCCCCCGTGATGACCCGGTAAGAGCCCGTGGTGTGTGAGAGGAGAGTTCATGCTCATAGCCTGGTGCGAGAGGTGACTCAAGCCGTGCATGTGAGAGTGCGGATGGGACGTGGAGATGATCCCGCCACCGCCACCTCCGCCGGCCCCGCCACCTCCTCCGCCGGTCCCGTCGTGCGCACTGGACATGAGAGTGAGGGACGAGGAGCTGATGTGGTCCATGATGTCCGGGGGCTCCAGGTTCTGGTGGTGGTGGTGGTGATGGTGATGATGATGGTGGGCCAGTGGAACAGTGGATGTCGATGAGCATGGCACGGTGTTCATCGTGTGGTAGGTGGCGTCGGGCTTGAACGGGTGTGTCTTGCCCTGGGACACAGCTATGTCCACGGCAGCCAAAGCCTCAGCCCGGGCCAGGAGGGTCTCATCCAAACTCGCAAATATGTTACTCTGCAGCTGCGAGAGTGAAAATCAGAAGGAAGGGGGGATGGAGGAATGGATGCGTCCGACATGGGTAAGAAAGGGGGAGAGACACGGAGAAGAAATATGAATTAAGATATTCGATAAAGGGAAAATATAAATATATGCATCAATCGGGACTTTTAACACAGCCAAAGTATTCCCTAATACGCAGGAAGTAAAACAGAACACAAAAACAATAAAGTCATTCATTTTCTGACTGTCCTTTCAAAGAGAAGATTCTTCCACTGATTGTAGAATACATGAAAAAAAAAAAGCGTTAAGCGCGCGTATTGACTGTGTGTGCCTTGGAGCAAATCGTATTACGCACGGGATCAGCGCAACATACAGCCGAGGCACAAAATAGGACAAAAGTCAAAGTTTCCGTGATTAATTTACCTGTGGAGTTTGTAGACAGGCTCTTCTAATAGCTTCTGAGCTGGAATGCAGGGTGGTGTACTTATGCTCGGGTAAAGAGGGATGCATCGCGAAGTGCGGCTGTTTGCTGTTCATGGACATCATCTTGGCGAGCTTCTCCAATTAAAGTGCAACGGAAGAAGGGGAGAAACGGCTACTACAGCTGGAAAAAAAACAGTGATCCTTTGCCTATCCAGTAATGATGCCGTGTAGTTCGCTGTGTAGTGCGCCGAGTTGCAGCCTTGAGCCCGAAGATCACAGAGATGCCTGCAGTCTCTCAGACGCACTTATCTGTCTACTGTTTCCCCACTGCTGGGGATGAGAGGCTCTTACACCTGAGCGCCTCAGATCTCGTCAAGCTCCGTGCTCGGCTGCTCTCGCGAGACATGAACTGCCAGAACCGTGAACAAGCTGACAGATAAGAAGCGCTCACAGGGCGTCTGGAGACTGCGTTTTAAAGGGCTCACACACTCCATCCAGTCACGGAACCACGTCGGTCCCAGTGTCTCTAGGCCTTATTCTTTACCTAGAGGCCGTTAAACCATTGGCATAATGCTGCATATTCTAGTAGACTTGGGGTTTTTTTACTATAATATATCGTAGTGGGGCTTTTTTTTTTTTTTTTTTTAAAGATTATTCTATTTTGTTATTCCCGCGTAACGCCAAAGTACATAGTCCCAATAATATTTAACAGCAGGAGTAGTACGGACGCATTAGCGCTGTCTTAAACCTTAGAAGTAATGACGCCACAATCTTATCATTAAAGTCCATCATCGCCAGATGAGCACTAAACAAATTGATTTAATACACCACCGTAACCTTGTACAGTCTTTACCTAAATTAATTAATCCCAATGAATTAACATTTCATTTATTCAAACCACAACGGTTACCCAATTAAAATTTAATGCAGCGATTAGAGGTATGTGAAATATATATGATATCGTTAAATTTGCATAATAAATAAGGTGCTTTCTGGTATAATGGAATTATTGCGCGTGTGAGGTCTCTAATGTGTACATCTGCACGAACACGACGCTTTCCCTACTTTTAATGGCACCAAATTAATTAGTTTAATGTAAGCTGGTGCAACTAATCAAGAGCAGTAGCACAAAACTGAGAATTAGGAAAGTACAAAAATACTATTTGAATTCCCAATTTTACTAGACTGTTGAAAATTAACCACAAAATAAAGGCCAACAAAGCCCATGTAAATAAGAAAGGCTAACTTGCATGTCACTAGAGCACTGCAAACCAGACACACAAATGGCAGGGTGAGACACACATCATTTCAGTGTTCTACCAGTTTAATTCCAAAGTCTTACAATGCAATATTTTATTCAAGGTATTGTTTTCCATGAGAGTCATTCTTGTCTGCCTACGAATGAAGATTTAAAAGTTGTTAAATCAGAACAGTAATTGTCAAAAAGACAATGCAAAACATCTGACGAGAATACTTTGCATGCATTTTTTTCTTTCAATTTACGAAATATTACAGCAGACAAAATGACAACAGACAGTAACGTCTGACATCACACTCATGTATTATGTATAAAGGTTCTGGTCATGTTTTGCTGTGAATCCTGATGCAGTCACACTATAGTGAGAACTTAGGTTCAGTTTATTCCAAAACCTTCACGTGAGCTTTGAGAGTTTGGTGGGACTGCTCACATTAAAGGGACTGTGAGACTTTCTCTTTGCTGGCTGGGTGATGTTCAGCATATAATCATCTTTTGCTGTGTTTGTAGGTTTCCCGTTGCAGCTGGAGAAAGAGGGATTTATGTGACCTGGAGAGCCAGAGTGGCCAGCCTTATTTTCTTCTAATGCATTAAACAGCAAATCAAAAGACAATTCATCATTTTGAGAGGATACTCCAAGACCTGTGCAGTCAGGGATGTCAACCTCTGCATCGCTGCCTAATCCATGCGTAGCAAAACCTTCCTCTGAAGAGATTTTTGGAGGCTCTTTGTCATTCAAGGAGTCGTCTGTGTCGTCACACGGTGCGTGGCTTGACGAGACATCCTGACTGGGTTGTTCCGTGACAAGAGTGTCATCCAAGTCTGCAGGAGTGGATGCAGCCAATGACAGCTGCGACCCTCTGCTACTGGAACTCTCGCCATCCAGCATCGAGTCCAACTCTGAGATTTTGTCCAGATAAGCTGCATCCATGGAAGCCTCGCTGGACATGTGAGAACTTCCAGGCTCATCGCTTACAAAATTGGCACATGTGGCTCCTTTAACTGAGCTTTCTTTACTTGGACTTGGTTCACCAGATTTAATTCTTTGCCAACCTCCCCACAAAACAGACTTTGATGGTTCAACATCAGAACTTAGAGGAAAGTCTTTATGGAATTTGTCAAGGCTGCTGAAATGGTTCTCCGTCAGACTTTTACTCGGACTAGGAAATTCTTCAAAATTTAGCTTCCTCAAATAAGACATCGGTTTGAATGCAGCTTTCTTTTCTCGCACGCCAGGGCTCCTCAGAGTCAGGGACTGGAAGGCAGAGGATGGTGTGGTGGGCAAAGCCTCAGAGGAGATGGCTTTGAAGTCCTCTGCCAGATTCTTACTAACATCTTTGTGCTCCGTAGACGGCAAACATATGAAACTGTGATTTCTAGAAAAACATTGATATTCAGCTTCTGGATTACTGCAGATTGAGCCCCTCTCATTGTCACTCAAGCTTCTTATCATCATGTTGATCTTCTGTTGCTGAGTAAGAGCTTCTGATCCAGCTTTGCTGCTCTTACAACCATCATGCACTACAGGACGTCGGTTCTCAGGCCCTCCGACCCGAGACTCCAGTTCTTCAATGTACTGGTCACTGCGCTCCAGAGCTCTCTTCAAGTGGTCTGCATCACGTTCATACTGCTGGATTTTAGCCTCCAGTGCTGCCACTGTGTATCGGCCAAACCTGGGGACAGATTATTGTCTTTAAAACTGTTGTTTGTTTGTTAGGGGCTTGACAGAGCAAATACATAGGTGAAGTTATTCATACAGTGACATAGAAAGTTGTATTTATAAAGCTTTAACACAAGATACTTACTTCTGTGGTGATCTGTTTGCCACTTCTGCTTTCAATCTCATATTCTCCTGGACAAGGTCAACATTTTGAGATCGCAATGCCTTATTTGTCTGAGGATACACATTTGCAGAATGTACGCATTATTCCACAAGTAGCAAAATAACTCAAGTTATGATACAAATACAGAATTATCAACGATGCTCCTCATTAACCAGCCTTTCTACTGAAAGATGTATATTTCAATTGGAAAGGATGTTATGTTTCCATCACCATTTGTCTGTTAGCAGAATGTCTCACAAAGTTCTCAACAGATATCACTGAAAATCATTAGAGGTGTTGCTGGAAATATGAAAAGACTGACTGGATTTTGAGGCAGATCCTGACAAGAGTGTGGATCCAGGTAGTTTTCTGCAACTTTGTTTAATGGACTCTCCAGTTTGCTGGTTGGTAAGTTGGTGTGATTGTTAATAAAAAAATATGCATGAAGTACTGAATTGATGAACTTTCTTCAACATTGTCATTTGTTTTGATATGTTATCATATTGTACAAATTATTAGATTTATTTCTACACAACTTCAATGAAAGAGGGGCTTTTGAGTTAGACAAGAACTCTGGTGCAGATTTGAACTGGAGGGTCAGATCCAAGAATTTTTCAACAATATGAAATAGGTTTAGTTAAACAGTCAATTGTAAGATTGTTCAGACTTGGCAAAGGTATGCACTGAACGGCTGTTCTAGTTTATGTATGTCATTCTAACACTTAGCCCTCATTTTGCCTTGGGTTTAGAATGTAACACAATGAATGAAAAGGAAAACTACACTCGAGTTAATTTTTCTTTTTTTGCTGTGTTATGTCATAGTATAATATTTCATAAGGAGTACATTTTTTAGCGCTTGTTTTGTCTGATAGTAACTTAAATACACTGATGACAGAGAATAAATACCATCTTTGCACTTTTACATGACTCAAAAATTCACAGTATAAATTTGTGTACCTCTTTGAGCCTGTCCATGTCCAGCTTCAATTTATCACAAATATCTGTCGCTGCTTGCAGCTTGTTTGTCCAGTCTTCCAGCGTATAGGGGTCAATTTTTTTGTCATCTGTTTGCACCACATTAATGTCGCAGGGATCCAAACCAGTCTTCAGCTGTGACTCAAGACTTTGATTTTTTATTTTCAAGTCTTCGTTCTCTCTGATGAGTCCTTCAATTTCCTCCTGTTGGATTTGAGAGGAGCGTCATATCATCATTTGTGAGAACCACCACCACTGTTCTTGTTGTCCTTTTTGGCATTTGAAAGCTAGACAATAGGCTATAATATGAAACAAGATTTAACTGCCGTAGATACCGCTCAATGGAAATATGTCAGCCAATTCTTTAATGGAATAAGTACAAAAAAATCAATGTTCTAAGTTATCAATAAAATCAATAAAAGCATCATTCTTAAAAAACTCTCAGTGATGGTGCTGGAATTGAAAGTCGTATTAACTGTGTTCACCATATAGTCTGTGTTTATGTTTTATGATGATAAATATGAAAACACAATACATGTTGACCCCATACCTCATACTCTCGCAAAACTAGTTCTCCTCTGGTTTTTCTAAGACATTTTCGCATGGATGGAAAATCGCTGTGATCAGTCTCATTTGTGCCTCCTGTAAATGCATGACAGGTGGGTAACAGAAAAACAGACTTGACAACAAGACACATCTTTAACCGATTCTTCAAAGTAAATGAACTTTCATTGCGGGTGCATAGTGTATTTGTTTAATTATAAGACGGATTCTATGAAAAGGCTTCGGCGCTACAGCAAACATGAATTAGATAGTTAATCTTTAAGAACAGCTTCACTGAAAAGTTTATTCAAAGACAAGATAAAGGTCGGAAGTTTTGTATGCAGGGAACTGTGATGAACTTAAATAAAACAATCAGCTTTGTCCTTGAAGCTTTCATTTGTTTCATGTGGGTTTTTATTTTGAAAAATATGATTTTTGGCTGTATAACACAATGATTTATTAGAGATTAATGCCGTCTTACTCTGCTCTACACGGATGCATGCTTTGGACATGTTCATTCAACCATTACAACACATTACCAGGGTGAAATGACTCAAATTTTATGTTTTTCAGGAGGATTGTACAAACAATACTCAATTTAAGTCGCTTGCACATGGGGTTGTAGATCATATACATCCGCAATATGTAGGCATTTGAAGTGAGAACACATTGGAATTCATGTGGCTTTCAGTAACTGAGTCATATATGAGCAATACAAATGATTTGGCCCATATTTGCCTGCAGTTTGAATAACATAAAATGTGTAATTCTAAAAAGGGAAGAAGCCTCACATTATCTCTCCTCTCAAACTTCTCGTGTGTGTGTGTGTGTGTGTGTGTGTGTGTGTGTGTGTGTGTGTGTGTGTGTGTGTGTGTGTGTGTGTGTGTGTTTGTCTGTGCAGATACGTACCGATTATCTCTCTGCATGGGTTTTCTGACGTGATGGGGACTCTACAAGTGGGACATTGGCTGGCTTTCTTTAGCCACATTTCCATGCAGGACGAACAGAACACGTGGTGGTTGGCACAAATGACCGGCTGCCTGACCTGCACAAGTGGAAACACGAGTTAACTGTTCCTTAAAAGATACTTGAACGTAAAATAAAACTTCAAGAATCTGAATCTAACGTCAGCTGCGTGAGTTTCAGTCGTAATAAACTGGAATGCAACGACAACAGCGGCACAGCTGAGCGACAGGTTAACTCGAGTAAACACAACTTTCACATTCAAACGCCAACAGACACAAGCGATTTTAAGACAACGCAAAGATTACCTTTCCGAGACATATCTGGCAAGAGATCGGCAAAGTCAGAGACAGGGTGGATGTCTGGAAGTTCAGGTCCATGTTTTGAATGAATACACACACACACACACACACACGCACGCTGCTCCTGAGGAGGAAATACAAATACAGTATCCCAGTAGGACCCGCTCCGTCGCGCGCCAAACTCTGAGCTACGGAAGCCACAAAGGCCCTGAAGACTCTTATTCGCGCATGTCGTTCTCTTGTTGTCAAACGAAACAGCAAGGAGAGGGCTAGCGGCTGGTCATGTGTACCTAGTAAACCAGTCAGTCTACATTTAACTCGGTTAAATGTCACGTTTCAGCCCAAGCGTTTGTTAGTGACGTTATAGTCGTAGAAAGAGTTTCTTTAAGCAGCAAAATTATATTAGACCACAGCTGGAAGTTGTGCTGAGTTTCAGAAATACGTGAGTAAATGTGGACACTATTTCAGTATTAACAAGGCAGTCAGAGACTGCAACATCCCGCGACACCCCAGAATTGACTATTTTACCCTGACCTACACATTTCTGTGCCTCTGGCTTCCTGAAAATGTTGCTTTTTCTTTTGTGATTATATCTCATCAGGTTTCAGAGATGTGTACCTAAAAAAGTATGAAAGTGAAAATTTGACCATAACCTACTTTTTCGCGGTCAAGGTTGTGATCTAATTTTCATCTCCTTGCCTCCCTGAATATAATGCCGTTTGTTTCGTCTTTCTATCTTATCCGGTTCCTCAGATATGTGCAAAAAATGTACAAAATTTGACCTTGACCTACTTTTCTCAAGGTCATCGTCTCATTTTCATCCCCTATGCCGCCCGAGTAATGCGCTTTTTGTTTCATTTTTCTATCTGCAACGGTTGTGAAGATATTTGGTGGACGGACAGACGGACGGACAGACTAACGCACAAACACTGAATTACAATACATCACCGCTTTGCTGGATGTAACAAATGAACTAACAAAAGCTCATTCATTCTTAAATTAGTAACGCTACGATTGCACAAATGTGAAATGTACTTAAACTAGCAATGCATCCATCTGAGGCATAGCTTCTTGTAAGGATACATATACATGTTCTACCTGAGCCGATTTCTGAGCTACTTTTGTTTTACTGGAGGTTACTTTATGGTTATGAGAGGTAAATATTGTTGGTTATTTCTTTAGCCTATGTGCCTGCACTTGCCTGACATATCGAGATAATAGACCAGTCGCTGTAATTTCCTACAGATTCATACAAAACATACAAATTGCTAGTGAGCTATTAAATGTAGTCAACATGTATCTAGTTAAAATGAGCACAATTGTTATCTTTGTTAACTTCTTTTCACAATCTGTATATTAAAATGTTTCAGAACAGTTTGAAAGTGGTTAAAATGATTACTCAGCATTTTAATCACAATTTAAAATATGAGTAATCACTTTTGTGAAATTGGCTGATTCAAAGCTGAATAATCAGATAAGTAAATTTTCAATAATCACAAACTGATCTTGGCAAAAAAAAAAAAGCTTCCCTGGTAAATTATTGAAGTACGAATCTGCTATGACTCATGCTCTGAAAAAATACATCACATCCAAGATGGAAAATGAGCATTTTATTAACTTTCTATTGTTTTTGTTTGCTTGTTTTTGTTATCTGTTAGTTTCTGCTCTGTTTTGTTCCCCACCCACTCCTGAAAAAAACATCTATATCTATAGCTGATACTTTGTTGATCACTTGTCTCGGCTAGCCAGATAGTAACACTAGGTTATTTTCACATGATTAATGTTAATGATGTTGAGCTGGTGAGAATGGCAAAACTTGACCTTACAGCAAATTTAAAGTTTATTTAGTCCAATCTTACGGAGAGTGGTTTTAATTTATTAAAATCTTATGTGTACTGCATTAGTGTTGGTTTTGAGATGGAATAATTGGGGGTTTGGGATATATCTTTACTACTGCAGACTATTCTCTGCAACATAGTTGACACATTGAATAAAAATCTTCTTAAACATCTTCTGATTTTTCCAACCCAGTCAATAAACATATCTCATAAAATAAACAGGGCTTGTGTCTAAAAGTTCCCCAAGTCAGTGTTTTTACTTGATCATCCATTTTCCATCTCACAGACAACCATGCATTTTTCATTGCATTTTGCTACAGCATTTTTCATTGCAAAAGTAAACACCGAATTGATGGAGAAAGAAAAGTTAATCCTAAAGTCATCCTAAAGTCCTTAAGTTATCCAAAGATGCTAAAATTATATTGAAAAATATTCTGGAAAAAGGTAAAATAGGAAGGAAAAAAAACATGTCTTACAAGACGTTCCAAAGGTATAATGTGATAAGAATTTAAAAAAAGAAATATTAAATGTACAAAAAGCAATATACAGATTTGATCTCTGTAAATTAAACTTATCCCCTCACACAGATATGAATGTTTTTGTGTAAGCTCCTTACTGTAGGTCAATGTGCGGCCAAAAAAAAGTAAAATCTTAATGTTGTTAGCTTTGATTATTGCCTCTGTTGGTATGTTAAGGTTATAAATCACAGATCATACCAACATCACATTCATTCATTGAATAAAGATTACAGTGCAATATTTTTGTTAGCCTTCATCTCAGGTAAATGATCAAATTTATAACGAAACCAAGTATAATTAACATAATTTGACCCACTAATATTTTAAATGACACACAGCACAGTTTTAGACTCAAGAGCCATCATTCATATCTGAACCGATCCCGTGGTTCATTGTGTCACAAACCAGGGCATCTTCTCAGGGTCTAATGTGATTAGAATTGACTGACTGCAAAAAGCTTGTATCCTGATCCCAGTTTGAGAACATGTACTTGATTGTTTTCAACAGAATGTGAATTGATCACAAACCACGGCATGTTTTCACTCATTTCGTATAGATAAAAGGCTTTATGAAGATGTTTGACGTTTATATATACAAGTAAAATTATTCAGTTAAGTTTAAGTAACATATATTGAGATAAATAATGTCACTTTTTATCAAATCTAGTGTAATTTATTTAAATTTATACAGTTAAATGCAAACACAGCACAAGTATGCAAACAAGGAAATATTAAAATATTTTTAGCAACTCTCAAATTGAACTAAAAAAAGATGTTGATGTGTTTGCAGTATTCAGGTCCATATTCATCTCAATATTTTTAGCGACTTCAAAGAGCACCTAGCACGCACAACGCTGTCAGTGAGACTTTCTAGTGTGCCATAGTAAATTTGCAAATTGTACGTGAAGTCGTTGTTGAACTCCTGAGTTCTTTTGGGGAAAACGCACTCAAGAATAACAAATAAACTGAGGTAAAGGAACTACCCGTTTTCCAACAAGTCCCATTGTTCCTCGAAGACACATTGCGTTGCAACAAGCCGGTCATTAATTGGTGACAGTCAATTAATCACAGCTGGTTCAGAGGACTGCATCTATTGATCTTGCTCAAGCACTTATTTTTCATCCCTAAATGACACCGATTGCCAGCTTTGACCAGCCTGTGTAATGGACAGTGAAGAACCAATGACCCGAGTGTCACTCTTACAACTGATCAGGATCTCGATCCCCTCCCCCATCCCTGGCAAATAGCATCTTTACCATTTAGCCTGGAAAGGTTTAGACTGCCCTAAGAGCACAACAGCGAAACAGTGCGCTCTGGTGCTCAGATGACCTTTTCTGTTTAAGGCTTAATCTCTGACAAATGCTTGCTTTAATTAGCCTGATACCCCCTGCCTGGACTGTCAACCCACCCAGCTACTCTGTCTGTCTGCCTCCAATGCTCCATCTACTACGCTCTTCCCACAGTGTGCTTTTTTTAAACCATCACCTAACAATATGATAGGAAGGGAAAAATATAGGAATTGTGTAGGCACATATTGTAATATATAAGGGAGGAAACAATAGCTATCTTTACTATCATGCCAAGCAAGTTAATTTATCATTGAAATTAAAGTATATTGCTCATAGAAGCAACAGTAGTTTGATTTAATGTAAGTAATTAATGAAATACATGGTGTGTTTAAAAATAATCACCCACATTCTATGACTGAATAAACAATGGAAATCCAATGGTAAATTTCAAATGTGACAAAAAGAGAGAATAAAATGCAAAGAATGAAGTAATGTGGGATAACAGTCAGAGTAAAAAGATTGGCCAGTACACGTTAGGAGGTTTAAGATAACATTCAATGGTAACCTGCAGACCTCATCTATTGATTAGCCACTATCACAGACCGGACTGTGTGTGTGTGTGCATGTTTGTGTGTGTGTGTGTGTGTGTGTGTGTGTGTGTGTGTGTGTGTGTGTGTGTGTGTGTGTTTGAGTGGAAATTCAAAGAAATGGGAAAATACCTCCAACGAGTGAACTGGAAAATGCCCATCGGTACTTTCTTGTAATATTTGGAAAGAAGTAAATATAAAAATACACAAATCTTACTATATAAAAAGAATTTCTCTGAAGTTAAAACTTCAGGATGTAAAATCAGTAAATGTCACTGACCACTTTTTAATGCTGTTGAGCCTAAAAGCCTTTGGAAGCTTTAGCTATTTGCAGAGATTGCAGAACATGCATCCCTCCCACTGCAGTCGCAAACACAAGTGAAAAAGATGCATGGCTACAAATCCTTGTTTTATTGGAAAGGGGCCTAATTATTAGGATGTAAGTCAGGCTGTGACTGGAGGGCCGTCTCCTTGATGCGGGCCCGGTTTATATTTATCCCCTCCTCTGCAGCTACAGCAGCAGTGCCACCATCACTACCAGCAGTGTGTGGTACTTTTATTACATTGCCCAAAGGCAGGTTCAGCCCTGTCACACACATGCACACGCTCACATGCACATCCACACAGCCTGCAGGACCGGCAGCCAGTTGCGTCCCCTCCACAGCAGAGTTACCCCACATCCCCATGCAGACCCACATGGGCCCTTGGGACAGTGGAGAAGGGGGAGTGGGTATTATGGTAATACTATAGCCTGCTGCTCCCTTCCCCACTCCTGTAGCACAGCTGGGAAGGACCATCATTACAAGTATTGTAGCAATCTGTTTAACAGGGACGTATTGTAGAGGTTGGGTGACAGAGAGGGGATGAGTGCTGCATACATAGATCACATAAAATATGATTAAAATGTGTATGAGGGGACCAGGAATAAAATGCAAAACTTGTTATGAACACCTTACATCAAGTCCACTGTCAAAGTGTCCAGTAGTAAATCTCTATTTTCACCTCTTTACTTTTTTATTTTATTAAAGGTTTCTTGTGTTCTGCTGGTCATATCTCAAGACAGGGTGCCTATGGCACATAGGAAATAAATAGGACATAAAGTACATGAATCTGTAATGCCTCAAATAGCTTTGTTAATTTATTATATAGTGTGTCACAAGCTGGAAATCCAGTGCAGAGTGACCAAAATTCAAGTAATCTGCTATTATCGAATTATCCCAATTATAATCCAAAATTCTCCGAACCAACTACCTTTAAGCAAAAGTAAAATCCAGGCAACACAGTGCCTTCAGGTAAAAATAAATGCTGTAATGTTTCATAAGAAAGTCCAATAACTCCCATTTAAATACTATTTCAAATACTTGAATGAATGCCTATGTATGTATCAGGGCTGTCCGATCAGGATAAACATCTCCACTTTTCTTGGAACTGATTACATTTTTGACAGACAAAAGTATTCCTCTGCTTGTCATGGTTTGGAACACAAAGAACAGGCAGTGATTCAGAGCTAAGACTGAATCATCATTACAGTATTTTTAGGAAACAGGTGGTATCTATTACTTCCTTTCTCCTCTCCATGCTCTCCTTCTCATTCTATTTTCAGCTCAGTTTTTAGCAGAAAGTTCGATTGATAAAGCTCAGAATCTATAACAGTATCCACAAAGGTGAAGGGTTATTGAACAGTCTGCAGAGAAACTATTAAAAATGCATTATCTAATTATTCCAGTTGCAAAACAGCTCAAAACTACATGCCACAGCGAGACGTAAAGCGACTTGTGTTTTTCCAGCCTTGACCTGACAGAGAGCACATGAAGAGGAGAGAGGGGAAGGAGGAGAGTGGGTCCTCTGTGCACTACTGCCCCTGAAACCTGACACCTTATTGGATCTCAAGACAGGCATCCTCCTCATCCTCTGTTTAAAGGTGAGGATTAAAGGTAAGTGTATTAGCTGTGAATTGTGTATGTAACACAACATTGTGGAAACAAAACAATGTGTAACGGTTGTATCATGGTTGTTGTTTTTTTAAATACTCAAACAGTGCTGATGAAATTATGTTCGATGACATTTGTCACCCTCCCCATCAACTCCGAACCCTTACTACACCACACACACACACACACACACACACACACACACACACACACACACACACACACACACACACACACACACACACACACACACACACACATATACCAGGAGGCCTTATTAATTATTTGTAGCCACTTGACTTCATATTGTGCTGCCAGTGGCTTGGTCAAAGATTATAATTACCACTTCCCTGTTTGTATCATTTTCCATCTCCTGTGCTTTTAGTGCAGTATTACTTCTCTTGTCCCACTCTCTCCCTCCCTCTCTCTCGTATACACAAGACCAAAAGTGCAGGCACATCATTTATTGATAAGACAAAAAGAATGTAATGAAATTATCAATGTTCTTGAATTAATTATGAACATGATTAAGAAAGCTAAAATCTCAGGAGCCAGTCTCTCATTACCCATTCACTCATAGGGATTGCTTTCATTCAGAGAAGGAGAGGCGAAAAAGCCTTCCAGCAGACCCCACTCCGGCTCAGCCCTTCTTCCTGTGTGCCTGTCCACTTGTCTCTGCTGCCGGGACTGACCAACCAGCCCCTCTGGTAGACCAGTTGTCAGTTTATCACGATGGCTCTGTTGCACTTGTGCTTGTTACTGTGGTGCAGTCAAGCACAGTTAGCTGCCCGGTGGCCTCTGATGTTTGCACGGAAAAGGAAGAGAACATGTTTGACCTTCCTGTTCTACACCCGCGTTCAAGCCTGGGGTCCTGACCCTCCTAGAATAAGCTATACACCAGGTAAGTGAAACTTCTCAGACTTCCAGTTGAGCTTAAATTGCTTTTCACTGTAAATAAATTTTCAAGTGCAGTGCTCTAAAAACTAATTAAATGTTTTGTTTATTTCGTCAAAAAAAAAAAAACAATCTTTTTTTTAGCCGCATGAAAGCTTTAATTTTGGTCAGCCAGCTTGTTTTATTAATTTGAACTACGTAAATAATAAAAAATTATTTTTAGGCTGTAGGAATACCAGTGTGAATTGATGATCAACTATACCATCAAATACTTGATACAAAGTTTTGATCATACATAAAAAAGATTGACATTTTCTGATTTAACTCATTTGTTTGATTATAAATCTTCGTTTCCACTGGTGACGATAAACTGATTGTCTAGTTTAATCATTTACGGACTGAATATGTGGAAGTCCTGATAGTAAGTGTATCCTCCTCACTGATTCTCTTCTTGCTTTAGACCAATCTGAATAATACTGGAGTGATGGGAAATTTTTTTCAATTAAACATTTAAATATAATAACTACCTTAAATTGTTTGGATATATTCTTTTAAACTTATGTCTGCAGTGATCAATATTTATTCATTGTATTACATTCTAATGAGAATGGCATCTCTGCATAATATGTATTGTATTTTTGAGTCAGTAACTATTTTTTATATGAGATTCGAAGTGTATGTTAAACCAATATCAGTGACTATTTGTCCTTTTGCATTTACCAAAACACCAAGAGTAACGCTCTGCAATACATCTTTGGTTCAGTCTAACTTTCTTCTGCTTGGTCACATGGGACAAAATATGGTGCAATACTCCTGAAAGTATGAGGAGTTTCAGACAAAGTCTCAAATACAATCTTTGTTTTATTTTGTTCCATTCTTTTTCAGAACTGTCTTTCTAACTTTCTCTTTTGACATGGACATTCAAAAACATTTGTACATACCCATACTGAAATTCATATCAACAAACAGAATGGATGTACCTTAACGTCTAATGTATTCAAACTTAAGTATAGCCCTTGGAACCCAGCCAGGATTCATGTTATTCTTTTGAACCTTTAAATTATTGAAAAGTTGGGGTGAAAAACTGAAATCCCAGCTTATTAGCCTTATTGAAAATGCTTTATGTTTTTTGTTTTTGCAATTTTGAGTAAAATTAGAAGAAGTGTAATATTTTGATCTCCTGCATCACAGCAACAAAAAGAGCAATTTTTCCCTTCTCAAAATGATTTCAAGATTTCTTCTGCCGTATCAAAAGAGAACCAGATTGAGAAGACGAGAGAAAAAGAGAAAACAAAAGAGAAAGATAGAGAGAGAGAGATCTCAGGGGTTAATGGCAATCCCCTCGTCCTAGGGATTGATCCAAGTATTGGATCGCACATAAAGCTGCAGTTACTGGATATTACCCTGCTGCTATCGGCCTGCAGTGATGGCCTGGATAAGAAGTGCTTACCAAAGAGGATGCTCCTCCAGCAAAGATATGGTTTCCCAGCCCTCTGGGAACAACAACCACATGCCTGCTGCTTGCTCAGGAACTTTCTTCCTCATCGAGTAAATCCAGGGGCCTTATCAAGTTACTGGCCTACTGAACTGCTCAAAAAATGTTTATTCCTCCTCAAATTTTGAGCTTTGCAGTGGGCAATGCAGTCATTAAATGGAACCTGCTTATAAAGATAAGGTTTGGTTTGTTTGGATTGTGTTTTATATTGGGTGGGAGTTAGCTTATCGCCATTTCAGTTCTAAGCAGAAAGCAATTTCATAGATTTTTTGCTGGGTTAAAGTGTGAAGTTGCTAAGTTATTCTTAACAGAATCATTAGGTTTTTATTCTTTTCCATGCAGACTTCAATATAGTCATTGCTTTAAAGCACTTTGATATGCATGCTTCAAAAAACTGCCCTCAAATCTGTCTTGTCTTTGTTTTTTTCTGTGGTTTTATCTCACATTGCATACAAGTTAACCGATTCCAGATCTGCACCAATGTGACCAGTTCTACCCATGAACATCTGCTGTATGAGTCTCTGTGGTATTACCCATGAAGCACCTGGCTCATGCCACACGCCAGCAACCAGAGCCCAGATGGCAGTTAAACAGGCTAATTATTTCAACACAAAACTCTGATATCTCACACAAAATTGTGGGACCACTTTGGCATTCTGTATTTCTCTCTCTAGTTGTGTAAGAAGTGGATTCCTGCCAGGGAGCTATTTAGATGTCAAGTGCGTAATCATGGTCACAGACAGGCCTGGAATGGAGTTTGATACCCAGTTGTAAAGATGGCCCAATGTTGTATCCTTTAGGGATGAGAAGGAATTTGTTAGGGTAGAATGGTGGTTTATCATCAGTGCTCATTGATGCAGTTGCATATTTAGTTTTTAGAACTGACTATAGTATTAGATTTCAGTGCATTTTTCTCTCATGGAAGAAACAAGCTCAAAACAGCAAATTCAGAATATAGATAAAATTTAACAGCACTCAGCTGTCATGTCTGTTTAACATAAAACATGGAACTTAATACGTGTTTGTGTAAGGAAAACTAGAATGCTACTGTCATTTCATTCATTCATTCATTCGTTCATTTATTCGTTCAGTCATTCTTCATAACACAAATCAGCATGTCTACTTCCTGGTAATTGTGTAGATCCATCCAAACAAAGCTTGTCCATGCTTGACTTACAGTCAGACTCTTGGACAGTAAAACCTTTATATGTATACTAGCAGGAAGCCGTGGAAATTCCACGATAAAACAATAATATCAGACTTCATACCAAACATATGAAAACAAATGTTTTGGTATTATAAACCAAGCGCAACCAACGTAGTCAAAAATCAATGAGGTGACGTAACGACTTTGTGTTGGCAAATAATGGATTGCGCTGGGCAGGCATTGTGAAGCCGTAGATGAACGTTAGCAGGCTAACTGGAGAAAGAACGCTAACTAATGGTGAGATTGGGAAAGGAGCTAACGTTAAAGGAAAAGGCACCTGTCAGAAGAGCAAGTGGAAAAGAAATTTTAGAGAAGTGATAGTTCTGTTAGCTGACTACATGAACAAAACTGTATGTAGTTACTCAAAGAGCGTTTTTGTCAGATGCCTGGAGAGCATTTTGGATACTACATCGATTGTTCCATTCCAAACGCAAACCATACATAAAAATAGTTGGAACAGTTATGACACTCTAAAATTATGTTAACTGGGAAGTCCATGTATAGTTATTTCTTCTCCTAACATAGCAGATGCCTCAAGCCATATTGTTCACGTGATTCCTTCTGGCAGATGTGCTGTGATTGGTTGGGTGCTTGATTGACAGGTAGTAGGTGGAGTTGGTGAGAGTGTGCGAATTTCAAGTGAGCTTATTCAAATATATAGGTAGGGAGATCAAACAAATTGTGCATTGTTGAAACTGTTTCTGTGGAAGTCAACCAGTAATTCCAGATCCTTACTACTTGCAGCTATACAACGTTTATCCAAATTTTCCCTGGTGGTCCAGTAACAGCATCAAAATTTAAATTTGATATTGTAGGTAGCAGTTTTTCTGTACATCTTCTCTGAGGTTGATGGACTGTTGCCATTAGGGCCCTTCTCCAGCATCAGTGGAAGAATTGGTTGCTCTTGATAGAGCAGGCACTTAGAACAAGGTGCTGGCCCTACGGCGATAACCTACTGACTCCGGCATTAAAGACTTCATCAATGGGAGCACAACCTACACCTTGATCCATTGCTTCTTGTCAAAGGAGAGTATTGCTGACTGCAGCCTGTGTATTTTGCATTTTTGCACAGCTGTGGTCAGGCATGGAGAAATGTGACCATTGGATTGACATGGAAAGTCACATAGAATTAAGAGAATGGCTAAAAGGCAAAGGCTCCTGGCTTTCTAAGCTCATGAGAAATCTGGTGGCTCATGCTTTTACAAACATACAGCCTTCTTTCATGTCCAAACCTCAGATTTTACAATCATATCAAATGTTTACATGCAAAATATTATCCTGTGAAACCACCAGGGGTTCATGATTATATGACCTGATAAATTATTTGTCTGATAATCAGCTATTTATGATATCAGCCATTGGCTAGTAATGACATCACAGAAAAATAAAGAGAGAAGATAATACAACATTGGTTATTATTGACTTAAGTGCAGTGTGTTCAGATTTTGATCCAACAGGTGGCGCTATGGCTTCTTTGAAGTAGATCTATGCATAAAGACCAAGACTTGGAAGAAGAGGAACGTGAAAAGCAGTGACATGAGTAGAAGTGTTGTCAAGCTTTTAGGTATATTAAATCATTTTTAAACACTTCCATGGAAAGCAATTGTTATTGCCCTGCATACTGTTCTAAACATAATAATATATAATAACACAAGATTGGGCTAGATTAAAATTTTTAAATTAATAATTAAAATACAAAATTAAAATACAAAACTAAAACTATCAAAATATTTCAATCAAGAAAAAATAGAAAACATACACAAAAGTAGTTGTTTAAACAAGAAGTAAACTGAAACCAAATTAAGGGACTAATTAGCTGAGATAAAGCAATAAAGACTTTAATTTGTCCCAGTATAGTTCTAGCTCATCCTCTCAGCCCCTCCTCTTCTTCCCCTCTCCCTAAAGTGTGTCCCATCTGCTTTTGGGACCTCTCCCCAGCAGGAAAGAGCAGAATAAGCACACCATTTCCCTGTCAATACTTTGCTATTAGCCTCTAAAGATCCATATATCACTGAGCTGTAGGCTATGAGCTTGTGTGGGGTGTTCTTATCTGAATAGCTGGTGCTGAGGTTCTCCCCTCTGCCCTGAACTTTGATTTATTCAACCAGTAGGTTAATGAGAGATGGAGCCTGCCTCTTTATTCTCACCCTGAGGGGATAAAAATGTGTGCATGCGAACAGGGTGGTGCATAGTGAGAAGGACACTGCACAGGATGCGTCCTAAAATGCCACAGAAATTATTCCAGTTTCCTCAAGAGTTACTAAGGACACATTTAAATATTGAAAATACTGAGAAATTATTTTAATAATAGCCTGTGTATTAAACTGTAAGATCGTATTTGAATTGTTGACTGACAATCAGTATTTAAAGTAGAGAGAATTTCCTTATTCACTCCACTGCCAAGTGTTAAAGAAGACAATATCTCCTTCATATCTTTCATGTGATATGATTACATTAACTTGGCTAAAAAACTGGTTCTGTCAGATTGCAAAGTTTACCTACAAGCATCTCAAAAGCTCATCATTAAATATGTAGCTAATTTGCTGAATGCACACAAAAACTGAGGTGGAGTAACACTACCTGGATGGACGTGTGCAGGACTTACGTGTCTCTAGCAATACTAAGCAAAGTAAACTCTCTCCAAACCAGAAAACAAGTGGTGGACACGGACCAGGGTTGTACCCTGTTTATTCAATTAAACAAAGACAATGTCAGTTTTCACCAGTGGGAAGCCAGTGAAGGATCAGGTCCTTGGAGCCACATTAGCAAATCTTCTTAGTAGTTTAGGGCTATGTCCATGTAGAGATGTAAAATGAAGGAGGCGCTTTCCTCTTTATAGCCTCCAACTGTGCAAAAAATTACACTACAAGGGAGCTGGACATCTCAAATTAAGGACAAAAGTGGTTGCCTAAATTATTTAAGTTTCTTTTAAAAGCTGTTACCAGGACTTGTATAACAATGTACAGTGAAACGACAGGCCTGCAGCGGGTAGAGGTCTATGTTTTGTCGACAGCAGCGCACATCCGCGTGTCTTCCTTCATATTGATGGAGAAAAATGTAATGAGTATAATAAATGGTGATAAAAGTCCGAAGAAGAGATGTGTAGCTTATGAACACTTCTCAACATCAGTGAGTTGCATTGCCTGTTACATCAGTGAGTTTATGACCTGCAGATATTTGGCCTCAATCCAAGAAGAAACTGTCTAATGAGCAAGCTGTGTCAGTGTCTCTAGCAGCTCCCTCTCAGCAGTCAGCTTGTACAGTTTGCAGTGTGTGTGTGTGTGTGTGTGTGTGTGTGTGTGTGTGTGTGTGTGTGTGTGTGTGTGTGTGTGTGTTATGGGGAGCAAAAATTGTCTGCGTTGTATGCATTTAGCTGTGGGATAGAGAGGGAACTCAGGAACTCACACACAAGCACAACAGGGGAAGATAAACCACTGCCAGATAAATGTCCTACTTAACTATTACACTGTAGTACATTTCAAAAAGAAGTCAGACCCTTCCCCCTGCTTTCTTTTCACACATGCAGACACACAGACATACGGAAAAACACACCTTCCATGATAATATCTAGCATATGGTTTTATGCTCCTACCTTGTATCCCAAGGCCAGTTTCCCAGCTGGTTCCCTGAGAGAACAGCAAAAAAGGGGAAAAGAAGCGATGATGGTAAAATGAAGACAAAATTCTTAGGGAGGAGGGAGACAGAAATAAAGAGGGAAAAAAGAAGAGATTGACAATATGGTAAAAAGAGAAACATGGAAGAGGTGATACAAGCAACAGCGTGTCTCTCCTTGGTCCAGGGCAGATGTATTGCTGATCTGGACTGTTAAGTACCTGATAATTAGTTTGCCCGTGAGGCATCAGTCATTATGGTTCTGTAGCGACTAATAAGACCCTATCGGGGGCTACAGCTTTTTCTCTGTGATTTACACATGGTTTCACACTGCTGTTACTCACCACACATCTTTCTTCAAGCAACAGAAAATGCTTCAGCCATAAGAACAAGTCAGCAGTATCACAGAATTATTAGCAACCCAAAAACCAAAACTTAAACCCTTTATTTCAGCCCTGATGTCAATATCTGTTATAATTATTTATTTATTTTTATTGCAAAGTAGTAGTCATTTGGTTCTATATTTTTAGTAGCTTTGGTTTTAAAGAATAACCTGATGCATGTTTTTTTTTAAGCAACATATTGTGCTAACTGAAAGTCAGGTAATTGCATTACAGTTTTAAATTGATCACAAAGGCAAGAAGAAAAATTTTGTTCTAATGAAACTATATTTATTATATTGTTTTTTTCATACTGTAATAAAAAGCTATCTGTTGAAAAATCATAGTGGGACAAATGTCACATGAACTACTCAAGAGAAGTGTAATTATTTTTCTCACACCGTTGAAAATTAATTCAGATTTTAATTTGACACTGCTGGGAGCTCAAAGAAGTCATTTTGCACACCGCTGCTAATAATCTGACTGCCCCGCAGACATCTTCATCATTGTGATCGCTGCTCTGCGTTGTCTAAAGGCAGTCAGCAACTTGCAAAGAAAGCTTGCGTCCTGTTTTGAAAGGTTTAATATCACTCTTTTGTGCCGCTGCCTCAACATCCATCATGTTTCTCAGTAACCAGATCACAGCTTCAATCACAGAGAAGATTAGATAGTAGTCTATTAATCTCCCATATTAAGCAGATCCATTTGTGAAGCAAACGGCCCAGAGAGGCCATCCTTTCACTTGTTGTCTCAAAATCTGATTAGCAAGTATAACGACATGATGTGGAGGGTCACGGAAGATATAGATTGGTTCTCTCTGTATCTCCTCTCTCAGTGACTGTGGTGGTGGAAGAATGAACAATTTTATGTTCAAGGACCTGTGGGAATTTCCTTGTAGTCACCTGGTTTATTGAGTGAGCAAGATAATTGGAAGGAGGGCTCAGTTTGACTTTTCTTGTGCAAAACATTGAGCTGTGTACTTTTGTCTAATGTTAATAAAACCCAACATCTCACCCAACATTTCACACATTGCACAGTTTCAGAATTATATATATAATATATAAAATTTAAATTTAATACAACTATAGTTGCCATCTGCTTTTTTTCAGCTAATTCTAATAGTAGAGTAAGGCTACATTCCACTATAAATTGAGAAGGGCACATTTGGACCATTGCATGGGCAGCTCAGCTGGGCACTCCAGATGTCCAGATGAAGGTCTAAATAAAAGAAGCGTAGTCTAGTTTGTGAATCTGTGCTGTGATGATGTGTAAGATTTGTCTTTTCATAAATAGCTGTTACAACATAAGCTGTGGAACAGCTGCAGAAGGAAAATAAATTATACATTATGAAATTTTCTGAAAGGAAATGTAACAGTAAAAATACTCCATTGCTTATAAATGTTATATATTCAACAACAACACACTATCCCGAAAATATTTTTCTTATGAAAAGAATTGCCATAGAAATAATCAAGACAAATACCAAGCAAATGTCTTCATTTTGAAAAATAGGATCATAGCATCATTTATGTGTTTCTGAGGAGACAACAGAGTCATTGTTGCACAGATTGTGCCATGTTTGATCCCATTTAAAGGTCATGATGTCAGTAATGAGGATGAGGATAAAGACTGCACAGATGATGTCATTGGCCTTTTTTTTAGCCTTCTTGCCTTGACGCACAATTGAATAGAGCTAACAGTAACGTCCTGCCAGGTGTCTGGTTTCTCTCCCTGTCTTGGATGGTACAAAGAGGAGAGGCAGGAGGAGGAGGCCTATCCAGTTACAGGAGGGAGCTGTGTGCATGGGGACAGATCTATTTACTTGGGGAAGTTAATTGATTGGGAGTAAAGGTGGCAAGAGGAGAAAGAAAGAAAAGTGGTGGAAGGGGCAAGGAGAGGAGGGTCAGAAGGGTATTGATCATGTGACTGTTCCTGCCATAACCTCCGATATGCCTCTGTGCATTTATTGCACCATAATGCCAAATAAGATTGTTTCTTGTAAAAACAGCACAGAAAAACAGCATGGGCTCGATAGGGCAAGAAGGGGTGGGTGAATCATTAAGATTTTGTTCACCCATTACCATCGATTGGTGCCTTTTTCATTTATACTTTGGCCTGAACAATGATTATGTCATAGAACACATTCTTCTGTTACTATCAGTAATGCCCATATTTAAACTAAATTGACGAAACTAGCAAATTTTCACAATTAAGCAGATTATTAGTTTTGTGGATTACACTCTTATAGCATAACAGCTCTCTTAGTGGGTTTATGTTGTTACATCCCACTTCAAAGCGATGACGTATTGTAATTGTCAGTGTTTGTTAGTCCACCAAATATCTCCGCAACCGTTGCAGATAGGAAGAGGGAAAAAAAACATATTACTCGGGCAGCAAAGGGGATGAAAATGAGATGATAACCTTGAGAAAACTAGGTCAAGGTTAAATTTAAACTTTTGTACACTCAGGAAGATAGATAGAAAGACGAGGGAGGAGGCCACTGTGAGTAAGACCATAGTTCAAAGCTTGCTTTGATCTATGTAAGTAGGTCAGAGCATTAGCTTTGATCTTTGACCTATGCAAGTAGGTCAGGGTAAATTTTGAATTTAGTGCTGTTGCGGGATGTTTTTTATATATTGTTGTAACTATGTTTTAATGCTTTTAAATGTGTTGTGGACAACAAGATCTTTTAATATCAACTTTTACTTCATTAATCTTTCATGAGAAAATATTAATTGGCCTTAAATTTGTTAAATCTAAATACAATTGCAAAGCAGAGACATGATAAACAAGAGGAGGTGATCATGGGAGGGTTATAAGGCTATTATTACTGATATTAATTGCTGTTTTAATCTTCCTTTTATGGTCTCTTGTCGCTTTTGTTGCAGCCGCTTTGGAAGCTAAAATTATTATTATCATTATTTCATTATGATTACCATAATAGAATACAGCTCAAGTGCTAATGCTTAAAATACACAGAAGTAAGCCCAGTCATGTGTATTGTGTCTATCAGGGGAGCTAGAGAATGAGACAGAGGGTAGAGGAGTGCAGTCTGCATGTTGCCCACTTTGTATTGCATAGGCCACATTAATTATTTAACGTAAAGACTGCTAGCTATTTTTACAGAAAAACAGTGGACTGCATCTGGAAGCTTTCCTCATGTTTGTATGTCAATACGCATGTTGCTCTTTTGAGCTCACATCTTAAAACAAGGCCAAGCTGCGTGGGTCGTATTCACCAGGCGTGGTTGAAAACTCGCATCCCACATTGAGGAAGGCACTTAACGGGTTATTTACATGAAGCGCAAGACGTCTTAATAAGAGGAAAAGAAACAAAGGACTTTGTCCCACGATATCAGGCATAGGAATGGCTCTGGAGGAGATACCGTAATACTGGCAGACAGATATAGAGCTAAGGCGGATGTCTGCTTGAAAGTGCGGTGAGGGTGAAGCGGTTGCTCAGATTTGTTTGCCATGTCATTTTTTGTCCTCCTCTCCTCAGCGTTGGTCCTTTCTTTCTGGATGGACATATCTCTGTTATTCACTCTGAGGTTATGGTTTTAGATTGAGGGCAAAGCCCGCAGCTCGCTGTTTGTTTTCAAGGTATTCATTGTCAGTACAGACACAGTCGGTCTCAGATTGTTTGCAGAGTTAATGGTAGTTTGATGATGTCATTCTCAGTGACCTGAAGAGAAATTGACCCCTGTTGTGTGAGTATTTCTAAAATGCCACTTGCACAATTATGGTTGGTGTGTCCCTGGGCCACTGCGGGTACGATTTGTTTTATCTGAGACACACACACACACACACACACACACACATACACACACACACACACACACACACACACACACACACACACACACACACACACACACACACACACACACACACACACACACACACAGAGGAGCAGAATGTGTCCCCATACAGTTTAATTTGCTAACCCATACTTCCACATCATCTGAAAACATGTTCGTTGAATGTCAGTAGAAATCAGGTTCCCCACAGTGATGATGGAATAATTTATTCATTGTGACTGACTTTTTCACCGTGAACCTTTTATATACTGCTTTTTTAGAGCAATGCTCTAAAATAAGACAAACAGACATCTTCATTTTCTATTTGAAAATATAAATAGGCCCGGCTTACAGTTGTCAAAATTCAGAATAAGAGATTGTAGTTGTGCTTAGAGGCATCCATGGCTAAAACTGTATTCAACATTCACTGTTACTCTTGCTCATATGATTTTCATGCAGACACTTCGAAACTATTTATGCTTAACACGCAAGTATTGGATGGTGGAAAAGAAGTGTTTCTTGTTTTAGTTTAATTTTTCTATCAGATGATTTCAGAATTTACCAATAGGGAAACTAATATTGAAAAAAAAAAGAAGTAGGGGCAGGTGAAAAAAAGAATTTCTCAAGAGAAATGTATAATTCATGCTCACAATATATACAAGGCATTCTGTGTGTGTGAGATTGTAGGTATTTATGGCTGCATGTGTGTATGTCCTCCTAGTCCTCCTGGATAGTGTCTGATGCTTTAAAATGATCACTGTATTTTCTGAATCCCTGTTTTTATGTCTTCACATAGCCACAGCCTGGGTTTAGCCCAGACTATCACCAGAGCCACTCATGGTGGGATTCTGTCTTTCTGCACTTATGGTGTGACATTATTTATTTTACCTGTAAGGATATTGTATTCATCATTGTGAACAAACAAATGGCAGATTTTACTGGAATTTCCAGTGTCAATATCAATTTACATGATTACTAATATTCCCTGATATTGATTCAGATATGCATATGTACATACATATGTACATACAGTATATACATACACACACACACACACACACACACACATACTTACATACATACGGCATAATGAAGCATGTTTGACCAAGACATGTCAATTTACATTTGACATTCTTGTACTACAAGAAAAAGATATATACATCAGAATCAATATTAACTGATAGCCAGTGCGTTGGAAAAGTATATTTTCCATCCTAATTTCAGAAACATTTTTCTGAGATTAGTTTGTTACTGTATTTATGTCTAGTGTCTAACGAAAAGAGGTTGATTATCTAAGCATATAATCTTAAGCATCCTTCGGTATCAAAGAAGCAACCAACTGCATTTCAACATGATTAAAGCCAAGCTAGATAATAAGCAAAGAATTACAAGAGATGAGATTGATGTCAGGGAAAAAATAGATAATCAGAGTCACATCAGAGTCTCTGTATTAACTTCCTTAAATATCTTCTTTGTGTTTTTTTTCTGAAACAATCCATAACAATGTTTTTAAACCGCTCTGTGAGGCCAGTGTCTGGTCCATTGAGGACTGCAGACTGACCTACAGGCTCAAAAAATATCTGTACTTGCATCAAACTGAGTTTCAAATTACCACAGCGCTGTCCCTTTTCAGCAAGAAAATATGCTAGTGCTGGGGGGAAAAGTTTAAATGGGTTTTAACACACCTTTTGCAACTTCTGAATTTCATTCATTCTCTATTTAGACAGTTGTTGCTACAGAAGCAGATGGGAAAAACAAGCTACCTGCCTGAAGGAAGGACACAAATATCAGCCTATTGAAAAAGATGAATGTTTGTCAGTTTGGAAATATTATAATTGATGTATACAACACACTGAATTCAATGCTGCTATATATTTCCTCATTCAAATGGTTTTTAAAGTATATATGCACAAAATATGTATTATTTCAAGAGCAAACTGTGGTGCATGTTGTTACTTGATCATGAATTATAAAGAGAAAGAAATTACTTTGTGTGTGAAAGGGCATTGTTCACAGTGTGTGTCACATCAGTGCATGTTTGACTAGGCAAAACAAAAGCTTTTCAATATTTTAGTGTGCAGGGACTGACAGAGCAGGGAGACATTGCTGGTCTGCCTCCTCCTCTCCATCTCCTATATGTCGTCCTTTCCTGTCCTCTCCCCTCCTACCCGCTGAAGCTCTTAGATTACACCACCTGAAAAATCTCTCCAAACCAGCATCTCAATTTCAGAGCAGTTTTGACGCAAAGAAGCCAATGAGATTTGACACACAACCAACCCTCGTCCTCAATTATCTCCTCTCTATCTGTCCCATACCACTGACTACATTCGCGTCAGCTCACAGCCACTTTAAACGTCCTCCACTGGCTTTGAATAGTATGCACTAAAAGGCACTGTTAATCAAACACCAAACAGGTACACCAGGGTTTGGGTCTCAAAGGTCCAGTGAAAACACAACTGTACAGAAATGATTAGTGGGGGTGGAATTGAACAGATGTAGAAACAGAGACGCAAGAGGAAAGATTTCAAAAGGGGAGATAGTGGGAAGGATAAGACGAGGCTTTGTCTTTCATGAGGAAATGCTTTTAAGTCTTATTTGTAGTTAAATGAACTCACATTCAGACTACCAGACATTGTTTAAAGGTCTTGTTTTTATATATTCCTCTTGCTGAGTCAGCCACAGAGGAGGCCTTTTCCGCTTCCCACAATCCACCTCATGTCCTTGTACTGGGACTTTGTCTGATTAGGCGTCAGCTAATTGGGTTTGACTAGCCAGGCTTTTAAGTCACACGCCATCATGCATGAAGCCTTCTTAAAAGTTGATGGATGCATGAGACATTAACTGTCGAGTAGAAGAAACATTACTAATGGGACGTTCACTTCCTGGCACGACCAGACGCCATGGAAAATGACAGTTGCCAACCTGTGGTTTCAGACCCTTCACTGGGGTCAACCAGGATATCTTAGGAGGCAACAGGATAACAAAGAATCAAAATTATATTCTATTATATAAAATTATATTCTCACAATAGAATGTTTGATGCTTCTAAAATTTAATGTGTGTGTGTGTACAATATATGTTATATATATATATATATATACATACAATAAATATATTGTATATACTGTATATATATAGTATATATACTGTATATATACGTATATACTGTATATGTATATATATATATAACATTTTAGAAGCATCTGTAATATACAGTATATGTACAGTATATGTATATGTATATATATTTTATAGATCATTAGAACTTATTCTCACCTTACTAATTCTAAATGCATAGCATTATATCATTCCAAGATCATTTTAATATGCTTTGCAGACCCTATATTGTTTGGGTCTGGACAAACATCCCTCAAGGCTTCATAGGGGCTCTCATTAAGCAGCCAGACAGGGATCCTTAGGACTGTCAGGATCATATCTTGGTTGAATCCTCCAAACCAGCAGAGTGGAAGTCAAATGGATAAGCAGCTCAAGCAGAGACACGGATAACTGACAAAAAAATAGAGTAGTCAGATATTAATCCAGACATTTTAACTCTGTCATGAGAGCATTTGCCTTCTGCAAGGTGCTCTGCTGATGTTTTAGCCTGAGGGTGTGACAGACTGGGAGGGATGTAATGCTATCACAGCGTTTGATCACTGGCATCACAGAAACACAGGTATCAGAGAGATCCTCTCACAGCTGTTCAAGCTCTGTCATGGGGCTTGTTTAGATATTGCTCTAAATGGAATAAGGAATATTTTACTCCGAAGATTTTCATCGCAGCTCTGCTTTCCTTTAAATCTCTTTCAGAATTCACATCACTGTCAGGGATAGTTCTTTGAAATTAAGTAGGCAGTCGAAGGAAATAAACATATGAGTTGAAACATGAAATGTTCACCCCAAAACTGTGTCATTGTGTTACTTGAGTGTTAATAAAATTACTTGACCTGCACAGAAAGGAAGACTCATCAATGTATGGATCCTGCCCCCTACTGTCAATGATGAAAATGACATCAATAATCAATTAGGAGATGCTCTTTGTCGATGAGCTGTGGTCTGATGATGGTAAACAAAATTTCTGTCTTGTGTGGACCACTTTATGGAGGGATAATTTATCGTCCAGGAGATTTCATTATGGTACATATATAATACATACTGCTAATTTTACATGGGAATATTTCTTTATTATCATTGTATTAATAATTTGTTTGAGTATTTTGCATGTGTGTTTAGTCTCTTTAAGTACTACAGACTTCAGATTTTACATTGAATGGATCTTGAATTCCAGTCACTTTAAATGCTTTAGATTTGTTTTTGTTTCTCTCCTACCCTCTCTCTATTCTACAGATAGAAGTGTCTAGGATCTGTCATGGATGTCCACCTCCTTGTTGAATGCAGAGAACACAGCAGCCTCTTCTGGGCAAAAATGAAAGTAGCAGAATGAATCATGAAGTCGGGAAAGCAGAAGTGAGTAATACCTATTTCTATCACTTAGAGGTTCACAAAACTGCATTTCCAAGAAATTATGACTGCATTTCAGAAACTGAATTGGTATTTTATTGTCATCACCGTGTTGCTGCAAAGCAGCTCAGTGACACTTGCCCAACTAGTAAGTCATTTGACTTGAGAGAAATTGTATTATTGCCCAGGGAAGCGTTAAAAATTATTCCATGATCAATGATATCTGATTAGTTTGCTTTGACAGTACGCTGGTGAGCTAATCGGACCGAAGGGATCAATGGAGGGGTTGTCACACTGTCTTGCATTTCTTATTTCTTCAGATAACTACAATGTAAATGACTGGGTACTAAAGGAAACCCTACTGGGACACATACTAAACTCTGCCTGTGCTGCATTGTGCACATGGGAATCTCTACAGACTCTTAACCAGTTCTTAATCAGGAGTGTGCGCAAAAAAATAGGTCCCTATTACACAGCCCTCTCTGAGTCTCTTATCATCATATTTGTCGGAGCTGCTTCATTCATTTCCAGATCCGTTTCCTCAGATTGTAAACTTTACAGCCCTTATAGCGAATCCTCTTTATTGTTTCTGATTCGCTGTGAACTTTTTTCTTCTTCTCTGCTTCTATTCCTCCTCTCTCTCTCCATGTCTCTCTCTGCCCCCCCTCTCTTTCTCTCTCTTTCTCTCCCTCCCTCTCTCTCAGCCAGGCTGCCAGATGCTCACCCAGCCTATTTGTCTTGTACCTTTCACAGACCAACTAATTGCCAAACAAAAGGTGCTGACATGCCCCGTCAAGTGCTCTTGTAAATGCTTTACGGCCAGTTTCGTTCAAACTGATAGTTAAGTGGTTAATTATAAAAGGATCACAAAAGAGTCTGGTTAGAGATAAAGGACAATAGGAGGTGGATGTTGTGGTCCTATAGCCTTCTATAGTGGACAGCTGTAACATTTCGCTCAACACAAAAGAAGTCCTACTGTTGAGACTCCCCTCCACGTGGAAAGAGGAAGCTTGATGCTGCTTGTTAGTGGTACACTGTGCAGGATTTTCTTGAAAGGTTCCCTCTCAGTCATCACTTATGGCTCACTGGAACTGTGCAGCAGTGTCATAGTGAGACCCTGTCCTTTGCTCTTATTTTCATACTAAATATGAATTTCTGCCTTTCTGCGCACTACCCTCTCTGCAGACACAGGACTGATTTTTGACCTGGGAATGAGTTCACACTCGACAATCAGATGCATTTTCAATTGGAGCACATAGAAATGGCAACAACGGATTTAAGTCTTTCTATCAAATGTATTGATGTGAGACACACACTTAAATGAAGCAGGATTGGTTACATATCTCCCTTTTTTTTGCAGCCCTTGTCCTCTAATCAAGAGAATGAGAAAGTTCCTAATAATTTTCTGGAATAATTGATTATCATTTTGTCTGTGAAATATCAGAGGATATTTTTAAAAAAAATCATACTTTGAAAGATACTCATTTTACCATGGTGTATAGTTCTGGGTTGTTAATATGGTTGCAGCAGAATGTAATTTGAAATGTACCGTAGTAAGAGATTCTGATGAAATTGCTTTTTATGCCGTTTTGCAGTTTAATTAACAATAATGTAGAGAATACTGAGTGAAAATAGGCAATTTCTCAAATTAAAAAACTATAATTAAAAACAGAAATTGGTCTTTTATAATCACAAAATTTGTGTTAGATTATAAAAATTCTTGTACCATAATTGGGTCGACGGTGGAATATTTGATATTTGTGGAATTTGAATCTGAGTTGAAAGAATTAATCTCTTCAGCTACAGTATATCTAGTTCAAATGCTGTATTGGATTTGCTTTTGATTAGATTATGTTTTATAGTATTATATTGTTGTATTTGAATGCTTTAGTTTATGTAAATATGAATATCTCCATAGAGAAATACAAAAGCAGAAAATGCTTCGTCTGATCTGTGTTTGAGTTTGAGTTCTGCTTCCTGTCCTTCTATGGCATGTTCAAGAATGTGTGTGTGTGTGTGTGTGTGTGTGTGTGTGTGTGTGTGTGTGTGTGTGTGTGTGTGTGTGTGTGTGTGTGTGTGTGTGTGTGTGTGTGTGTGTGTGTGTGTGTGTGTGTGTGTGTGTACTTTAGAGTGTTTCTTGTACAGGTTGAGAAAACGGAGAACCTCTGACTCCTTATCTTGACAAAGTTAGGTAATTAACGACAGAGCGTATTAAAGGGAGAATATTCAGTTGGTGATGAATGGCTTTAATAACAGGGCCATGTTCTCTCTAACAGAGACAGATCCTCCCGCCACCGTCTCCCTGCCTACCAGATAAAACTACCCAGACTCCCATCTCACCACCCTCTTCATCTTTCCTTTTTCAATCTTCTATTTCTTTATTTCCTGTCTTTGTGTTTTCCGTAACACTTGCTTAAAATATATTTTGGCTTGCCTTTCAAAGATTTTTGTATCTGACTCTTTATTACAGGGTGTTTTTGGTTCTTTCATCGCTTAGTCATATCTACAAAGCCACAGTATACAGGCTTCAATTTTAATCATATGTGCATGAAAGCATTCTGTCCAAACAAATACTACCATACCTAACATTTGTATATTACATGCATTCCACCTTTTCAACAATGTGCATTAACAGTTTTGTGGACGTGTTTCTGCATGTTTATCTTGTGAACCATTGTTAGCATCTTTGTGTTAGAGCCATGCAAATTGGACAGTTAAGAAGCACCAAGACCGATTTATGTTCTTGTGCAGCCCTTTAACAGGGGCTGTGCTACTGCTTTATGTGCCCTGGTGGGGTTGGGGGCAAGGGCTTACCACAGGGGTCACATTCATCACAGCTCTGCATTATGAGGAAGGTCCAGATGTCTGTCCTCATTAGAAGAGATGCTTCTGAAAGTGAAAACATTCAAATAAGTGAGAGTTAAGCAACCGCTCACCCGAGTGCAGAATCAAAAGAGCATTTCAGCGGATTTCAGATTCATGCATAGCTTTATCTGTGCATTTAATTTAAAGAGTCAGTTCATCCTTTTTTGCTCTTTCAGTGATATTTAGCCAAGCAAGTAGTTTTGGTTTTATTTATTTATTTGTTCTGAGATGTAATTTCTTGGTACAAGTCAGTGGGAGTGAAACAGATTTCATTTGTGGAGTTTAGAGCATTACAGAAATATATTTCATAG
Source organism: Antennarius striatus (assembly GCF_040054535.1). Lineage (NCBI taxonomy): Eukaryota > Metazoa > Chordata > Actinopteri > Lophiiformes > Antennariidae > Antennarius > Antennarius striatus. The sequence continues at coordinate 15,757,030 of NC_090776.1, forward strand.
GTGTCCTGTGGCACTCATGTATAACAGTATATCATATGAATGAACCATTCCCAATTTAGTTGTAGTTGGGGTCATTGTTCCATTCACCTGTCATACACAATCAGTGTCCTATCTGTCAACTGAAAGCAAAGCAATAAAGGTGAAGATGTCAAAGTAATAATAGAAATTAATTAAATGTACAAACAGTGATATTACTTGAAATTATATTTCTTTGACCTGATGATCCACTGAGTTCACTGAAAACAATTTTCATTTGTTTCCTCCAAAGAAATGTTATTTTATTTGATGGCATGTTTTGTAAATTACAGCAAGTAAATAGGATGATAAGTTTGGAAGGACACGTTGCTGCTGGATTTAATTAAAATTTATCAATTCTGTTTGGGCAGCACAAATTCAATTATCATGGGTGGAGAGATATCTGAGCTATCTCAGAGACTGATATCTCCAAACTAGCGTCCCCCTGTCCAGACTGATTTCCAATCATCTTGGATTGTAACAGACCAATGTCAACCGTTTATTGTATTTAATATGGGTTTGGTATGATATTCTGCGAGCTAGTGGGGTTAGTGGAGTTACTTTATATGAAATAGGTGGGAAGTAAGTAGCAGTAAGACGTTTAATTAGTCAATGTCATTTGTTTCTCCCAGATAGTCCACAGTGATATATTTTTGAATCATTTGAGGGGAGTAGTAAACTAAACAGCTCCTGAATATTTATTTGTATTTATGCCTAATTTGGAAGTTTGTTCACATTTTGTGTGAATGAACGTTAACTGAGGGCAACTGAGTTTATAGCATATAATAATAATAATAATATGAATACCAATATATAAGCAAACCATCAAGTAGGTATATTTTTTATTAATGTTAATACCAACTATATAGCCTTGAGATTCAGTGATTACTAGCAAATGGCCAATTTCACCTGTGCTTTATGTTCAGCTAACAAGTAAACAGACTAAATATTGTTCAAACAGAATGTGGGTGAAGGAACAATTTTAACTTCTTGTTCCGTTTACGTTCCCTGAGGCCCAGGCTGTTACTAATGGCCCGAACACATACTGTACATACCATTGTTCAATAACCTTGATGTGTTGTTACTCATTTTTATTCTAACTTCATTTTTAGAAATACATAAAAGGTTTCACATAGTGTTTGGACATATGAGACAATATTGGGAAGTAAAATTTAAAAAATGTGTTAAGGTATTAGCATCATTTTATTATTTCCTTAAATTAAGCTTATTATTCATTTTGAAGCCAAGTGTAAGAAAGGAAACCTTTGTTTTGTAGTACATTTATACTGATTATGTTTTAGCACATTTGGGGGGAAACGGGTTAAAAAGGGGGTTGATTTGGGTATCAATACTATTTTTCCACATGCAACATGGTGTCTAATAAAGAAAGATAAATGTGTAAAAGATGATAATCATAGCTATGTGTTTATTTTACAGGCTGGAACAACCTGGACCCCAAGAATAGACATGGTGAAAAAAATTGAATAAAAGAGTGGACTGTTGCAATTTGGCTGCAGGTTTGGGCTCTGTCAAACACACACTCAGGCACAGACACACACATACGCAGACACACAGACTTCCATTCTCAAGTGACTCCCGTGTGTGGTGGGACCTTCGTCGTAGCATCATGCGCCCTCTCACAGGACCAAAGACATTGAGTCCATTAAATACACATGAGAATCTAATTAGGGCCCCCCTTGTGCAGCACGCTTGGAGGTAGGAGTCATTGGGGAGTGACACTACCAAGACCCTGACACTTGGAGAACACACTGTGCAAATTAATAGAGAATGACCAAGGAATACCTCTGTGACTGACTGGGATCTCTGCTTCCTTGGAGGCAAAATGTTCAATGATGATTGTTCTCATTAAATTTGTTATAGTGATATAATTATAAAAATACATTTGGAAAATGAGATTACTCTTGGTGTGTGGTTAGTTTGCACACCATGGTAAATTTGATATGAATGTTTAATATTTATATGGTTTGTGCGACCTTTAAATGAGACTGGGAAGAAGAAAGTGTTGAGTGTTTCAGTTTGTGGTCTCCTTTTATCCAATTTCTCCAGTTACTCGAAGCCATTAAACATCTCTGCTGCAGCCCTTAAATTAATGATATTAACCATCCTGAAAAAAGATTAACATAATTGATCATTTTTTAAATTTTGCTGTGAATTTGAACAGGAAAAGTGTCTTGACTACTTGATTTCCCATTCTAATTAGGTTGATAATACTGTGAGGTGAATTATTGCAGTTTTGTTATTCAGGAGGAAGGTCTTACTTCTGCTGAGTGTCAGATGAGATATTACTGCGGACATTCTGGCAGTAGCATGGTGACTGATATTATTTAAATTACACCTCCTTGGGCAAAGTATTCAGAAATACTGTGCAGATGGGAATTCATCATAAAAGGATGTTGAGAAAATGAGGGGTATCATGTCTTGATTACATCGACTGGAAAATCTTTTTTCAGGCAGAAATGACTAATGAAGGTAATGACAGTCTAAAGAGATGGATGGATGGATGGATGGATGGATGGATGGATGGATGGATGGATGGATGGATGGATGGATGGATGGATGGATGGATGGATGGATGGATGGATGGATGGATGGATGGATGGATGGATGGATGGATGGATGGATGGATGGATAGATAGATAGATAGATAGATAGATAGATAGATAGATAGATAGATAGATAGATAGATAGATAGATAGATAGATAGATAGATAGATAGATAGATAGATAGATAGATAGATAGATAGATAGATAGATAGATAGATAGATAGAGAATCAGGCAGATAGATACATGGTAGCTTTGTGCCTTGGCAGCTTTGGCCTTTTCAGATCAGCCCTGCTAACATTCAGGCTCCACATATAAATGGAGCGGCATTAACGCCACCTCTCTGAGTATTCCGTCACAGTGACTGACAGCTGTTTTGATACGTTCCACCTCCCCGGCTGCACACATATGCATTTGGACGGCCGACTTACAATAACGCAATACTAAAACTGTCAACGGCTGTATTTAACTTTAGTGCTTTTAAAGCCAGTGGCTAAGGGATTTTTTTATGGCCCACTTTCTTAAATATCATACAGTGTGATAGGGCTGTCTACATTATATTGTACATTATAAACCTCTATGTATGGCAGCAGCTATACAGGAAATGTGAAGCTCTCTCTTTATAGTACAAGATTCAATGTAAATGCATGTGCAGATAATAAGCTTATTGTCACATGAGGACTGCTGTGTGCTCGTAAAGATGGGCAACTACCATGTTGGCCAAATGGCCTTCTGTCTTATACACAGCAGAGCCTTTCTGTTTACTTTTAAATGCCAATACGTCTGGTACACGGCCCCTCTAAGCGTCACATGTAGTGCACATTAACTGAACTTTAACCCCACTTTTCCGACCAGTGAGACATAATCCAGTATGAACCGACACCTTTTGGTTTCTAATACTGTTGTATTACTTTATATTACGATATCATAACTGAAATTACAATATAATGGGGTATTGTTAGGTTTTTAACATAAATCTGCCATTCTTTGCAACTTAGGAGGAAGCTTAATGTGTCTAAGCTGTTCTGCATTTTTAGCAATAACCACTTTCAACCTTGTCCCTCAGCTTGTTTGCACACACACACACACACACACATGCACACACGTACGCACTCACTCACTCACTCACTCACTCACTCACTCACTCACTCACTCACTCACTCACTCATATAGTATATGTATACCCACTTCACCAACATTTTACTGAGACCTTAGATTCCAAAAGTAACCAAAATGAATTACATTGTGGATTATCATGTAATTACGGTTCTTTTCAAAGTCTGATAGAGCAGGAAAATTGAGTTCTGAATATTTCATAATGCGTAGCACCATCTTGAGGAAATTATTTAGGGATAGCATGCTCATTTGCAGAATGGATAAAGGTTCATTGCAAGGCACCAGAGTGCAATAATTGGAAATCTCCAGAGGCTCAAAAGATGAGCATGTCTACATTCAGTACACCATTAATTCTCCATCAGACACCGAAAACTATCAGCTGCCATCCAAAACGATGACGCTGTTGCCATATACAGTAGGCTATTTGTATATGAATATAAATCACAGTCACATAACAAATGTGTTTCCTTTTTTCTCCGCAGATAATCAATGCAGTGTCCAAGCCTCCACCAGCACACTGAAGAAGTGGTAACTTGTGCAGACTTAGGTGTGATTAAATGCAAAATTAAGACATTTAATTGAATGCAAGTAAAGGTAATTTTCTTCAACTATTTTGTTCAGGCACTGTTATTAGTTTCAGTCTATGTAGAGTACAATAGTTTTAGTGTGTCAATGAATAATATGAAAAACTATGAAAAATAAGGAAAACAGAACAACCAAACAAGTTGCTGTTTAGTAAATCACATGATTACATGAAGACGCTGACTGGGATGCGTGAGAATAATTTTGTCGCCTGTAGAAAACATATGAAGAAATGCTAGTATTTGAAAAATGTCATCTTTAAAAGGCAAATCTAAATGTCAGAGAGACAGATACTTTGCACATAGAAAACACTGCCTTCTGGGCGTAACACAGAAAGGCGTGAGAATAATATTTTTCCCAGTTGAAATGAACTGCAATTACCCAGCATCAAGAATACAAAGCAGTACATTCACACTTACATAGCCTGGAGAGGAGTGTGGTCACTGTTTGAAACATTAACTTAGAAAAGCAGAGAAAGAAAACACACCAAAACAAAAAAGTTATTTTTAGTGTCACAAGGAAAACAGTGACTTTACCAGGCTACATTCTGCAAAATGATACTGGATCTGTTTCAGTGGTTGACTGCAGATTGAGATTTACATTGTCCCGAATTCATGATGAAACCAGCAGTTAATTATATTACTGCTCTTACTGTTCCTTTTAGAATGTTTCAAACCATAGCATTTTTACTTTCCTCCACTTAGCTGACTGCTCAAATTATATATACAGTGTGCCATCGCACATTCCGCTCGCAACTTCACCTCATCGCGGATTTTTGGTAGGCAGTCACATGATACCGTATGCGCATTCTATTGACTGACGGCGTCCGGAAGTGCCGTGAGTCTCGGACTGAAATGAGACACAAAAGTGCTTTACACAGTCGATAAGAGTGTGGGTAATACAAATAGAAGGTGGTTTAATATCAGTATGGGGAGGGTTCAAAACGTTTAAATTACCATAAACTTGCTGGAGCCACTCTTCCAGTTTGGGGGTCACTGCCCCAAGTGCTCCTACTACCACGGGGACCACATTAACCTCGATCTTCCACATATGTTCTTTCAACTGTTCTTTCAACCATTGCTACTTCTCAATCTTTTCATGTTCTCAATCTTTTCATCATCGCTGCTGGACAATTATGTGAGTGTCCTCTCCGATATCCAAGGCTTTTGGGGGGAGAATCGGGAGCATCCAAGGACATTATGAGCTGGATGACACATTCCTTGAGAGTCTGTCAGTCCGTTACTTTGTTTTGTCAGTGGTCAGGGCTTCGTAAGTGCGGCGGATGGAGCAACTGAACTCAGTGGCGACGTTTGGATCACTGAGTAGGGAGGAGTCCAGGCGAGGTTGATTCTCGGTGTGCTGGTTGGCCCACAGCTTTAACTTAAGCTGGGCCACCTGCAGGCGGTGGTCAGTGTTGCCATGCTCTGCTCCTCTGTACACACAGCAGTTGGTGACAAACAACTTCTAGCATCGGGAGATGAGGACGTGGTCCAGATGCTATGCAGTTGCACATTTGAAGAGAAATTTGAGAGAAACATGACCTGCCATATTGGTGGCAGTGACGACAGGGGGTCACGACAGACCAGACCCAGGCAGCAGAAGCTGGCTTTGGGGACTTGAAATGTCACCTCATTGGCAGGGAAGGAGCCGGAGCTTGTGTTGGAGGTGGAGCATTACCAGTTGGATCTGATGGAGCTTACCTCCAAGCACAGCCTCAGTTCTGGAACCAAACTCCTGGATAGGGGTTGGACCTTGTTTTACTCTAGAGTTGCGTCAGGCATGAGGCGCAGGGCAGGTGTGGGGTTACTCACAAACCTGAGTGCTGCTGTGTTAGAGTTTACCCCTCTTGGGGTCACTACATGAGGTCCTTCGGGGATCCCTGTATGGGACTCCATTGTTCTTCTGGTGGACTTCAATGCACATGTCGACAATGATGGAGACACCTGGAATGGCGTGATTGGTAGGAATGGCCTCCTTGATCTAAACTCGGGCGGTGTTATGTTGTTGGACTTCAGTGCTAGTCATGGATTGTTCATAACTAACACTATGTTCAAACACAAGAATGCTCATAAGTGTACCTGGTACCTGAAACACCCTGGGTCAGAGATTGATGATCGATCTGTGATTGTATCATCTGACCTTCGACCATGTGTTTTGGACACTCGGGTGAAGAGAGGGGCAGAGCTGTCAACTTATCACCACCTGGTCGGGAGTTGGGTCCTAAGCGGGGGAAACTTTGGATAGACCTGGTAAGCCCAAACGAGTAGTGCGGGTGAACTGGCAAATCGAGTAGTGCAGGTGAACATCTGGAGGAGGACTCTGTTCGCGAGGCCTTCAATTCACACTTCACAAGGAGCTTCTCGTGCATCCCTGTGGATGCTGGGGACATCAAACCTGAATGGTTGATGTGCAAAGCTTCCATTGCAAAAGTTGCAGCTGAGAGCTGTGGTCTCAAGGTCTCGGGTGCCTCAAGGGGCAGTAACCCTCGAACATGATGGACCCCAGTGGTCAGGAAAGCTGTCCGACTGAGGAAGGAGGTTTTCAGGAGCATATTGTCCCTGGGAATTCCTGAGGCAGTTGCAGGGTACCGACAGGCCAGAAGGACTGTAGCCTCGGTTGTGATGGAGCCAAAACAGAGGGTCATGGAGAAGGACTTTTGGACGGAACCAAAGTTGTTCTGGAGGACTGTCTGACACCTCAGGAGGGGAAATCTGGGGACCATCCAGGCTGCATACGACAATGTTGACCTCGACTGAGGAGGTTGTCGGTCGGTTGAAGGAACACTTTGAGGAATTTCTGAATCCAACCACCCCAACTGACCCGTCCTCTGTTGCAGAGGCAGAGCTGGAGAATAGGGGGGATTCGAATCAATCTGTCAGGGAAAAGTCACAGGAGTGGCAGTTAAACAACTTCATGGTGGCAAAGCCCTGGGTGTTCGCCCGGAAATGCTGAAGGCTGTAAATGTTGAGAAGCTGTCATGGCTGACACACCCTTTAACATTGCGTGGAAGTCTGGGACAGTACTGCAAGAGTGACAGACTGGGGTGGTGGTTCCTCTTTTCAAAAAGGGGGACCAGAGGATGTGTGTGAACTACAGGGGTATCACACTCCTCAGCTTCCCTGGGAACGTTTACTCCAAGGTGCTGGAAAGGAGGGTTCAGCCGATTGTTGAAACTCGGATTGAGGAAAAACAATGTGTGTTCCGTCCTGGTTGTGGGACAATGGACCAGCTCTTTACTCTCGCTGGGATCCTAGAGGGGGCTTGGGAGTATGCCCATCCAGTCTACATGTGTTTTGTGGACTTGGAGAAGGCATATGATCGGGTCCCCAGGGACTTACTGTGGGAGGTACTGCGGGAGTATGGGGTGAGGGGACCTCTCCTTAGGGCCATCCAATCCCTGCATGCCCATAGTGAGAGCTGCATTCGGGTTCTCAGAAGTAAGTCAGTCACTTTTTCCAAGTGGCTCTTGGCCTTTGCAAGGGTTTCGCTTTATCAACAATTCTGTTTGTGATTTTCATGGACAGGACATCAAGGTGTGACCGTGGTGAGGAGAGTATATACAGTAGTATATACTGGTGAGCTGATGAAGTCCTTAGCAGAAATCTGATGGACTGCCTTCTTCGAGTGGGGAATGAGGTTCTTCCACAAGTGAAGGAGTTTAAGTATCTTGGGGTCCTGTTCACAAGTGAGGGAACAATGGAGCGTGAGATTGGACAGAGAATTAGTGCAACATGAGCGGTACAGTGCGCCCTCGATCTTTGCGTTTAATAAGTTCCAGGAACCACACACGATCAAGGAACCCGCAACCGAGATTGTGATCTATTCATCTTATTATTTACGGTAATTTAGACATTTATGAACCATGCTGATATTAAAACATCTTCTATCTGTTTTACCTTTTCTCAACTGTTTAAAGAACTTTTGTGTCTCATGAAAGTCCGAGACTGACGGAACGGAGCGCACTTCCGGATGTCGTCAGCCAATAGAATGCGCATACGGTATCACGTGACTGCCTACGAAAAATCCGCGATGAGGTGGAGTCGCCAGTGTTAATGCATGAATGCGCGAGGGCGCACTGTATTGCAGTTGCTTTACCACACTGTTGCCACAAAGAGGAAGCTAAGCCGAAAGGCGAAGCTTTTCATCAACCATTTAATCTTCGTCCTTACCCTCACCTATGGTCATGAGCAATGGGTCATAGATAGATAGATAGATAGATACTTTATTAATCCCGGAGGAAATTGCATGACCGAAAGAATGAGATCGCGGACAAAAGCGGCGGAAATGGGCTTTCTCAGGCAGATAGCTGGTGTCTCCCTTAGAGATAGGATGAGAAACACTGCTATTCACGAGGGACTCAGAGTAGAGTCGCTGTTCCTTCCCGTCAAAAGGAGTCAGTTGAGGTGGTGTGGGTATCTTGTGCGAATGCGTCCGGGGCGCCTCCCTAGAGAGGTGTTCCTGGCACGTCCAGCTGGGAGGAGATGTCGGGGCAAACCCAGGACCAGGTGGAGGGATTATATCCCAACACTGGCCTGGGAACACCTTGGGATCACCCAGTCAGAGCTGGTGGGTGTGGCAGGGGATGTTTCATTATAAATGAAGTCCATGCGCAGCTCCTTCTGAAAAAAAGCATTGAAAAAATTTTGAGTTGAGATATATAATCCTCCATTTTTATAGTAAGGCAAGGCGAGCGGAAAACAAATGAATGGCTGTACTTCATGTGCTGACTAGATTGTAGTTTACTGTCACTTCTTCTACGGCCGAGGAAGAGGAATCCTCGGCCGAAACCCTGGGATCACCAGCGCCCTCTACCATGAGGCATGAGAACTGCATGCCTCACTTCATTCCTTTTCCCAGTGGTTTCAGGACCGCTCAACTCAAGAAAGACGTTACACACATACAGATGTTGACAAAGAAACACTGTACATTATATACATTAGCTAAATTATGGAAATTTAGTTCATGGAGCAAACACGTTTGACATTGTAATAGCGACATATAGAGAGATAGCATTATGGTTTCACTGTATAGTATGCCAGCACCGCGAGCCCAGTCATTGTGCAATCCATGGTGAGGCACGGCTGGCTGGTGCCGTATGTCACTTAGATATATATATATATATATATGTATATATATATATGTATATATATATATATATAGTATATATACTGTAGCCATCAGAAGTGTGTGTGTGTATATATAATATGTACAGTATATGTATATATACATAATATGTATATGTGGTACCTCTACTTACGAATGTCTCTACATACAAAATTTTCTACTTACAAAATGACTCAACAGGAAAATATTGCCACTAGTTACGAAAGAAATGTCGATTTATGAAAGGTAAAAATACAGTATGGGCTGCTACTCGCAGCTACCAAAGGTTCCTGAACGCAACATTCTTATAGCTGCTCTGCTATTGGCTATTACCTAGCATCTTCCTGGCATCCCATTGGCTAAGAGGGACCTCTGTGTGTAGCTAAATAGGTGTCTATGCAACGTCCTCTACATTCAGCCCTCAACCCATGAGGTGTTCTGATAGTTTTACGCAGATATATTAACTTTTTGAGTATTCGCTATGGACCCCTAGAACGTGACGGAGAAAAGAGGAAAAGAGTTTTTTTGTCCATACAAACAAAGCAAGATATAATAGAAAAGCATGAAAAGGGGATGCGTTCGGTTAATCTCGCCAAAGAATATGGCCGTAATGCATCTACAATCGCCACGTTATTGAAACAAAAGGAAGTTTAAGGAGTTTAAGGCATCGCGTGGGTGGTTGGAGAAGTCCAAAAGGAGGACTAAAATTCACTTTATTCTTCGGCATGGTGAGGCAAGAGTGCGTGAACCGAAGAGGGCAAAAAACAATGAGGACAGCAGTTAAAAGGTAAATAACCATCATTTTTATTCTTTATTCTTTGTTTTTTTACATTATACGCAACTCTCATTTATTGTGTAATAATCTAATTGTAACATGTATTTGTTACATGTTTTGATGTATTTTTATGCTTTATAAAACATGTCGGAATTTTGGGGGGCTTGGAACGGATTAGGGCATTTGCATAGAAAACGCGTCTCTACTTACAAAAATTTCTTCTTATGAAATTCCTTCCAGAACCAATGCATTTCATAAGTAGAGGTACCACTGTGAATACAGTATATATATATATATATATATATATATATATATATATATATGATTATATATATAAAATTTCCTCTGCTTTTAGGGTTTTGCTCAGCTGCAGGCATGGTGTCACAAGTTTTGTCCTGAAAACAGCGGTTATGAACAGGAGCAGCAAGTCCTGTTCAGGTTTACGTTTTGTGTGAATGTCACTCTCATGAATAAAGGAAGCAGGAGCAAAGCTCACCCTGGTCGTCAGTATGTGTTGAAGTCTGTCCATCTGGAAGACATTGGTCCTCCTTAACAGGGCCTGTGAGGCCTAAGTGGGTGATTGAACCACTTGTGATTGTCAGTGGGGCTTCTGCAGGTAAGTGGCTGCATGCAAAGCACAAGACAGAAGAGGAACAGGAAGTGGAAAAGGATAACATTGAGGTGTAAGATGAAATGAAAACAAGTTAGAGACAAAGCAAAGATGGAGGAGGGAGATCAGGTTGGAGGAGATGCACCTTTCTCCTCCATGATCATGCTGTCCTCCACTATGGGTTTTTGTATCCTGGTTTGATGTCATGTGTCATTTCAGGGAGATATCGTCGTCACTCTTTGTCTGGAGGGTACCTACAACCCATGGGGCATTTGGGTATCTCTTCAGCCCAAAAGAGAACCACCAGGCTCTTCTCTTAGCATTTAAATGAGACAGGAACAAATGTCCCATCACTTCTGGGCTCCGTGTCCCAAAGTGCTTAACATTCTTCCTGTCAACACCCCCGACTCCAGCTGCTTCAAAAGCCTCTCCTGCACCTCCCTCGCTATTTTTTTCGTCTTTCTGATGTTCTTTAAATGAGCTTTCCAACTCCACTTCTTTCTCGCAATTCAATTTTACAAGGCCATTATCCCGGGTGTAATGTGGAGGTTAAATATATCGGGGCAGACGTTATGTGAAAATAATTAGTGCTAATGAATAATGCACTCATTCAGCTGATGAAGGATGGTTGGCAGGATAATGGAGTGCAAGGAGGGGCCCCTCTGACGAATGAAATTAAAATATTTAAACACTGCTTTACGATATTACTGGGCCCCACATACTCTTTCCATGTTCACCTTCTCACTGCATGGAGTGGGCCGACCTCTGTGTGGCATGACGGTTGTGTCATAAGTCACGTACAGCATCTGTCTTACTGACAGCAGCGTACAGATACAAGGAGGAAGTATCCTGTCAGCGCACTTCCAGAGCACAGTACACCACAGCTAATCATCCTTGCCCCAATAATCACTTTGAGGGCATCAGAGACACCAGGCCTATCGACAGCCTCTGTCTGCCTACCACATTTTGCTCACCTTATTTATTGCTGCTACACTCATTTGGCCTCTTACAATCTCATTCCACACCCATCATGTGACAATGAAGGATGTGGGTCTTAAATCGCCCAATTTACAGCACTCACCCAGCCAATTGGCCGTCTGGAATCAATAACGGCGGACCAACCACTCTGTGACTAATAAATAGTAAAACATCAACACCATTTCATTAGACATGATGGGTAGAGGAGAGTCGAGGAGACTGCCCTTGGCAGGGGACGGATATCTCGTGAGCGAATAATGTGAATCGCTCAGGACTTCATTTGTAAAACTCTCCACGAGATTTGATGACACTTAGAATGGATTTGTTCAAGTTTGTGAAAAGCATCTAATTCCACTGACTTTAGGTTGCTTTTTAAATATTTATAACTGTATATTTAAATAAGACTTAAAGTTGATGGTAAGCAGCTTTAATAATAATAATAATGGTTCTTCTTTAAGCATTTTTGTTAATGTCCATGCTGACAATGCTAATGTGCTAAACATGGAAAGGTGATGGGATGAAATTTTAGACCTGAAAGGTTTTTTTGTTTATCTTAAGACGAGCTAATTTCACTGATTAAAACTGATCACTACACCCATTGAGGAATCTTAAGATACTTGGACATAAAAAAATTCCAGGGTCTGATTCGCTTCATTCAGACCTAATTTAATATTGCTCAATCCTTCCGATAAACAAACCACATGAAGATGCAATCGAGTATGTGTCAAAGATCTGTTGAGTATGCATGTGACATTGTTGTTGTTTTTTTTTAAAGTAATGTTTCATTGCTGTGCATAGTGCTTGTTGAATCTCAATTTTGTCAATTACAAAATTGCTGCCATGGAAGCCGGACCTTATCGAAGAAAAAAAAACTATCTTAAACCCGAGGCACATAAAACTAAAATAACCTTGGTTGCTACCACTTCAGGTAACAGTCGTGCTTCTTTTTCCTTTTATTATTTTTCCTTTGAAGCCAAAAGGAAGGTAATTTTTCATTTTAAAAAAAGGCTAAGATCTCAGATTATTACAAATCATGCAGGTTTTTAAATCCAAGTATTGCTAAGTTTTCACAAGTTAATGAGTTGCTTTTTAAAAACCAGGCTCTTAGTCATGAAGTTTGCAGCAATTTCTTTGGAACTCAGCAAAGATGGTCAGTACACTCCAACCAGCAACATCTGAGAACTTTCTTTTATTAATCTCATATTTTGCTGAATGGTGCCATATACATTTGACTTGTAAAGCAGACCTAATTACAGGGCCGGCAGTATGCAAGTCACACATCAAAGATTAAGTTACAGTAAAAGCCTAAGATCTCAGTCGTCGTCTCTCTCACTCTTTTCTCTCTCCTCCGTTGCCTCCACACACCAGGAACACTGATTATAACAGAGACATTAAAAGGGAATTACACAGAAACAATTTACACTTAATGTATCAGTCATATGAACAGAGAAGAAGGATGGACAAAGATGTATCAGTATTAATAATACATGCTTTAATCAGGCAGTGGGGAATGTATTGAGCAGGATCAAGGCACAGAGTGAGACTGGAAGAGAAAAGAGCAGTGAGAGGACGAATAGAAGTTAGAATAAGAGACTGAAAGACAGAGAAAATATAGAACATAGTGGAGGGTTAAAAAGTGGAGGGTGATCAGAATGTGTTGCTCTTGGTTTTCAGCACGCAGTGACGCATGGGCAGTAAATATGCAAAGCCTGATGGCCATAAGGCAATCAGAGGAGCAACACTCATCTACATGTTGCACAGTGGGCTATAATCCATCTGAGGGCCAAGGAATAATGATATCAGGAAGCTGGAATAAGAGCAGGGTCTGTTTATTACCTCAGACAGATCCATAATGCATACAGATGTGAGAGGAGGCACGCAGCAGCCTCTGGCCAGAGAACTCCATTGAGAAGTAGAGACAGTAATATTGTTTTTAGTGTAATGAAAGACAATCTGATTTAAGCACCTATTACGGTCTATAAGTCTGCTGTCATATAAAGTTTTAAAACAAGTGCTGCTGCGATAATGATCACCGACGATAAAGTGAAGCAAAGCTGAGATACAGAGAGCAGGATTTAATCTGACACCTTGGATGCAGCTGTGAGGATATTGCAATATATGCATGTTTGCATGTATGTAATAAATGTAAAGTTATAAATTGGTCCAAATATGCAAATAAAAGAGTTTGGTCATCATTAAGCTTTAGACCTGCTCCTCTGGCAATAAAAGTGTAATTTCACTTCATGGTGTCATTGTTTTTACTTTTCTTTATTTGCAAAGACACACATAAAAATACACACTCTCCAACACAAAGACCTTCCTCTCCTGTCTCCTCACAGAGAACATTAACACCAGGACCCTTCCGGTGAGGTAGGATGTAATAAATTGTGGTTAACATTGATAAACTAATGCAATTACCTGCAGGGCAACCAAGTCAGCTAATTTAAAGATACCCGGTTTGTTCCTGTGGTGGGACACACCGAATGGGCCCCTAGGGTGAAAGATGGCACCTTTATTACATCTGAGAGGTCAGCTTGGTAGCACTGTATTAGGATTGATCTTTTGATCCCTGCCTGGAACCCCCCATATTGTACCAACCCCATCTGGCTAAGAAAAAAAATGCTTATCTGGCGCAAAGAGTTAAGTCTCCTAGCCAGGCAGCCTAATTGAGCGCCACACATCTCAGCTACAAAGCAGAAACAGGAACCTAGAGGGTCGTAACAAGCCAGGCGTGACTTATTCACATAATAAACCAAGCAGATATCTAAATGAGCCATTGAGCTAGCCAGAGGGAGGGAGGCCATTAGGGTGTGTGGACCATGGGTACATATTTGTATATCTGCAATGGCCGTATCATTTGCATATGTGGCTGGCTATAGAAATGTTAGTCGGTTCTTGCACCCAGGGGCCTAATGACACAATAGAACAACACTGTACTCATTCACAGTATCATAAACAAGTCAGAGAAACATTCCTTTTAATCCAAAAAAAGTGATTTACATAAGTAATCATCAAGTTTACATTAAACAAAGCAGCTGGAGGTATGCAGGGCTCATAACACAAAGCCTTGACACAACAGGCATGTTCACTCTCTTGCTGAAGGTGGGGTTTAAAAATCATTTCATAATCGCATATAATCGCTGAATATAATCTACTCCTGCTGGATATTTCCAAAGATGCAACAACAAGCGCCTTCATACATCTGCCTTCGTGTCTCAAAAACCAGTAATGTGTAAATACAAAAATTTGCTGTTTTCTAGTGTTAAGGGTTTCACTATTTTCCTGCACGCAGTAATTGAGTCTATCCCTTTTGTTCGTGACCCGGCTTTGAATCTTCAAAGAGAGTAAATTTCAAATGATTATGTAAAAGTACAACATGGCTATAACATGATTCATGATGAGTATTGACACAAAAGTCCAGTTCATGCATTAAATTAAACACCACTTAGTCGCGAGGACATTTAGGAGTAAAGGTTTCAGATTAACAGCTGATACAACATTGGCACAAGACTTTATTAATAGTAAACGGTAAAAAGAAAAGGTGAACATGCTTGAATCCTATGGTACATCAATGATCCTTCATCAATTACTTGTTACTCTGTTATAAGAATAACATGAGGCTGTCACTAATTAGAGAATCTTGTGGTAATGGGTCAAAGGTCGCCCTTCAATGTGACCTCTGACACATAATTAAATTGCCATCATTATCCTCAGTGACAACTTGTCACAGTGCATTGGATTACATGCTGCAAATCATTCCACCAATCAATGACAGGGGTGAGGGCAGAGGGCGGAGACTGTTGTGTTCCATCTGAGGCTTTGTGCAGATTATCTTTAATGAAGTTGAACTGTACAGTGATCGTGTTAGTGTACAGGATAATCAGATAGTGCATGACTGTAATGGCACACACTAATCCTAACAGGGAGAAGATACGGTGTCATTTAGGGGGCAACGTCCGGCCATCTTACTGGCTTCCACTTTCCCTTTTAGTTGTGCAAATTATGTCAAATGAAACAGATTTGACCGACATTGACATGGCACAGAAAAAAACATAGTCAATAAAAGATTGTTGAATTCCACTTGCTTTAGCTTTAGGGTCCTTGCTTGTTTGCTGATGTTTGCTGATTGCAACCGACTGTCCGCCCTTCCCTATAGTGGCAGCTAAAAACACAGAAATGTAAACGACATGTTAGAAACACAACTTGTTTTCCTACTGCAGTCCCCATTAACACCAACCTTCTAGCAGTCAATCACGACCCCACCCCTACCCCCCCACGCCTACTTTTTGTAGCATGAAATAGCTCATTAAAATGAAACTTGAACACTTGACCTATAAAAATGATACAAGGAAATGGATATGCAGCCATAGACAGTCAAACCTTCAATCTTCAGATTAGGGGACGACCCACAGCCAACACAAAGTCAAACTTGGTGCTGTTGTGTTGCACTAAAAGGACCTTAATGGTGTTCTAGACACTGCTGCTGCCACTAGATGTAGCAATGCGCTGCTGAACCACTAACACGTCTGGAGAGATAAATGTAAATGACATGAATGAGTGGATTGTCTCTCTTGTTTATGCTTGATCATAAACTGAAATGCAAATCGGGTCCTTCTTGAATAATATGATACACTGAAATTAACCAGCATGTATAGTATGCAGTAGTCTTATGTATCGACTGAAAGCAAAATTTGCTTTAAAAAAATTACAATTTCCAAATGAAATTACTCCAATCATTGCCGTGTTTTATGTAGATTAACTGTAGCTACCTGGTTGTAGCATCACAACTGAAGGATATGTTCACGAGCTGCAATTTAAGGCCGGCCACATTTTGATTTATTGACGACTTTGCCTGGGATGTACGCTCAGTCGATGAGGTTAAAGGGCTTTAGTATGCACTGGTTCTTAAAGTGAGGAAGACTCTTAAAGTAAGGACGAAGCAAGAGTTCCTTTTGGGGTTTTTTCCCATCTTGCATGTGAGTAATAAAGATTTCTTTTATCTAACACTAAATTTTACCGGTGAAACTTTACAACCGAGACTGCTGTTCTCACACAGGCACTGATTCCAAAACTGCAGCTGGTATTACAGAAATGAATGTGTCCCCAAACTCAAATGATCCTGAATGACTATGCTGATTATGATTTAGGGGCTGCTAGTTTTGTTTCAAACTGTGCCTTTCTTTGTGGCCGGGGGCCCTGTGTTGTTAAGGGTTGTCGGGGTATAAATACTAAATTAATCATGCTTTGGCTCAACTTGCTAGGGACTGAAATTTGCTTATGGAGGCCCATGATCACATGAAATATTAATGGTTTTACAGAGAACTGGCATTGTAGCAACAGAAGCAAGGCACTTACAAAAGCGTGGAGTGGTGTGTTGGGGGGGGTCACTGTTGATTTCCGGATCAAAAAAGACTTCCTGGTTTGTGCTCACCTTAAATGAATGAATGACATAGGTTACGTGGCCAAAGCATTGTGTTTCCACTCAGTATCCATCCATTAGGGTGAGTTTTGTACATATTACTATACAGAATTGGTGAGTGGTAATTGTTGTTAATTGACATGCAGGAATGTTTTTGTGTGATGGAAATGTGGGGATAATATTCAAATGAATCTGATTAATGCATTAGAAGTGTGCCATGTTATGAATTCTCCTAGTTGCCGCATATCCATATGACCGACTTCTTCCATCCCAGAGGGCGTCTAAAAGAAAATATAATCATATTTAGAGAAAGCCGCTAACTCTCCAGACAAAAGTGACTTTGAATGCATCCATCTTTTTTCAGTTGGACATACTTTTGATTTGATGTAACCAAGTCCTTACCAACAAAAAGAACATTATTAATGTTCATTCCAAAATATCACACCATTTGTCTCTTTGACACAGATCTTTATATAATAGATGACACAGATGCTATAAACCTGTTAGCCCATAATTTCTAGGCAGACACAGCGCAAATAAACATTCTTGCCCGCTGAGACACTCAGGGAGGCAGGCAGAGATCTCACACATTCCAGCATGCTGGTCACATCACCAATAAGACAAGGAGGGGCACACTCTCAGATTTTCTCAAACACATTTATCTGTGTAGCCATTCCACCAAGCGCCACTAAATATTAGTCGGGGAGTATCTGTATTTGTGTCTATCAAAGCAGGACGTTGGGTAATAGAACATATTCTGTAGATTAAAAAGGTGAGTTTGCACGTACGAGTCATATCACTAGTTTGAGCTCAAACGATACTCATCTGAGCTTTGTGACTTTTGGTGGCACCACAGCAGGTAAATGAGATGGCAGGAGGGGGCATTTAACACTCCCATGCCAAGAAGGGGAGATGGGGTTTGGTGACGGCGCAGGGGGGGGGGGGAGGGTTTAAATGATAAACAGTAGATATTCCACAAGAGCAAATCAGATTTCTCACAATTATCTCTGCAAGCCTGACAGGCACCAAGGGTGGGCCAGAAACACCAAACTGGTAGACGGTGATTAGGTTATTTGTCCTCTTTTCAAGACTGAGGGATTGTGGGAGCTGTGCTGTGGAGAGCCTCTCTGCAGGTGTATTCTGACCCCATACAGAAAGCAACATCCCCTTTACAAAAGCAATATGACTCACATTCACATGTGGAAACTCCCTCGAAGAAAGACAATGACCAGCTTTAAGGTATATACTGAGCACAGTGGCAGATTTGGGGTGTTCAGTGGAAGCAGGAGCTACCAGGAAACAGACTTGCTCGTCAGAATAATGGCATTAATGTTGACATGAGAGTTATTTCAGTAATAAATTGATTCCAGTATGGCAGAAATATGATATCAGTGCATGAGATGGCACAGATGCCTTACTGGAAAACATATAGAAATGCATTAACAACATACATGTATTTTCCCAATCAGCTACTTGGTGTAAACTATGGGATGTAATATCAACCTTCCTCTTGCGAAATTCTGCTATTTGTCTTAATCATTTGCACTTGATGGACAAAAATATAAGTATCACACCCAAGTTGGTCCCAAATTAAGATGCTGTTAATAAATTCAGAGAAATTATATCGATTTATCATTTGTCACTAATTTCCCTTTGGGTATTAATCAAGTAAAAATTAATCCGAATTAATCAAAAGAAAAATAAATTTTCACACACAAAATAATCTCAATCATTTTAATGCAGCATGTTTTTTGGCATCAAATAGTTATAGTAAAGATTATAATTTTGAAATGTTTATGGTGACGTAGCTGGATATTGCAGACCGGCAGCACCTGTAAGAAAACAGAACACATATATTAATACATTAGCAAAGTGTATTTTAAATGCATTGATATGCAATTTATTTCAAAAAGTATGCGCAGTTTAGCTATCGTTAAATCATTCTTAGTCAATACATGTAGTCAATTTTAACATTTTGCAATACTAAAATCAGAACGTCATGATCTTACCTGGGATGAAAATATGTTTAAGTCAGGTTACCCTACCATCCAAAATGAAAATAAAAAAAGTGTTGGAAGTAGGAATTTTGCTCTTTTAGGGACGAGGAAGTTTTTTTGTTTTTTTGAAATGGTCTTTTTTTTCTCCGCTTTTTTTGGAGCGTTGTTTTGTCACTGCCTCTGCACTGTTTTTTTTTTGTTTTCTTTTTTTGATTTGTTTTTTGGTTTGGCAGGACGCATTAAGACCATTTCAACTCTTTATTTTTTTGTACAATTCAAATTAGATTCAATAACTGAGAAGCCAAGCTTTTATACAAATCATTTCAACAGAGATAAAATATTTACATATGAGCATCTATATCAGTCACCCTAATACTAAATTATTCTGCAAAAGCTACTGTCAATCAGTTAAATGTCAACACAAGTTGTTTTGTTAAATTGGAAGTTCAACAGGTTATCCATTCACTGTAACATGTCTAGACAAACATTTGTGAAACAACAACAAAAAACTACATTAAGAGCGTTAAAAAAAATCCAATATTAAAATGATTCAAACTTCTGACATGATTTGACGGTCAGTTACACATGTGAATGGAACAAAAAGAAAAAGAGTCTTGCCGAAGTGACATTCATCTCATTAATTTACAGACAGGTACTGAAATCTGATAAAGCTGAAGGATGGCTGCTCGTCGTCCACAGCAGTGCAACCGAAGAACAATGATCTTCATCTGCGCCACGAGCGAGGCTCATTGTCGTCCTCTTCCTCATCATCATCCTGCAGCAGGGTTTCCTCGCTCAGTGACTCCTCTGGGTACTGCTAACAGAAAGAAAAACACTTTTTGATTATGAATGTTTAAAACCCAAATTGAAAAAAACATTTTACTTCAGGTGGTGCTTAATTTTCACTATGTATATGAACACTCTGTATATCGGACAGCAGACGGATCAATAACTCAATAAAAGCAGCAACAATTCATTTATTGTGAAATGGCGCCCTCTTGTGTTCCATTTGTGTATTAAGTTGGAAACTTAAGCTCGTCAGACACTTCTCAACAGAGGAAACTGCTACACTAAATATTTGACAGAGTGCTTTTCTGAGATCAGACTATTCAGTGACAAACCTCCTCCTCCTCTGGTTCTGCCTCATTTGCATCCGTGGGACTGTGGGTCATGACAGCCTTATGCCAGGCCAGGCGTAGATTTTGGTTGTTGAACCTCACTCCATGAAGAGCGGCCTTATCAACAGGTGAAAAACAAAATGGGGTGGGGGTGGGGGGGCGAGATGTGGTTAGATATTAAAACTGAAAATATATTTCAGTGCTGGTATCCAAAGAAACTCGTACAAATAAATAGTATTCAAGCATCCGTGTGCGTGTGTGTGTGTAGGTGTCTGGTAGTTGCCCCACCTGCTCAGCCTCTGCTCTGGACTTGAAGGTGATGACTGCAGGCAGGTTATTGTCCTCGATCTGGCAATCTTCAATCTCTCCAAATTGCTTCAAAATTGTGCACACACAAAATTCCAGTTACTTCACCAACTATTTTCATCCCTGAGCAATTATTGAAAACTTATCTCATGAATCTTCTGTCATTGCAGTTACCTAATAAATACAAAGTGACAGCAATACACTGTTTTGTAATTTCATCCTTTTGTGATCTGCACTAAAAATTGATTATATTTCAAAGATTAAGAAATCTGAGGATGGACTGAGAGCCAGTACACGAGACAAAAGCATATATATCCGCAGAACTTTGACAGTCAAATAGCATTTATGTTGCAAGAGGTCACTGTTAACTATTGTTGCATTGATCAGTTTAAATAATTCTATGTATATGATGTGACATTAACATTTCTATGTTAACTTTTCAACTTATTTCTGGTCTTTGGGAAAAGTCAAATCACCTATAATGTGTGATTTGAATTTGTATTCCTGTAGAATACTGCCCCAAGCAGCATTCACCCAAAGTATGAGCCGTGACATGAGTCTTGAACGGTCAGGTAGCAGTGAGACTTTCCACCCTTCAAAAATAAAGGTAGCGGCCTTTAACAGCTTCCACCAAAAGGTCATCAAATTTCTCAGTCTCAGTGACATTTTCAGGCTGACTTACAGCAAAGTGTGGCAGCAGGCCTACGCGGTCCCTCTCAGCAAACCCAGTAATCTCTAACGCTCGTGGTCGATGGTCTACTACTGCGTGCGATGGCACTCCCCTTCCTCGCCCTCTGGAGCCCCTTCCCCGAGCCCTGAGAGCACCGCGGCCACGAACATGGACCCCTCTGCCTCGTGCTGGCGACAAGAGTCCCCTTTTAGCAGCCTGAGCAAGAGGGGGAAAAAAGGGGTGTGAGGACATCCGGACAGCACAAATTTATTGAAAGACAAAGAGCTGCAGAGATTAAACTCCCATCAGTAGAAAGTTTCTCGTTTAGGGTAACTTTGTTACCTCGATTTGCAGCTGTGTATACTTCATCTTCAACAACGCCGTGTCCTCTCCTGCCTGAGTCTTCTTGTAAAGATCCAGCTCTGCATCTAGCAGTTCCTTCTGTGCCTGAACAAAAATAACAAAAAACACTAGCATCAGGACCAAAAAAACAAGTCACACATAATAATTCAAAGGCTAAGCTGAAAAGCATCTTATCTAGTGCTACCTTGGAACAAAGAATAGAAATAAAGAATGAAAGAAAGATAAATATAAACAGAGTTATAATCTAAAAGCTGGTACCAACTGAAACTACAGTGAAAATCATCGTGCTAAGACAAACTTGTATTGGTTTGAGTGTTGCCCCTATGAGACTGATTCAGAACACGACCTGGGTTTTGCTCTTCGTGGTAGGAGGTAAGTTGCTGTTGCTTGAGATTCCCTTTATCTCGTCTTGCAGTTTTGTGATGCTCTTGGTTAAAGTTCCCAAGGTTTCCATGATTTTGGCTTTATCCTCTGCCTTCATTGCTTTGTTTTTCTCAAGCTTGGATATGAGGAGCTTTGGAGCAAGGGTGAAAAAAAAAAGAAAAAGAAAGATTTAGACCTCTAAAGCTGGGTTTGAGGAATAGCTGAGCACTGCAGGGTTCTGGTCTAAGAACCCTTTGCGTGTTTATACAAAGAACGATGTTGATACAACAGTGCTTGGTTAACAGTATATTATCAAATGGCTTCTGCACTACTACCAAATATATGATGAGCAGAGAATGTAAAGAACAACATGAACCCTTACAAAATAAAAGCACTAACTTGCAGAGATGATAGATGAAAAAAGCAAGCATGCATACAAAACGAGTGTATTAACATGTCAACTCTTACCTTCTGCGTCTCTATGTGCTTCTCCAGTATTTCCTGCTTCTTCTTCCTTACAACCTGCTGTATCCTTAGAGCTTCCTGTGAAAGGAGTTGTTAGAAATTATTTGCTAATCCGCTTTGTCTGCAATTTATTCACGCCCCTCTTTTTCCCACCACACCAATCCCTCCATTTGTCCTCTCACCTGCTTCTTTTTCAGTGCCTCTTCTGAGGTTTTCTGTGCTGCCTTCAGGACAGAAGGATTGTAAACTGTCTTTGTGAGGCCCATGGAAGTAGAAAACACCTGAAAGGGAAATAAACGTGATCATTCAGAATACTAGATTTCAAAGGGTAGAATTTTCCATCCAAAGTAAGTTTGCATTTGGAGACATTTAGCAAAATCATACTTTTTCAACAGGAGCTGCTGGTTTAGCAGAGAAGCCCAAACGGTCCTTCACAGACATTTTGGAAGGATTCTGTACCAACAGGAAAAAAATGCATGTTTATACACACCTTCTCCAGAAATGGACAGGCATATGTGAAAAAATATTCTACACTGTCACCCACACATACCTGAGAGGCTACATTGGAATCTTGCGAGGGTTCAGAGTTTGGGGTGAGCAGTGGTCCAAGGCGATCCTTGACAGACTGCTTCAGAGACGTTGCTGTGGGATGCTGAATTAGAGGTTTTGTATTATTTAAATGCCCAGTAGATGCACCCTGATACAAAAGGCTGAATGTAAAAACTGTTCAAGCACCCTGAAACTTGTGTGAGTGCACTTCATACATGAAATTAGACTAAAAATTGAAACCAGAAACAAGGCAGTCAGAGACTGCAACATCCCGTGACACCCCTGAATTCAAAATTTTATCCTGACCTACTTTCATAATGGTCGCAGCAATGGATGCTTGATGTGTACCTAAAAAGGTGTAAAAGTGAAAATTTGACCTTGACCTACTTTTTCAAGGTCAAGGTTGTTATCTCATTTTCATCCCCATGCTTCCCTGAATATAACACCTTTTGTTTTGTCTTTCTATCTCATCCGGTTCCTGTGGTATGTGCAATTTTTTTTTTACAAAAGTTGAAATTTGACCTTGACGTCGTTTTTTCAAGGTCAAGGTCATCATCTCATTTTCATCCCTTTTGCTACCAGACTACTGTGCTTTTTCTTTCAACTTTCTATTTGCAAGATATGTGAAGATATTTGGTGGACTAACGAACACACAAACACTGACAGTTACAATACATCACTGCTTCACGGGATTTAATTACATGGAGCTGACTAGATCATTCACAAGCTCAAATCAAATTTTATTTTGAAGTAGGTTACTCTGGACTTCTTACCACGGCCGGCTGTGTCTGAGGCTGCTGCTGCTGCAAGTGAGACAGGCCTTGACCCTGACCATCGCTCCCATCGTCACGGAACCAGTGCAACCTGATGAAACGGTTGTTGAGAACAGCTTCTGTGCTTTGG
Source organism: Antennarius striatus (assembly GCF_040054535.1). Classification (NCBI taxonomy): domain Eukaryota; kingdom Metazoa; phylum Chordata; class Actinopteri; order Lophiiformes; family Antennariidae; genus Antennarius; species Antennarius striatus. The sequence goes on from NC_090776.1 coordinate 15,780,925, forward strand.
ATCGCCCGCTTAGCCTCATCCGCAGAGGCAAACTGAATCAGTGCACCTTCTGGATCATTGCGGTAGGCCACCTGTAAAGTGACAGTGATATTATCAATGGGTGCAAAACAGAACCCCTTCAAGAATCCCCGGGTGATTTATGGGAACACAAGGAAAAAAAAAATCTATGACTGCTGCCCATCAAAGCTGCACTTGTACATCTACAACACCACCCAGAGACTAACCTGCAGGTTGACAATGGTGCCAAACTTGCTGAAATGTTCATTGAGTTTGCTGATGTTGTTGAGCTCAGGAGGAATTTGCCGAACAAGCAGCTTGGTGTTCGTAGAGAACGGGGCTCTTTTGTGGTACCCCTGGTGGTTAGGTTTGTTGAAGTGGGGTCTGAACATAAAAAAGGGAATTTAATAGAAAAGGAGCTCATTAATACATACATCTGTCAAATGTGTAAATGACTTTGAAGACAACACAAGACATTTAGATATATGTGACAGGAAAAGGGTTTTTTACTTGTCAAACCACGGTTTCTTTAAGGGGAGGCCTCCATCATGGGAGATGGCCAATCTTTTCCTTGGATTGGATTCCATAACGATCCTCATGCTTTTGTTTGGAATCTTGTCTGGTTGAAAAAACAATGACAGGACAGTTCTGAGGCCATGACACAATACGTGGATACATACTACAAAACAATCAGTCTATTCAAAGATTGGATTACTCAGTTAATGCGAACAATACCTCTCTGTGGCTGGTCCACATCTCCCATTGTGAGGCCAATCAGGTTGGGTCTCTGGGCATTGACTCGGTGGCGGTAGGTGGGTCTGGAAATATTAGTGATGCTGGGAGACTCAGGATTGTACACATCTGTGTCATAGTTGTCTAAAAAGTAGAGGAGGATATATTTACTACTAAATCAGCCCAGCAAGGTGCAGAAACAGTGGTTTAGCAATAAAAGAAATCCAATGTGTACCAGGGGTAAAGCGTGGCACTGATGCTTGTGGAAGCGAGGACCGCATCCCAGAAGTGACAATGGTGGGGACAGAACTGGTGATGGAATTGGGAGGTGCATCCATGCCTGATGGTTGCAGTGGAGGAAGTGGAGGAGGTGGTCCTGTGCCAGGTAATGAAAATTAAGTACAAAATTTTAACTTCTATTGCAGTCAACATTTGAACAACAAAGAAAGATTCACATTTCAGTCAATTTTCATACCAAACCAGTTCCTGAAAAACTTGTAATACTGGGTTAAAGCATACGTTAAAAATGACAAGGCCACATTTTAAAAGGTATACTTCCTAGCTAACCAACCAACCAAACCCAATGACAAAACCGCAACTCAGTGTATTGAAGAAGGATTCTTTCTTCATTAGTACATAGCTCACTTTTTCATCCAGCTTCAAGATAACAGTCATAAACAGTCCAAGATGCATTGTTCAAAAACATGTTTAAAATGAAGCATCAGGGTGTGATTTGTGTAATCCTGCAAATCGACAATCACTGGTAGAAACATCAATAAACATTAACAACAAAGACGTGACTAAGTGCTCACGTACTACATTACTGTCCAAATCTCAGGTACTTGCATTTTCTTTCGTCACTTAATTCGTACAGTAGTTCCATATTGTGTGAGTTGTGAGCACCACCATTAATGATCACTCTGGCATGTGAAAACCCAACTGCCTCAACTCTTGACTTTTTTGTTGTCCCATCATAACATGTTTGAATCGTATTGCTGGTACAAAAAATGATCACTACATCCACTAAACAGACAAGTTTCAAGAAAACCCGTAACACTGGTATTAACATGTTGGTGGGGGAGAAAAAATGTCAGCCAGGTACTCTCCACAGAAAACCTACAAAACGGATGAGTACAGACTCTTTGCATCAACAAACAACATTACTTGTGAAAGGTGAGCAATGTCATGGGGAAAACAGGAAAAAAAGGAAAGTCTGGACAAGTTGTGCTCAAGGATGTCAGGAAGAAAAGAAAAACCATGGATCAGTGGAAAGTCGGCCCATTCAGAAAATTCAAGTCTTGTAGGTGAGTTCCAAAAGCTTCTATCTCAGCCAGAATCCTTTAAAAAATTGATAAACTTTCACTGAAATCTTAAATAAATTCATCTTTCAGGGAAAAATTTAATCCAACTCAAATTCCAGTGAACTGTAGATTTCCTACCTGCAACGGGTGGAAGGCTTGGTGGCAGGGCACCTGGTGGGGGTACGGGGGGACGCAGGTTGACAGGAGGAGGGTTCATGAGGGTGGGTGGTGGAGGTGGGAGGCCTGGGGGTGGTGCATCAACACCTTGGATTGGCGGAGCCTGGAAGGGTAGCATGTTGGGCAGATTGACATCCTCCACTACAACTGGGTCACTTCCATGGTCGAAAGGACACATGTCCCCCCTCATGCAGAAACCCTTTTCTGGAAAGAAGAGCAGACATTTGTAGAACATCAACACACTGAATGAAAGAGTAACAACAAACAGTCAAGACAGGAAAAAAAAAAATTTAACAGCTGTGCTTACCATCATAATCACGGCATCGTTTCCTTGGTTGAGGGGGCACTGCCATGATGAAAGGCCCATGATCCACGGGGGGCTCAGGGCGGAAGTCTGACCAACTTTCAGTTGTGTTGTTACTATGATGATGGGTGGGGGCAATAACCGTAATGGCGCTGCTGAGTGCTGGCACGGGGAAGTGTGACGTGGTTGTACTGGAAACCAGGGCCACTGGGGTGTAGTTGTCACCACTCTCTGGCCTGTGATCATGATCATACTTCAGCTTCGCAGAATCTCTTTCTGCAATTAGACAAAAATGATCGTATAAAAAAGGTAGGATCAAGGTATAAGCACATAACATAAACACTGATCTAGGGAACACCAGCAAAATCAACAAAATCAGAGGACGGTGGATGAACAGGTGGGTGAAGACAGCCAATGATAAACTATGGAGGGGTCCTAGACGTACGTGTCAAATATTGTTATCTATGTTGGATGCATCTTACTCAACATGTGGGCCTCCACTTTACGGTTACATTCTGCTTTTCTACGCTTTCTACTTCTGCTACTTTTTCTTGCATTTCTCGTGCTTGACAAAAATTGTGTGCCTGCTTAGTTTTGTCTCTACCGTTCAATTGTTTTTGTTATGTTTTTTGGTTTGATTTTTTTTTTTGCAAGGATTATGTGTATTTATGTATTTATTATGGTGTAACGTTTGTGAATGTATGTGAGCAGCTGGTATGCAAAATTTCCCTTGGGATTAATAACGTCTACCTTTTATCTCTATATACCTGATGATACTGTTGCATTACATTTGGCAACTTTGAGCAACTTCAAATGCCAATTTTAATGCATGAAAATACAGCACAATGTAATGCTATGTAGCAAAAACAGACATGCTGAATATGTTCTACACTTCTTAATTTCTAACTCATGGGGGAAAACTCAGCATATATAGTCATTAGGAGATAGAAGTGTTAACAAAATACAAACACCTAATTTTTCATGGGTTGTCGACAGAGTTCTTCCTTTTGGTCATTAGTTGTCTGTTATTCTTACCAAGAGTAAGCTATATGTGCTGCTAAAATTAATGGGAAGTGTGAGCTCAAAAAGCACAACTTGAAGTTTGGAAAGTCATCATATACAAAGAGTGACTCAAAATAATCACAAATAATTCATTTAAACAGAACTGTTAACTCAGTGATGAAAATCCAACATGTCTTTGTGGAATTAGACAAACTGACAAGCTAATCTTTGTGTTTAATAAGGTCAGCTGTAATCTGTCTGAATGGACAACATTCAGAAACAAAAACAGGGTTACTTTGAATAAAATTAACTTTTGAGCACACTGAAAAATGTGTTTTAAAAATAAAAACAGGGTTTGATATCACCACTCTTTCCAGTAACATATAAAGTGACCAAGCTGCTGATGGTGAGTAGATTGCCTTGAACTAATTTCAGTTAGGGTCTTACCTCTACTCCTGCTTCTAGACCGTGTCCTGCTGTTTGACCGACTCCTGCTGCGATCTCGATCCCTTTCTCTGTCCCTCTCCCTGTCCCTATCTCTCTCTCTGTCCCGGTCTCGGATGCGATCCTTGCTCCAACTCCGGCTGCGGCTACGACTGCGGCCCCGTCTGCGGTTGTAGCGATCACGGTATGAGTCTCTCCTTGGTGGAATGCGGTCAAAATCCCTTTTCCTGGGACGGTCATCTCTCTTACGATCATCTCCTCTCCTTGGAATTAGAGTAAATAAAACATGATAATTAGATGAGGTAAATCTGAAAAGTTGAAAAAGCGGAAAGAGTTGTGGAAGCAGTTGTACACACCTGACTTCTCTATTATAGCGGTAGCTTGGTGGGCTGTGATTCACTCGGCGAGAGAATTTCTTCTCTCTCTCTTCTTCACGATTTGTCTTAAAAATACATAAAAGTGATTTTGTAAATATTACTCATCCACAATGGCCAAAGACATGAGAAGTCTTCCATGTTGTTTGGTAATGAGGTATACAGTCTTTGAAAATTATATACTTATACTTGTATTTGAAAAAAAACAAAATTTGTGTAAGAAAATTACCTCATCCTTCTTCTGCTCATCTTTCTCAACCTTAGCTACAGAGGATTGCTGCTCTGGTTGCGGGAGGTAGCTTTTGTTGTTAATGGCATTGAACAATTTATCCACAAAGGGCTGGGTCTCTAAAATCACACAGATTGAAGATTAAACATTAGTCGGCTAAAACACCAAGCACCGTTCTATTTTAAACGGGATCAGAAAAAAATAAATAAATAAACATTTAAACGGGATTAAATACCTTTCTGAAGAAACACATCCAGCTGGTCTATACACAAGGCTTTTAGTTCCTTCTCACTCTTGTCTTTCTTCACCAAAGCAACAACATACTTAGCAAGTGCAGAAGGGTCTGCATCACAGCTGGAACGTAAAAGCAAAAACATTAAGAACCCACAGAGTATAATAACAGCAATACAATTTTAAATCACTAGAAAGTTGCATATTAGTAATTGGTAAAACCCTACTGGGCGTTAGGTATGATGCGTTATATAAATAAAACTAGCATAGCATCGGTGGAGTCACGAACAGCTAACGTTACTTACATAGGCTCCAGGGTATCAGACAGCCATGTTTTCAAAGTATCAAGGTTTTCAATTATCATTTTAGATCCAGCCTAACTATTGGGGTGGGTTGACGTTAATAATCCGTTTAAATTATGCACGAAAATAAAGACTGAAACTAGCCACTTGTGCTATTTGGCTAGGTTGGGGTGCAGAAAAAAAACGTTCAACAGCCGAGATTGCACTGGCCAAATTAGCCGCGTTAGCATACGTCTTTCCAGGCCACAGGCCCCAAAAGTGCTGCACGATTCCTTTATCTCCAGCAGCGTATTTATTATGTAAATAAGGACCGTCGGAATCCTATTCCTCTTCAGCGTTCAGCCAACTAACGTTACAAGTTGCAAATAACTGTGACAGCTACACCATAAGCACATCCACGAATCACTTGCTGCTTTTATCTGCTATCACTAACTGACCATGCCATTGCGACTATTTACTTCCGGTTTAGTTCTCGTTGCCGAAATATCGCGAGAACGTTTCCCGAGTGCCCGCGGAAATCGTCACGCTTTTTCTTTTTTTCTTTAAATCTTTTTTTAAGAGTGACTAATAATTAGACTGGATAACAATAGCCATGGATTAATATATAAAACCCTTACAAACATTCAAATAATATGTGTGTGTGATACAGATATTTAAAGCTTTTGAAGCCTTTTTGTTCAATGAAACACTGATTAATTTTATATATGCTATTAGTATCATTATAAAAATGTCTGAATGCAGGTCTCTCTTATTACATCCCTCTTCCAAGCGGTGATGTGTGTTCATTCTTTCATTCGTTCGTCCGTTCGAATGTCCACCAAATATTTTCGCAATGTTTACAGATAGAAAGATGAAACAAAAAGCACATTACTCGGGCAGCAAAAGGGATGAAAATTAGATGACGTTGACCTTGAGAAAACTAGGTCAAGGTCAAATGTCAACTTTTGTACACTCAGGAATAGGATAGAAAGACAAGAGAGAAGGCAAGTGTGAGTATAACCCTAACCCTAACCCTAACCCTAGCTTTGATGTGTGCCAAGCGCTTTGACTGAGACATCAGTTATTTGATCATGGGTCATTTATTAAGTGACCCTGACCTATGAGAGTAAATCAGGGTAAAATTTTTAATTAAGAGGTGTTGCAGGGTATTGCAGTCTGTTAATTCCTATTTCACATTTATGTTTATAGAGCTTTGCCAAAACAATTAATAGGTTTATAATTTTTTTTTTAAAAACGTAAAAAAGCAAAATACACAACATTTTTTCATTTTAAAGACAAGTTCATACAGAGTTCACAAAAGATTAAGCTATACTGAAGCTCTTCCAAAATGAAGTAGAATGTTTGCAGATCAAGAAATGGTGCTGAAGGGTCTTAGGGTGATTTCTGCAGAAAGAACAGTTAGTATCAATGTCTCTTTTGAATTTTTTTCATGTGGTGGTTTGCAGGTTTGCAGGGTAACATTTCTGAATGATTACAAAAATTCTTTTACCTTATTTGTCAGAAAAAAAACACTGGGAATTGTCCATACTTTCTTTCACTTGATATCTTTTTACAAAAGAATTCCATTTTGAAACAATGTGTGAAACAGATATACTGTACAGTACATTCTTTTTGAGTTAAGGAGCTTCTATTCCTATTTTTAGAATGAGTGGAATATTTTACTACTGAAGATCATACTGGTAATCTAACTTTTTAATTGTAATGGACAACTTAAGTTTTATTCATCTTTTTAAAAAAAACATAAATCTCCGCCTACACCTTAAGAATATGCAAAGGTATTTGATGCTTTACCAAAGGGTGTAAAAATGTTATTCAGAGGTGTTTTTTTTCGTGTACAACCTATTCCTCTTCCCAAATCTGTAGAAAGTTTCTCAACCCAAATTGAGCAGTATAACGATTTATTTGTGAACAGTACGTCCTGATTATTCCATGTCACATATATTGGAGATATATATTAGAGACCAAGCCAATAGAACTTGTTGATGAAATAAGGAGTTTTTCTGGATGTTTATCTACATTGTAGTTGCAGCGTACTATAAAATTCAAGCCACCTAACCTCGAAAAACCATAGTTGGGAATAAAGTTCCAAATGGAGATGGGATTTTTAGAAAATGTTTAGCTCAGTTGATTTTAAAAGTATTATTGAGGGTAATGAAATCTGGGACATTTAATCCGCTAATTTCATAGTCATTCATCATTGCATGTTTTCTAATATAATGTGCTCTATTCTTCCTGAAAAAAATTCAAAAGCATACAGAAAGAGCAAAATAAGTCGGTTGAGATAAACCTTCTGCCTTGAGAGAAAACTTATTCCTCGTATTGTCAAAAGTCTTTGCACCCATTTGTTTGTGTTTCTTAAGAGGTGGAAAATTTGTTAGAATTCAATTCTTTTCATCTCTTCAAATGACTACACCTAAGTCATTTCATTCTAGATGGAAATATTGCAAATGCTTTGATCATTACAATTTTTAAAGGATCGTGGATAGACAAAGAACAACATGCAATGCTAAAATAATTTGATAATTTTATTGTTTCCAGTTTCACTGGACTACAGTACAAGTAAAAAATAAAGGAGAGAGCAGATAAATACAATGATACAAAACGTTTCCATTTTCCTTCATGCAAACCAGTGTGATCCTTCATAATGGTGCAACCCAACAACTTGTTTCTTACACTTGCACAAACTTCTCAGTGACATACCTTATCATGCTCATTAGAAAAGAGTGAAACTTATGTTCTTGTAAAAATACTTCACATAAAGACAACACAAACCCAAAATACTGAAACATTATTTTGTTTTGATTCAAATGTATCATGTAAAAAAAATACATAGACATGTAACTACTCAAGCAAATATTGTAATTTAATTAATTCATTAGTACTGAAAAAAATGTTTTGATTTCAAAATTGTGAATAAAAACATTTTCATGTAGAAAAGGAGTTACCTGCTACAGAATTCTGATTTGTTAACCCAATGTTAAAGCTCATTATATACATACTGTACCTCTAAATGCAGTTTATTTTTTTAGTACATTCATGGTTGCCCTTCATCATTCTCAGTGAATTACTTTCTCAAAACGCAGGGAAGAATCAGTGTGATTATGCCTTATTGTGCGTGTACACATTAAATACATGCATGTACATTAATGAAAAGTGAAGGTTTGAATACACAGATTATAGTTCATGTATCCATCCACTCGCTATTCTCAATAGACTGAATGGAGAGAGTCCGAGCTGCAGTTAAAACATACAGTACATAAAAGAACATTCTTTGTCTTTATATTATCAGTCCAATACTGTGTTTGTGTCCTCCTGACTAATGAGCAGGAGAACATAAGACACATTTCTCCTCTGAGTAAAACCTCAGTCTCAGCTCATTAGCTACAATCTAAAAATGGAGTGTTTGTTAAAAGCAGTGTATTGCAACCCCTAAAAACAGTAGAGCTTATGGAGAAGGGACTGCATCTACTTTTCCCTGTCAATGAACTGCAGGTGGATGGGGGCAGCAGGGCAGAGTAGGCCATGAGTTTTGGCCTGGACATCACCAGTGATGGGAGACATGCGAATGTGGAACCGTTGTATGAGCTGCACAAAGAACAAAAAAAATGAATGTATTAATCAGAAATGCAGCTCATTTTGGACGTGACACATCAAATGTGATACATTTTCAATTACAAGTAGCACAAGTAGGTAACCAGTAGACTTCATCTGGTGTTGGCAAACAAGGAAATATTCAGAAAGTGACTGAAATGTGCAAATATTGGGAAGAGGGTAAATTAATCCAATTTTTTTGCCACCTTATACATGTCGATGACTCAGTATCAACATTTCCCATCAAATAGATCAACAAAATCCCAAAATATTCTGCTGTACAGATGATTTATTCATTCATTTAAGCTAGAGTTATCACTTATACTGTATGTTCTAATTTTATCTCAGAAGATAAGAGGAATACGTCAGTGTGGATCATCGACTAATCATGCAGATCTTTTGAGTATTATAGAGTAACTCTATGCAATTTTCAGCAATTCTGATTTTCTTACATTTTCTACTTATTATCACTTGAAATGACATATTTTGGTTTAGCTGTCTACGTGCATTATCCAACAATAAAAACTTTTGAAAATGAATGTGGATTACTCCCTTACCCTTGTCAGAGCAAGATGCATCTCTAACTCTGCTATTCTCCTGCCTATGCAGCTCCTGATGCCGTAGCCAAAGGGAATGGAGCCAAAGTTGTCGACACGATCTGTGGAATGTTTCCGTATCCAGCGATCCGGTCGGAAGTCTAGTGCATCAGGGAAGTTCTCTTCATCCAAAGATGTCGAGTAGTGACACAAGGCCAACTGAGTCTAACAGAGCGGGAAAACAGGGGGAAAAAATGTCAGCTGTGAAATGAAAACAGCTGTGCTATTGTACATGCTTCTGTAGGAACGAGAAATGAGTAATGCTGAATCGTGTTACATCTGGTTTCACTGTAATGTTTTGTTTGATTCATTTTTATTTCTTCCACACATGCACACTCTGGAAGACTCACATCTATTACATCTTCATCAGTCTTACCCCTTTGGGAATGAGGTATCCACCCACCACCAAGTCATCCTGGGTAATCCGGCCATTGCCTGGGAGAACTGGAAAAAGCCTGCTCCCAGGGAGGGGCATACAGATACAGTTATTCAACAGCAATATAAATTAATCCAAAGAAGTGCAAGATAAGTGTTGAAAGCAACACAGTAAAAAACAATAATGTACAAACACAAAACATCTGGATGTATGAAATACAAGGCGGCTGCTGCTTTTGAAAGTGTTTTCAACAACTAGCCACATTTATTCCAAGTTAATAAGCAAAAACAAGTGGGAGAAGATGATGCTTGAAAATTAAAAAATCCATAATGTGAGCACCTGAGAGTCTCTTTGACCAGCCCTCGGACGAGAGGCAGGTAAGGGACATCGTCAGCTGTAGCAGCTTTTTCAGGTCCCAGAATCCTCATGACTTCCATGTAGATTTGTTGTTGCACATTAGGATGCCGTCCTAACAGGTAGCTGGCCCACGAAAGAGTGAAGGATGTCTAGGAAAATGGATAGGAAATTATTTAACACACTATATCACTATTGCTTATTAGCCCATTAACTCTCTGATCAATTGTTTTTCCTTTGTTTGAATGCAATCTCTCACTACTCCTCCTCACCAGGCAACTTCTGCCAATTCTTACCACATATCTCATGACACACCCTGATCATTTTTTCCCCCTCTTTCCTTTATTGCAACCACACTACATACTTGTTTCAGTCAGTATGCTGTTCTCAATTGGCTTCCCTTTTCTGTCTCCCACGTTGCTGGCCTTTAAATTTCCTTGACTTAGGCAGATGAGCAAATGATGTGAAACTAAGAGTCATTATTCTTGAACTGAAATCACATTATTAGTGACTGTAAGACACACTGTTTTACTCAAGTCTGCCTCTTACGTCATTTCCCAGCAATCTATCCATCTTTCATATTGGCCTTCCTCATTTCAATAAGTGTATATCTCAGAGTTTGTAAAAAAAATAAAAAATATAAAGAGGATGTGTTGTTTTCGTAACATCACAATGAATAGACTCGAGAGGTCAGTTCAAGGTCAGCATCTCTGAGTGGACTAACTAATGAGCAAAAGAGTCTCTATCCTTCTAAAAGAAAAGCCCTGTCATCCTTTTCACTGTTTAGTCTCCCTCCTCCCTCTTCTCTTCTTAAGATTTGCCCTCTCACTCCGTCATCACCCTCACCCCATCTAACCGACATGAACTTAATCAACGCCAGCCGGGGCAGATGCTGGCAACACCTCAGACAAAGCCTGAGAGGAATCATATGACAACAACGCATCCCAGCCCTAAAAGGCTTAGGCCTCCCCCCTTTTATCCCCCCACGTCTTCTCTTCATTTTCTACCATCCATCGTACACACATCTCTTCTTTCCTCCCACCTCTATTCCTCCAGTACCCCAATCTTTGGTGTTTCATGACAGTATCCGTCTTCCTCACGCCTCCCCCTCTTACCCACCCCCCCCCCTTTATCTCACCTTTGCCCAGTCTGCGCTATAACTCTGGCTGTGGCTAACGTGTCTTGACAGCTCTTATGTGCACCGAGTAAAGGCATATGCACCACAGGGTCAGGTAATGGCTCAGCTAAGCCCACCCCCTACTAGGACATGGCCGTTGCAACAAGTTCAACAAAAACACACACACCCTTTTATCCCGTGGCCCCCAGCTCAGAACAAAACACTCTACACCATAATTCTCATTGATCTGACAGTAGCCCAAACAAATTAGGCAGTAACTGTGCACATGTGCACACAGTATCCACACAGAGGCAAATTCACACAGTTAACACCAGTAAAGCGTGAAAGTGTTGGGAAAATAATCATTCTTATTGGGTAACTGTTCTTTTTTTCTCAGAATTATGGATTTTAATGATTTCTTTTTTTTAAACGGAGTTAATTTTCTCCAGGCATTTGATGACTCAGTGGGCAGTGGGCCAACCATGTAAAAGTATCCTGGGCTTTTAAGATACCCCTTCCCCCTTCCTGTGTTTCCTACTTCCACGTTCAATAACTTGCCAATTAAACAGAGAAAGAAATCTTCCAAAAATGATACTTCCGTGGTCTTAAACCCAGCATTGAGGTCTGACAGAGGGGGGAAAAGACAAGAGGCCCCCTGTGTGGATCTGAAAGACAAAGACAAATGACAAGAAACTATATCTGAGTGAGAACAAGTTTGTCAGTGGGACAATGTGTAACCCCCCGATTCACTGCTCTGACCTGACGCTGGCAGAGCTACACAGGCATGGATATGGCGCCAGAAACCCAACCCTTGAAACTCAACACTGACTCAAACACACACTCAAACACACAGGCAAAGTACGCACACAGAATTCCCTAACCCTCCAATTCCAACTAAAACCATATTTTTTTGCACCTCCATATGTACAGTATGTATCCTACTACACTTCATTTAGACACACACAACAAATACGCACCGTGTCAACCCCAGCCAGCAGCATCTCCGTTGAATTGGCATAGATCTCCTCAATGTTCATCTCCTTGGTAATAAGCATATGTGTGAGCAGGCCCCCCTTCACCTCCTCGCCCTGTTTCAGCTGGGACTTGATCTCAGCGAACCTCTTATTTACATGAATACGGCCTGGGACGAGACCGGGAAGTTGGGATGAATGAGGTGTGGGGGGTAGAGAAGGAAAGAAGAGAGAGGAAAGAACCGGTTATGTAACAAAGGAACCCCATACTCCCCCATGGTACAGCACTAGTGATTTATATCAAATCAACATTCCTTTCTATTGATTCAAGGTGACGCATCCACAAAAACTTGATCAGACATTTAGTTATTTAAAAAGTAACACAGAGAAAACACACTGTAATTTATCTACAGGTCAAACTAGAATGACCTTTCCTCGCCAAGGAAATGATGCATCCCTGTACTTTATTTTCTTCTGGATAATATCAAAAGTTTTTGCTGTGCGTTTGAATGTGTACATTTCAATCTCATTTTAGTTAATTAACATTTGAACTTGATTTGTGACCCCAAAAATGAAGAGATATTATGTCCATCAATTTAATTTGTGAAATTATAAATTTTTGCATATTTGTATATATGCAGGGATTTTAAATGCAAGAGAAAGAGTAAGTTCAATTTAAAGGATTTTTATGTTGCAAATCTAATTTGTTTTTCAACAAGTCACCCAAAGAGAATTTTGTATGATGTCCTTCATCAAGAACGGAAGGGATCATTTATGCATGTATGAGAATGATGATCTTCATGCATCATTCTCTGCAGAGTTGCATAATTTCTTCTGTGGCTCTAGAAATGTTTTAGAAATGTTGTTATGAAAAAACAACTGCTGCTGATGACTTTAGGTGTTGAACCTTACTATAGGCTACTCTTTGTTCTCCCTGCTTTAATCTCCATGTTCTAAGTCCCAATGTTGTAAGGTGTACAATGTACACTAACTGCTGGAATATCTACTACTACTAAAAAAAAGAATTTACATGCTTCCTATTATACTTAAATTACAATATGTGTAATCCTTACTGAATTTGAATAGGCCATCCCAAGAAAGACAGAACTCCCTCCACGGTCTTGGGATGACAGGCCGGAGCCACTTGGGAATTGCACCGGCATACATGGTTGTCTTGAAGGAGCTGAACATAAGGTGCAGTGCACTAATGTAGTCTTGGGTTTCCTGGGGAATCTCATTTTCCAAACAGCCTAGTCGACATTCATACAGAATGGCTGCCACACCTGTAAAGATGAACAAGGGGAATAACTTTAAGAGAGTTTTCATAGTTTTATTACATGGATTCCTTTCCCAGAACTCGTATTGTTGTCAATGGAATAAAAATCAAACTCTATCGATGCACAGCTGAGCACAGCAGTGACTTGAATCGTTGGGTTGAAAGCATCACATGTGAAAAATCTAAATTTGTTAGGGTTCAATCACATCAAATGTACATTCTTCCTTTTCCTTCTCATTTCACTATTGCCCCTTCCTCCCTACCTTTTGTCCTCTAGGATAGCATCACTGACCAACATCCATCACACTACCCAAATTTCAATTTCTTCACATCCTGCGTCAGATTTTTTCTTACCTTCCATAGCATATTTGAAGAAAAGGTCATTTACATTGAAGACAGTAACTCCAACAGAGTCCTGGGATCGTAGAACACAAATTCGCTTTATAAGGTCGTCTACCACTTTGTTTACATCATCGGAGAAGACGGCTACGTCACGTGGGCGCATGATGAGCTGTCTGAGCACACTCCGCATCCTCAACCAGTCTTCTCCTTCCCTTTGAAACAGGAGACAGGGGGAATTTTCAGAATGTCCATGCGGAGGTTGTATTTTAATATTAAATAATCATGAACACTTGTAGGACATAACTTAGCTTTATAATATTATCAAGTTTACACAAGCAAAAGCATTGAGAAGTAAACAGCAGCTGTTCGCCCAGACTCAATGTTCAAGAGGTGAAAGGGACTCACGCAGAGATGAGACCGGTGGAACGGCCTCTCATGTCTCTGTACTCCTTCCAAGACTCCATATTTGCTCTCTGCGGGGCAACACCCTCGGCCCTCAGCACCTCAGCCACCAGATCACGATCTGCCACTGAGACCACTAGCTGGGGCCCAAAATAGGACTTGAAAATTTTGCCGTATGTCTTCTTGTGCTTCATCTACAAAGCAGCAGACACCAATTAATTGTTTGATAGTTTCATAAAAAATTATGTGAACATCCAATGTTAACCTAATTTACAAGGACGGAGACATGATTAATTTAATTAAATGTTGTAACTATGATTTTTAGGTTTGATCATTGATTTAGCTTTGTAAAGATATTATAAATGACAATAGAACTCATTTGATTTAATCATGTTGATTACTTTAGATAAAAACTGTGATGTCATACACTAATATTGAATAGGACTGTATGCTAGACATACCAATGAAGAAATTAACTCTATAACCAAGGTGTAACACTGGCATTATTTAAAGTCTTAATTACCATTATTTGTTTGAATCAAAGACATTATCTACTGAATGTCTATGAGAAATAACACGTTGACGCTTCTGTTTCTTAAATAAGCCACAATATACGACTTGTGTGTGTCATTAATTCTGACCTGATCTTATCCACAGTAGTAATTGTTGAAATTTTGATTTAGGATAAATATCTGTCCATGTTTTTCCCTGTATTGCGCTACCATTTCACTTCATCATGCCGAATAATTTCCAGATTCATTTAGTAAATGTGGCAATACTTAGTTCCACCTAGCAGCGACATTAATAGTTAAAAAAAACTATTTCTACAACTTCGGGATAATCAAAGTACTGATTAGATTTTAATGAGATATGATAAAACATTATTACAGACTCCCAAGTCCAAAAAACAAGACATTACATAAAACACTAAAATCAATTCGTGATTAAAATTCATGATAAAGGAAAATAGGAATCTCTATAATCTGAATACGGAGAAAGAAACTAAAATAATGAAGATATTAAATTTATAAAGAGGTGTGTTAACCTCACGCTACAATTTTGAAGATGTGCTGATACGCACAAGTAACAAAAGAAAACGAGAGCATCACTAATTACAAAGTTTAATTCAAATACATATTTTTGATATTTGGGTACAAAACTGGGTCTTTTGGATATTTTGGCTAATCCGCACATTTATCCATTTTTAACTTTAACGTTTTCTCTTCAAGCCAGAAGAGTTTTACACATTTTTCGGATGCATCATGTAGAGAGCAAACGCATTTTCTTGTTTCATGTAACTAAGGACGATTACAAAACTCATAACTTGGAGTGGAAATCTGACCTGCGGCCAGACTCCTGGTGCGCTTTTACGCAACGGTCTGTGCCATTTTACGCAGAAGTGGCGAATCTTACTGACGCTCAGATTACATAGGCAGAGAGGATTTCTGAGAAACTGAGCTAACCGCAGCACCAAGTGTCAATGAATGAGTACAATCACCTGTATGTCGTGAATTCTACTAAACCCGTCTCTCCAGAAGAACTCGATTAGGTTGGATAAGGTGCTCGGTCCAGGCATCTCCTTCAGGGTCTTGACAACGGTTTTCTCGCCGGCATTCCGCGGAGTCAATCTCTCTGGAACGGTTTCTCCTCCTGCGGTGGAGACCTCAAATGCCTCGCTGGCTGCTGACTTGTGTAAGGCGCGTAAAATGAAGAAAAGTTGCTTATTTAACCGGTCGCCTTGAAAATTCCTCCAGCATGTTAGCGTCATCTTATGCAGGGTTGCCATTGTTTTTGATACTTTTTTCCGCTGATTCTTGAAATAAATTAATCAAGAGTTCACATCTGCAAATGCATGTTCCTGACACGTGCAAAACGCGGTCCTGTCCGTGCGGTAGTGTAATGTTCGGCAGGAATGTATCGGGGATCCTTTTAAACAGTTGCGTGTTCGACCTCTGAAATGGAAGAGGATTGGACATTCGGCAAAAAGAAGGGAGGGATATCACGGTGGGCGTTTCCGCTTAAAAAAAAAGCTGTTGCATTCATTCTTTAGAAAAGGAGTGCGTTGCAAACACTGTTACATCACACCAATTAATCAGCCTGCGTGAACACACACACACACACACACACACACACGCTCACGCACGCACGGGCGCGCGTACGTTTAGTGAATAGTAGTGTGGTCGACGTCACAGTCATGAGTCAAACTAAATGTTTAGTTTTTCCTGCAACGCGGGGAAATCCCTCCCACGGTGCGCCTCACGTCAACACGTGCTCAAACCATCAGTCGTTCGTTACTACGACTGTAAATGTTGACGGTTCGTTCAGATTGAAAGCTTGAAGTTTAAAACTACTGATGGACTGCAAAGACAGACTGCCAAGACAAATAAGATTTTATTGGCACTGAATTGCATATGCCCCTCTCTGGAACCAAACAGTTGAACATTTCTGGAAGATTAATTGTAGACAAGGACCAAGATAGAAGCTATGTAGTCTTCTTGTAATTAGTTAGTACTAATTCGTCTCAGATTGCACTCAAAGTTGGATTAAAGTGTTGGTGTATAGACCAATAGACCTAAAATTGCTTTGTGAAAAAACTGGGATTAAACTGAGGAGGCCTCAGATAGGGGCCACTGGGTGGTTCCCTGAAGGATGGTTGAGCAGGAGTGGATATTTTAATTAGGTATAAGGTTCTAGAGGATTTTTCACAACCAGATTTCAACTGGGAGGAATCCAGCAGGGACACTTTCTTCACTAGGTCTAACATTGGGGAAAAAGAAATGTGTAGACAGTAGCCCAGGTCATCTTGGTAGAGTAGGTTATGTAGCTGAATACATCAGTGGGCTTAATTTTCTGGATCATCATTCATCGTATTTCATTATCTGTATATTATCTGGGGTATTAGGATCACTCTTCTGTGGTTCTTCTTCATGTGCAGCTTTCATTGTAAGCCAGTTTTTAGGAGTTAATTTCAACCTCCTGCAGTTGCTGATTATGTTTTTATTTTTGTCTTTGAAAATACAAAAACCTGTACAGCTTTACCCAAAGCTGTTTAAATCAATCCACTGCATTAAAAACGTTTCTTGAAGATGTTTCACCTCTCATCCAAGAGGCTTCTTCAGTTCTAATGGTGGTTGGTCTTGTCCCAGCGTATTAACCTGTGAGGTGTGGTTTTTAGGGTCAACAGTCCAGAGCAATGGAGAGTGTGGAAAAGAGCTGAAGAAGGGTGTACAGGCAGGATGGAACAGGTGGAGAAAAGTGTCAGGTGTGATGTGTGATAGAAGTTTCAGCTAAAATGAAAGGAAAGGTGTACAAAACTGTGGTGAGACCAGTGATGTTGTTTGGTCTAGAGACAGTGTCACTGAGGAAAGGACAGGAGAGTGACCAGGATGGATAGGATCAGGAATGAGTACATCAGAGGGACAGCACATGTTAGAGGTTTTGGAGATAAAGTCAGAGATGCCAGACTGAGATGGTTTGGACATGTCCAGAGGAGAGATAGTGAATATATTGGTAGAAGGATGCTGAGTTTTGAACTGCCAGGCAGGAGGCCTAGAGGAAGACCAAAGAGGAGGTTTATGGATGTAATGAGGGAAGACATGAAGGTAGTTGGTGTGAGAGAAGAGGATGCAGAAGACAGGGTTAGATGGGGGCAACTGATTCGCTGTGGCGAATGGAAAACATAACCATGGCCTGGATAAATGAGAACCTACACAGACACCTATACAGATTTCCACCTTTCAGAATTAAAAATAAATAAATAAACGAGACATACTTTACTATATAGGAAAAGTCCAAAACATGAGAGAAAACTGTCAACAGGAACACAAAGTACAAATTGACATGGGTTTAAAATGTCATATTTATTCATGCCTATAATGTAGATAAATTTACAACAAAAATATATTGACAGTGAACATGTTTGTGCTTTTCTCCTCAAAGCACAGGTGCCTTTCAGGCTACCACCAAGACAACACAAGCTATGTCATTCCTCTGACTACTAAATGTATGAGGGATGGTCTTTAGCCACCCTCATCCTCCAACGCCGACTTCGACCCACCTCCTCCTGGGAAGACATTTGTGTCTGAAATTTATTTCAAGGAGGAACTTAAAGCCTCCAAGCATCACAGAATTCACTTTAAATCTCATAATCAAGGCTTAACTGGCTCCAATTGGCTCAGTGGTGGTCGACTGAATTTGCAGTTCATTAACAGGTATGTTTGGGAAAACCAGGTTTGAAATTACTTAGTTTCGCAAAAGAGAATCAAACTATACTTTTTGAACCAGATAAAGAGGATAAAGAGATTATTTCAGCCACCACCATCCACATTACCAGTGGTAGCAGCTACCTAGGAGGAAGCCATGTACCTTATTAAATCAACAGCAGAACCGCTAAACTTATCTGGACCTGGTACAAGTAGCATGGTCTTCATCTTCAGTGTTTCAAAGTTTGAATGAATGCATCTACTTTCTGAAACGTTTGAACAGCGGGTGGACGCCCTTCTTTGCTGCGGAGGCTTTGCTTCCTCGACTCTGATATTCCATGTAGACGGTGTCATCTGCACCCGACATGGAGCTCATGGTTCCGGTTCGCCTTGAGAACTAAAGGAAAAAAAGAGAGAGAGAAGAAATAGTAGAATATGGTCAAATGCAATTACACAACGCTAAGCATACGGCCGTTTGTTTCCTTACCTGTGGTCGTGCACCCAAATCCCCAGCCACTACTTCTTCCTCAGCATCCAGGTCTGAAGCAGCTAGGACCTTCTGAAGCAGCAGCTGTTGGTCATCTCTAGAGGAGAACATCAGGTCCTCCTCTTCCATACCTGCTAACTTAGTGATCACCTGTGAAAGAAGACCGACATGAAAGATGACAGATGGAATTTAAATGCAGAAAAAGAAAGGTACCATCCAGTACTTATTCGTTAAAAAAACAATTTTTTTTGGAAGAATTTGTCCCAGATGCATTTACCGTAAACTGAAACTTCAAAACAGTCTGTTTTAAAACAATTAAAATGTCTTTATTGCCATGGCACGCAAGAAAATGGGAGGAGTGCTCTAGATAGAAATGCTTTCTGTGAATGGAAGATGCTTTTTTTCTGAAGCCACATTCTTTACAGGGTTATTCTCTCTGCTCTTTTTTTGTCACCTCACTATTAAACTTTGGCTGTTGCCACAATGCATCTCAGATTTCAGTGTTGGTGCATCTTGGACCAATTCACAATACAAAAGTCCAGACAAACTGGATCTGATGAAACCAAACACTTTCAAAGACATAATATCAGATATACTATAACCTGTCTGGGGCAAGTTGTGCTCATAATAAAAATGGAAGAAAACACTGTTGAGACCCCAAGAGCAAACATTTAGGGGTATGGATCACCAGTTCCATGACAGAGATGTGTATTCAGTTTTATCACTAATAACTTGAAATTGTGTGTGGTTGATTAGATACTGCACCTTAAAGCTGTAGCCTTGGTCCACTAGGAACCTCTGCCTCTTAGTTGAGTAGGCCATTTCCTGGGTGTCCTGGGACACCAGAGAATAAAAGTATGCATTGTACTCCTCTGCTACCATCCCTAAACAAGCAGATAGGAGGAGTGAGAGCAACCTTTCACAAATGGATGGAAGCAAGAGGATTTCGATATGCATTGTCACACATGAGTCAGTATTTTGTTTTAGTTGCAAGGCAGGCTGACCTTTCTTAGCTCGCAGGACTCTGCCAAGCCTCTGGGCCTCCTGCCGGCGTGATCCACCATGGGAGGATATCTGTATCAAAACATTGGCTTCTGGCAGGTCAAATGAGGTGTCTCCAACCTGTTTGGTGGAAGGAATGCATTACGAATTTACGTCATGAAACATTACCACCGTATCGCTGTTCCAGTTGTGTATTTATTGTTCTTTTACAAAAACATCTCAAGGAGGTAGAAAAAGAGGCTCTTTCACCACACTTACATTCAGCAATAGAATGACAAAACAAGCGCCAAAAAAAAAAAAAAAAGATATATATCAATGTAACTATTCTGGCTTAGGTAATGCTTTGATTTTAATCATGGTTAGTTGGCTAGATTCACTGAGCATGTACAGTAATCCATATAATGCACAAACTTTGTATTATAGTTTGATTAGTTTACCTTGGAGATGAAAATTGTGTTGATTTTGGGGTTGTGTTTGAAGTTCTGTAAGATCTGCATACGTTCGCCCTGAGAGGTCGGACCGTAGATGTAAGGCCTTGAGAGGAATAAAAGTGAGTTAACATAATTCACCCCATCTGAACGTTCGCCATAGAAGCATTTGACATGCTGCACTTTTTCGGGTCGACTTACTTGTTGAGGCGAATAGCGTATTCCTTCAAGGCAAACACATTGTCAGCAAAGACAATAATCTTGTCATTGCGCCGTTCGTGGAAACGAATGAGAAACTGGCACGCGCGGAACTTGTTGGGGTTCATTGTGTAAAGTAGGATTCGCTTCTTCGTCTTTATAGCCACATACTCTCTGTAAAACTCTGGAGACATGGGGCACCACACCTGAAGTGCAGAGTATGTTGTTCAGGCAGCTTTAGCCATGTGGAACATACTCATGTAAAGATATGCAACTGTGAAGATACACTGTATAATACCACATAGCACATAGGTAATAAAAAATGCCTCTAAAAACAAAACAGAGTTGTTTAGATTTATAACATACAATGTGCATGTCTCCTAATGGTTATTTTTTTGGTGTAACACAATATTTACTAAGGATGCTGAGTTTTGAACTGCCAGGCAGGAGGCCTAGAGGAAGACCAAAGAGGAGGTTTATGGATGTAGTGAAAGAGGACATGAAGGTAGTTGGTGTGAGAGAAGAGGATGCACAAGACAGGGTTAGATGGAGGCAATTGATTCGCTGTGGTGACCCCTGAAGGGAAAAGCTGAAAGGAAAAGAAGAAGAAGACTATATTTACTCACCTCTGCACACTGAACTTTGGCAATGTAGCCATTGTTTTGCAATTCCATCCAGTTAGCCTCAAAAAGCTTTGGTCCTATGAGGAAGTTGAGGTCCACAATCTTGTCGTCTTCCCTGACCAGTGTGGCAGTAAGTCCAAGTTTGCAGTGAGCCTGGACTATGGTCAGGACACGACGAAACATCTTGGCTAAAGAGAAAACTTGTGTTATCTTCATGTTAACATGAATATTAATATCGCCAAAACACATATCTACTTCAAAAGTCTACATCCTGTTGTCTCCTACAAAACAACGACATCTACAAAAGGAATTACAGTAACAGCTCACCAGGGATAGTGTGCACCTCATCCAGTATAATGAGCCCCCACTCCTGGCTCCGCATCCACTCCATGACCTTCTCCGCCTCCCAGGAACGCTTGGTGGTGTGGCCCAGCATAGAGTAGGTGCTGATTGCCACCGAGCAGCCGATGGGTTTATCCTTGGCATCAGAAGTGAAGCGGCAGATCTGGGAGTCATCGATAGTTGACCACATCTTGAACTGAGCCTTCCACTGCTCAACCGACACCGAGGAGTTACCCAGCACCAGGCAGCGCTTACGCACGGTGCACGCTGCCGTCACGCCCACCAGAGATTTGCCCGCTCCTGGACAGCAAAAGGGGGGATAAAATTAGAGACAAATAAGATTTAATCATCAATATGGTTCACAATGGTAACCAGTAATTTGGTTACTCTGCAGCATTAAGATAAAAGAATCATCTATAGAGCTCCTTCTTTTGTTTTAAAACAGGGTACGAAATATTGATTCAACATTTCATTTCAAATACCTTTTCATACATAAGTTTTTTACATTTTTCAATTACAGTATTAGACATTTAGTTGAATGAAAGGATTGGTGTTTTGCCATTCAATGATCCAAACCACTTGTCTCACCACAGGGCAGCACAATGACCCCAGATCGAGCACGACCATTTCCAAACATCTTGCGCAGACTTTTTTCCTGGTAGGGCCTCAACACAGCAGTGGGCTTCAGGTCTATGTTGATATCGGGGTTGACTGTATCATTGCGAAAGTCGTACTCCGCTAGGAGGGGGTACTCCAGCTGAATACAGCGTTTCTGCAACTCTTCAATCATCTCCTGTGGCAGACAAGTGAGAAATACAACGGGTTAGAGTAAACAAAACAAATAGCATTTAATTTTTAAAGCAGGGATCATGACTATTTAAAAACTAGTTTGTCTCCGGCGAGGGTTATGTGTCATTAAAAATGGTGAAGTTAATTCTGTGTCACAAAGTAAAGGAAATGAATAAATCCACACTGCCCTTTTATCGAGATCCACTTCAGAATGTAATGAGTTCTTCCTGGTCACAAACCTACACCTCTTACCATGTTCAACTAAATCTGACAAGTAATTAAAACTTAGTAAGTGAAACAGAGAAAATTTAAATTAAGAAAGAGAGACGATTACCTGGCGAATCTCAAATGACACAGTCTGAGTTTCCTCCTCCTCCTCCTCCTCTTTATCCATCTGCTCATAATAACTAAAGATGTCTTCTGGAATCTGCTGGCTTGACATCTGTCCATCGCTGGGTTGCTGCGAGGTGGAAGAATCTCCCTTTTCCTGAACAAACTTTGTGATCTGACAGGAGACACAGAAGGGCATTTGTTAGCGGATTGATTAGGATGTCTTTTTCTTACAAATATTAATTTTATTGTTTGTTTTCAGATGAATTGAACTAATTTAATTTACTTACAGGCCTGGTATGACTGTTAAGTTTCAGCATCATAAGACATTTCTCCTAACGTTATGTTAAAAGGAAATAAAATGCCATTTTTAAAACTAACCATCCTTTCATCCTTTCAATTTTGGTTGTGCTGCCATCTAGCGGCTGATGCATGATCTGTCCCAAACTCGTGAACGTGACAATGCCCGAGTACAGTACTGTACTTAAAAATCTGACATGAGTTTAGGTGCAAGATCATTGTATTGTCAGAAGCATAGTAGATATACCAGTAATGGTTCATGCCAACAACTCCTCTCATTCTTTCAAATGT
The DNA here is from genome assembly GCF_040054535.1 of Antennarius striatus. Lineage (NCBI taxonomy): Eukaryota > Metazoa > Chordata > Actinopteri > Lophiiformes > Antennariidae > Antennarius > Antennarius striatus. Next base: position 15,804,035 of record NC_090776.1, read on the forward strand.
TCTGTGATGGTACAACTAAAATCACACATTATATTGCCAATTCTGTTAACCCAGTACTAGGAAGAAAACACAAACATGTGTAAGTTTAAAATCTGTTCAAGTTCATGGATAAATTGAACTCAAAATATGTAAGTAATTTACATATTTGTGTGTGAGCAAAAATAAATATGCTGGTTGGCATACCGCTGACTTGCTGTGGATGACTTCAGTAATAAGCTCAGTGTCCCCTCCATCTCCAGTACGGAGACGACTATCACGGATCACGGAGTCCTGCAGAAGACGCTGGATCACATCAGGGAAGGCACTCTCTACAAAATACCTGAGGGATTTCAAGCAGCACAGATAAAGAACAGCATGGAGGGATTGGTGAATGATGCAAGTCCATAAGTAATGGTTCAATGACTTTACCTATTGTGTTTGAGCACCAGCTTGACTTTGCCATAGCTCACAGTGCAGAGCTGAATAAAAAGAACAATTGAGGTGATTAAAAAAAACACATTTTGGACAAAACATTTTTAAAAAAATCACCTTACCTGTAAGCAGAAAATGCTCTCTTATTCATACCTGGATGAACTGCACGATTCCATCAGGTACAGATGTCTTGCTGAGTTTCTGCAGGTACTCCACAATATCAGAGGTTTGCAGCCCTACACTAACAGCTGCATATAAGGAATAGGCCGTCATCTTGTACTCATGGACATGGTTTGGCCTGCAAACTGGCTCTGCAATGGCCACCAAGAAATCCTGGGCATATTTATACACAGGTGAGAAAGCTTCTAGAAAGATGTGTCCATCTGGAGCCTAGAATTGGGAAGAATGAATATCAAAGAGAACCACGAGTTTCGAATTCTCACGTATCTCAAGTGAAGAAAACCAAACATATCTTACCACCCAGAGAGGTCGTGAGGAGTGATCATTCTTCAAAAGCATCTGAACGCGGTAGTCTTTGGCTCCATACTCATCCAGTTTGGTCGTGGATTCATCCACTTGTTTCCCTGCAGCAGCAGGTATGGCTTCTTGAGACTCACTGCCGCCCGCCTCTTCATCATCTTCCTCCTCTTCATAGAAACGTTTTTTGGACTTCCTGTCTATTGACAGAAAAGACTTTCAGCAAACGGGGTGGGAAAATAACCAAAATTATATAATATATTGTAAGTTATCTCGCTCACACACTCCTGGCCTTAACAATAAGGTTGTTATACACTATTTCAAACCTACAGATTGCGGTTTTGTCTTTTTGTTAGCATGTATGACAATTTAGCATTAGAGTCATTTAGCATCACAAAAGAGGTATTTCATTCAGAACGATGGCGGTCACTTAATGATTTTTGACATAGAATTTGTGTCACTCAGCTATTCATTTCTAATTTAAACTGAAAGATAATGCAGTGAATGGAAATTCATGGGTAGAAGCGTCCGGACTATATTATTAAGATTTGTATTAAAATGTAACAACACTGTCTGAACTAGCATTGAAGTATATCATATAACAACATATTAATAATCAAGGTATGTGTTCAGCATCTAATCTAGTCGGCAATAAATGTCATTTTAACTAATGCAACACTTTATAGAGCACTTAAAGCTAGCTAGCTAGTTTAACTAATATTAGCTAGAGACTCACCTCGATCCACTTTATCCTTTTTGCCCATTTTACAAATTCTTCAATAAGTTAAATCTTTCATAGAGTAATCTTTCGAGATAAATTTTTCACAGATATGTCGACAAGCCTCGACATTTCTCCCGAAGTCCCACAGCAGACTGTGTGTCTGATGTAAAAACTGCGACGACCGGCGTCAAGTACGAAAAATAATACTAGTTCCGTTTCCGTCCTTCAAAATAATGTTTAGCACATCCAAGAACATATGCTATTTTATTTATATTACTATGAATGGACTAGAAAATCTTTGAAATGGATAAGTAGCCATAAGTCAAAAGAAACAGTATCAGGATAGCATACACTAGAATACTGTGTATAAAATAAAATTTAATTTCTTGCGCTTTACTCTTGCAGCGATGGTTACTTTAAAGTTTAGAGTCGATAACTTGACGGAACCTCATTGTTTACTTCCGGGGTGAAAGTTCCATTTCACAGGATCGCTGTGGTTCATGGTGAACATTACATTTTCTAAACCGTAAATCACTGAAACAGTCCAACAGATTAATCAAGTAAAGGAAAGTATTCGTGTCAAAAATGTCGTCTGATAAACCAATCGGACCAGCCTTACCCCCGATGTTCAGACGAAAGGGAAGCCATGAAGACTTTGATAACGAAAAGGATGGTAAGTACAGTATAAAGGCAAAAATGTCCTGCCAAAGCCCATCAACCAGCTCTACTTTTAATTAAATCTGTTGTTATTCTGTCATCGGTGTAGTCTCTGGCCCTGCTTTACCACCTGGATACAAACGGGGAGACCCGTCGAGCTCTTCGGATGAAAGTGAACAAGAGGTGGAAGTCAAAAGAGCAAAAACAAGACACACAGATGCAGACATATCTGCAGAGAAGTAAGTTATGTGAATTAACTTAAAGTTAGAGAAAGAAAGTACCTCAACAGACATCATGGTAAAGCGTGTGGTTTGAATAGGGCGGTGGAACAAGACAAAGATCTTGGTTTCTTTGGACCAGCGTTGCCACCAGGATTTAAGAAGCAACAGAGCTCACCTGAGAGGTGAACAAAGTCATTTACTAAATGTTCCAGCTTACTGAAAAAAGTGTGAGCACTTAAAATGGTTATTTGTATTTGTGAAATGTTAAAATGTTATGGTGTTTCCTTAGAGCACCTGTGCTGGGGCCAGCTTTGCCTCCTGGGTTTCGCAGAGCAGCTTATGATGATAATGATGTTGAAGATACAGAGGATTTCCCAGGACCTGCTCTACCTCCAGGATACTGCGCCGAGTCATCCAGCAGTGAGGATGAGGATGTCATCGGGCCCATGCCGTCTACAGGGCCTATTCAAGATTCTGTGGCTCTTGACTTTGAGAGGAGAGCACGAAAAATGAAAGAAAAGCTGACAGGAAATGTGAGTTCTTACCCTTCTATTGACACCATTATCATAGGGACTGTACGGACTCTTCCATTAAACATATACCTCACCAAAGAAAGAAATATAATAGAAACTAGGCAGAGTACCTGGATATCTTTCTGTTCTTTTTATGTTTTCCTCCTCTTCCATCTGAGGTCATCCCTGTGTGTACTTTTGTGTAAACAGGACACCCCTGAGGTGCTGAGTCGAGAAACGTGGATGACAGAGCTCCCACCAGAACTGCAGCACATTGGTTTGGGGGCTCGAACATTCAAGAAGAGGTCAGGTCCGGAAAACAAGGATCGTTCCATTTGGACAGATACACCAGCGGACAGAGAGCGCAAGATCAGGGTAGCTACAAATCGCGTTGCAATGGTGTTGATAATTCTTAGGAAACATGCTGTTTGTGTAATCTTTCCGAGTTTAATGGGTCTATTCTTGAACTACAGGAACGCCTTGAGGGAAAGAAGGAGGACGTGGAGAAAAACGATGTCCCACAATTCTCCCAGAAGGACTTGGAAATGGCAACAAAAGTGTCCAAATACAATGTAAGTGGTGTTAATTTATGAGTCAGTTTCCTAAAATGTCCCCACATATATCTATTACTGCATGTACTGCTATTTTAAAGGGTTCAAATTTAGCACAGAAGTAAGTTTACCTTTCTACCATCTTCTGTCTTGACGCTGTTAGGAGTCCAAGCGTGCTGAGTCTTTAATCAGCATGCACACAAAGACAATGAAGGAAAAAGCCAAGGAGAAAGCTACCAAACCAGAAGGCAGGAGAGAGTTTGATCGAGAGGCGGACTTGCAGGTGAATCGCTTTGATGATGCACAGAAGCAGCGGCTGTTGAAGAAGTCTCAGGAACTCAACACACGATTCTCTCACAGCAAGGACCGAATGTTCCTGTAACACAGCTTCAGAATACAAAAAAGTGTTCCAGTGGGCAGATTGACAGTTCATAAAGGGTATTTACAATGGACTATGTTTCTTTGGTTGCAAATGTGTCACTCAAATGAAGCGTTTAAGTCAAAGAGGTAAACTAAAGTGGATTTAGAAGAATACAAAGACAGCAAACACTGAAGGTTTTGGGAGTTCATATCAGTGACTGTGAGCACTGCTTCAGCAAATGTTTCAAAGAAAGCAGCCGTGAATGAACCCCATGTTGTTCCAGGAGACACTTTATTATGGATACTGCTACAGAAAGAAATAATCTAAAAAATGGAATATGTCTATAACAGTGTGACAAGTTATCTTTGAAGCTTACCAAACATCTCATAATTATAGCTGAGGTAATATTCATTCTGTTGGATCAACATACAGGAAGTCATTTTCATCAGGAATGCTGAAACAATTTCAGAATGACATGAATAAAAAAAACCCAGACTTTAAAATTGCTTTTGCTTGTTAATTTAAACAAAAAAAAATACTATGGCTGATAAATTAATCCCACAGCACAGTTACACTAATACACATTTTGAAAGTGAGTGTAATCACAAAAATGACAATAAGGATGGGCACCAACATTCCAGTTTATATAAAGTTTCATGAGATCACCCCCTTTACATATGAGATCTGACCAATATTTAGTAAACCTGTCAAAATTCAAATGTCTATTTTTATCATTTAGAATTTAAGCCCCACATGATTAGTATCTAGATAATAATAAAGTTTGAATGCCGTGTGTTTATTTTTATACTTTAATGATTAACACTTGTGAGAAATGTTTGCATTAAAGTTCTCAGGGTCATTATGCCATTTGGGGTTGGCCAGAGTAAATACAGAAATGGGTATGTCAGTGACCCTAACAGGTGATGACCCTTCCTGGTTTTGTGTGCAGTAAAATGTAAATTTGTTGTTGGGATGGGCTTGAAACAGGTATAAAACAACAATTTGCTGTAACAACTGTGGGAGCATCACTCTCAAGCGCTCTGCTCCCCGTACCGGTATGTATTAAAGAAATATGACTAACTTGTATTTCTTCTGAGAATTGGCAACTCTCATTTAGCAGAAAAAATTCCCTGACACACTTCAAATAACTTAGCCTTTTTCGTAATATTGATTTATCATTTATGGAAAGACTTTCTGTAGTAGATTGCTATAAAAAAATTACATCATATATTTTAGTTGTGTCTCTCTTGTGTCCATCAAGCATTTTTAAGCTTTTTCTCATATTTTTGAATAAAATTCTTGTTTTAAATATGTTCTTTTGTACGCAAGTATTTTGAACAGGCCTTTGAAACGGTTAATGGGACGAAAACAAAAACCAGAGCCTTTTTGTATTTTGCCAGGAACAAAAATGAAAACAAAAAATGTATATTTTTTAATCGGTTTTCAAAATAAAACCAACAGGTTAATATCTCTTTTTTTGTTCTTGAACTGACTGCGTGTTTCACTTCCGGTCATTCACTCAATGCGAGATGAGAACGGAGAGAAGTTGAGGTGTATCACCAGCAGTCAAGGGAAATGCAGTCGCCCAATCTAGTTATATTCATAACAGGTAAATACTGCAGGCTGTCAATCGCAGAAAAATGTTTGAATTAGACATGAACTCTTTGGCTGCCAGTCGTTTTCGGAGCAGAGTTCCCCAGACTACTTTGAAGCTTTGAAACGTTGTTGCGCCATAAGCTGCCGCATATTCTCCATCTCCCTCTGATTCTCCATCTTCTACACCGTAACTTGATCAGTGCTGTTGTCCTGTTTACAGCAGGGACAACATATCTGCACTATTTAAACTAATTGCCTTAATTGTTTATTTAAAAGTCCTAAAGCTACCTACCCATTTATATTTACAATGAACGTTATTAACCAGCCCTTTTCGTAATACTGTATTGATTTATCATTTATGGAAAGACTTTCTGTAGCAGATTGCTGTAAAAAAATTGTGCAGAAAGAGTGGCAGATTGAGGTGGTGGTTCCTCTTTTTAAAAAGAGGGCCAGAGGGTGTTTGCCAACTACAGGGGCATCACACTCCTCAGCCTCCATGGGAAAATTTACCCCAAGGTGCTGGAAAGGAGATTGAGGAGGAACAATGTGGGTTCTGTCCTGGTCGTGGAACAACGGACCAGCTTTTTAGTCTCGCAGGGATCCTAGAGGGGGATTTGGGAGCATGTCCATACAGTCTACATGTGTTTTGTAGGGACTTACTGTGGGAGAGATACTGCGGGAGTATGGGGTGAGGGGGCCTCTCCTCAGGGCCATCCGATCCCTGTACGCCCAAAGTGAGAGTTGCATTCGGATTCTCAGCAGGAAGTCCGACTTGTTCTGAGTGACTGTTGGCCTTCGCCACGGCTCCACTTTCTCACCAATTCCGTTCTTGATTTTCATGGACAGGATATCAAGGCGTAGTCGTGCTGAGGAGGGTTTACGGTTTGGTGGGCTGCCTTTTGCAGATAATATGTTTTCTGTTTGTGTCATCGGCCTTTTACCTGCAGTACTCACTGGTTTGGTTTACAGCCGAGTGTGAAGCGGCGGGGATGAGGATCAGCACCTCTAAATCTGAGGCCATGGTCCTTAACAGGAAGCTGGTGGACTGCCTTCTCCGAGTGGGGAATGAGGTCCTTCCACAAATGAAAGAGCGTAAGTATTTTTGGGGTCCTGTTCACGAGTGAGGGAACAATGGAACGTGAGATTGGATGAAGAATTGGGGCAGCAGGAGCGGTATTGCAGTCGCTTTACCGCACTGTTGGAACAAAGAGGGAGCTAAGCCGAGAGGCGAAGCTCTCCATCTTCCGGTCAATCTTCGTTCCAACCCTCACCTATAGTCATGAGCGATGGGTCATGACCGAAAGAACGAGGTCGCGGATACAAACAGCGGAACTTGGCTTTCTCAGGCAAGTAGCTGGTGTCTCCCTTAGAGATAAGGTGAGAAACACTGCTGTTTGCGAGGGGCTCAGAGTAGAGCCGCTGCTCCTTCATGTGGAAAGGAGTCAGCTGAGGTGGTTTGGGCATCTGGTGCGGATGCCTCCGGGACGCCTCTTTAGGGTGTTGTTTCTGGCATGTCCAGCTGGGAGGAGACCTCGGGGCAGACCCAGGACCAGGTGGAGGGATTACATCTCAACACTGGCCTGGGAACGCCTTGGGATCCCCCAGTCAGAGCTGGTGGATGTGGCCGGGGAAAGGGAAGTTTGGGGCTCCATGTTGAAGCTGCTGCCCCCGTGACCCGACTACGGATAAGCGGTGGAAGGATGGATGGTTATTAACTGGTCCTGGAACTATATTTTTTATTTGTTACTGATTCAGAAACGTCAATTCTTGGGAGGAATGTGAAAATGATAATACTGTTTCTATCGGAACGACCCAATTAGCTACATTTCTGGGTCAAATTAAGCCCTGATTTTAAATGTGTATTGCGGTTTATGGACCTTGAGAGAGGATCAGGAATGAGTACATCAGAGGGACAGCACATGTTAGAGGTTCTGGAGATAAAGTCAGAGAGGCCAGACTGAGATGGTTTGGACATGTCCAGAGGAGAGATAGTGAATATATTGGTAGAAGGATGCTGAGTTTTGAGCTGCCAGGCAGGAGGCCTAGAGGAAGACCAAAGAGGAGGTTTATGGATGTAGTGAAAGAGGACATGAAGGTGGTTGGTGTGAGAGAAGAGGATGCAGAAGACAGGGCTAGATGGAGGACACTGATTCACTGTGGAGACCCCTGAAGGGAAAAGCCGAAAGGAAAAGAAGATGGCGGTTTTATGGACCTTTAGAGACGCCGTACTTTAGTATTCGTTTTACGCATGCGTACCGTCGGATGCATTTGATCAACTAGCATCAACATTTCAAAACATGTCAGAGAAAGAAGTGGATTTAACCGGTGCCAAGCAGAACACGGGGGTTTGGCTTGTAAAGGTGCGTAGAGTGCGTTGTTAGCAGCGCTACGTAATGGGTTGTAGGTACAATACTCAACTGAATGGCTAGTAGGAGTGTAGCTTAGCATCCAGAGCTACAATGGAATACGTACATTCAGTATCTGAGCTAATGTTAGCTTAGTTTAACTTGTCACACCTACTACTATTTTAATCAACAAGTAGAAATGCAATGCTTTTATCCCCCCAATATCGAAAACACGTAATTTTATTGAGATTAGTGTCTGATAATTTCATCCCAACAGCTCGTTGAAATTATTATTTAAACGAGCTTTGAAGAATTGACAAACTGCATATCCAAAGGATAGCTTCAACATTTGTCTTCATACCATACGAACCTTTGTCAGCCTCATGCTCTCCATACATAACGGCGTGTCGTCATGTGGTCAGGTGCCCAAATACCTCTCTCAGCAATGGGACAAAGCGACTGGCAGAGGAGAGGTCGGGAAACTAAGAATCTGCAAGTACGTGAGCGTCAGTAAAGCAGTTTGGGATGTTTTTTGTGGGTTTTTTATGCAATCAGTGTTGGTGTCTAGCATGCATGTATATTACTACTGAAAGAATGGGAGAATGTGTGTGTGTGTGTGTGTGTGTGTGTGTGTGTGTGTGTGTGTGTGTGTGTGTGTGTGTGTGTGTGTTTTAATGCAGTATAATTTAATATAAGCTATGTTTTGTTGTACTATTAGTAATATGGGACATGTAGTCTGCCAATTAAAAATATACTTCTTCTTTTTTTTTATCTCCAAGGAAAGGAACCCAAGGAAAAGCAGAGGTCAGTGACATTTGAAATAAGAATGCTGAATTCTGCTAATGTTACATAAAATCTACAGAGCAATATTTGGGGTAAAAGCTCTATGCCTTTTGCTAGGATCTCCTGACTTTTGTCATCATTTATTGTCTACGCTCATATTTATTGATGACCAGCTTTTATGGGAACCAAAATATCCTTTTTTAAAATTATGCTTTGTGTATTTAATTGAGTGAAGCTCACAAAACTAATGATAGCCTCCCTAGGATGTGTAGCACTTGGATAGGACATTATTTAAATTCTGTACAAATACTGACTTTTAATTTGAAAATGCATAGGGTAAAACTTGTTATTCTGCTTTACTGGACCCAGACAAATGGCAGTCAGATCAGATGACCTGGGAATATCAAATGCGAATGATGCTTCTCCTTACAGGTTTCTTTTACTTTGAATGAAGAGCTGACTGCAGTTCATGGTTTAGAAGATAAGATGGTGTCTGCACCTCGTGAGCACCCATTCACCATGCAGTCAGTGGGGGGACAGACACTGGCTGTCTTTACTGAAAATGCATCAGGTGAGTTTCTATTTTCACCTGTTAAGTGTCCACTATGAGCACCCTTGCTACAAGATGAGATGTTCATAACACACTAACAGCCTACAAGTTATAATGTAATCTCACCGTAACATGAAATATGTTTTTCTGTAAGGCCCCAGAGGTAAGTACTGCGTAGTTTGGTGGTGGAGGTGCTTGTCCTGCTGCTTTTGGTACAGTTGACTGTTTTCTTGTGTAGTTTTTTTCTTGCTTGCCCTGCTTGTGTATCTGTGTGTTTTCAGGGTGTTCACAGTCCTAGCATAGAACATGTGAAAATGTGTTTTTAATAATGGTAAGGGGAAGTAATGACTAGGTATTCAACCAGTTTTTGTTATTGTCCCTGTGTGGAAGGGAGGCTTCGTTTCAGCTCTTGAACTTTATTCTGTTATTCATTTGTGGCTTGGCATTTCCAGTCCACAGCAATCACCTCAGCAGATTGGGTCTCTGATCAGGCACAGTGGCCCCAATGCATCAATAGCAGCATAGATCGTCACTGAATTTGGAGCACAACTTGTGCATGAATGTAATTTCAATGTCTTGTTGCTCAGGGTGCTGGTGAGCTATAGCTACTGTGCTTACTCTGAGGAAACCAGCTTGTGTGTGTTTGTGTGTGGTTTATGGGTGCGCAATACAATGTTATGTGAAAATGATTTGGAGACATTGTCATGGATTCAGTAGATATAATGCTGTAGTGACTGAAAAGGCAAATGGAGATGGAGGTAACTATTTCTATACTGTTAACTTGAAACTGTGAAATGATTGGTAAGTTTTGTGAAATTGTATTGTCATTCATGTAGTTGTGCTGCCCTATTATGGATAAATATTTGCAGTAGCACATTATCTGCTCATTATTGATGGGGCTTGCTTGCTTTGCTCATGCACACGCATGTGTACTCATCACGTTTTCGTGTGCGACTAAACCCTGGGTGTGGTTCTCATTGTTCGATCCCCTCCTCCCTCCGTCTTCCATCCCTTACATTTTCATTTTTACCATTCCTCCCTCCATTCCTGTAGGCCAGTCAGAAGAAAGATCAGATGGCAGCAGCTCAGGTTCGGGGGCGGGGTCAGGTCCAGGTGAGTCCTCTGTTTCACTGGCAAGTGACCATGTAGCACCACAAGGAATGAGGCGCACTGAATAACTCTTCTTTTTTATTAAGAAATGGAGTTTCTTGTCACAATAGGACTGACCTTCTTTAGAAGATGAATGTAAAGTGTAAATTCAATGTATGCATTTAGGGTCCTGGTTTGCCTTGACTACGCATATCACCCTCTTGTCTTTTTGAGCATCTTTTTCATGTGGAGCACCTTCACTGTGTTGGCTGGCGGGTTGAGTGGTTTAGAGGACAGTGGTACCTGCTTGTGGTGTTGGTTATGAGTCAAATTGTGTCATCAGGCTGGAAAACATAATTAATATTTACATGTTGTAAAAGTTTAAATGAAAACTAAGACTTATAAGTTTTAAAATATGACTAACCCTAGATTTTGTGTTCAAGTGGTACTTATACAATGAAGAAACAGGGATTTGATTAATTTACGAAAGTAGAAAAATAGTCTTCATGATGCAAAGCATACAAAGGTAGCTGCAAGAATCAGTATTGAAAAATTGTTTAGTCTTGCCATAATAATATACATTACTTTATCCCATGTTATAGAGCAGTGTCATTCAACATAAATCTGGTCATTATTTTAAAATAATAAAACTAATAAGTCTGGTGACATTCCAATGACACTGGATTAAAAATCAGCCCAGAAGAATGAGTTTTCATTAAAATAAGGTTTGCATCAGAATTTACATTTTATATCTTATAACTGCTCTCTTCAATTTGCTTATTTTTACATTTCTATGCAAATTTAAATTTTGTCGAATATTCAGGTCAGTTTCTTACACTGTATGGGGTGTGATCACTCCACATCAGCCGTGGTTGAGTTTCTCAAACAACAGGGGAATTTTTTCCCATATAAAGAAAAAGGAAGTGAAATGAAAGGGTTTTCGTTTCCAAAAATATGTGTTGACTGACTCAGAATTAACTTCAGGAGATATCACTCAGCCTTCATTCTTTAAGAAGTAAACGTGTAAAATATGAATGCGGACACATGGGCCTAAATTCAGATTTCAACCAACTGCTTTCCTTTTCAGATAAAATAGCCTTGGAAGGAGTGGTGGTGCAGAGAGCAGAGTGCAGGCCTGCTGCTAGCGAAAGCTACATGAGGCTTAAGAGGTGAGGCTTTTCAGTTTGTATACATAAGATAAGATAATAATCCTTTATTGCAGGGCTCAAAATGAACTTTTTTTCTTGGTAGCACTGGTGCACCCAAATTTAGAAGTTAGTAGCACCAGCAAAGACTTTAGGAGCACCTACCCAAAAGCAAGGACCCGCAGGACCGCGGTCCTGCTCAGACTGTTTTGCGCACATTCTCCAGCAGGTCCACACTCACGTGTTCGCATCAAACAAACTGTCGCGGTAGTGCGTTCGAGGGTGCACATAACTGTATGGGAGACGCTCACCTGAGGAGTCTGCGTTGGTCCGCATCCGGGTCAGGGCCAAACCGAGTCACTACCTGGGTGTGGCTTAAATAGCGCATTGTGGCACGCTGTCAGGCCAGCCCGGTACCTGGACTGAACCATTTTGGTTATTATTGGATTGTTTTGTATTTTAAAACATCACTAAAAGATGTTTTATGTTGCCCTAAACTCCACCATTAAACATTCGTTCAATGGTGGAGTTTAGCTGAGGTGGAGTCCGAGCTGAGGTTTCCCTCAGCTCGGACTTCAGGGGATAATTCTGCGCAAAAGATCTGTGCTTTGTTTCATAGTGGCGCTTCATGTTACCACTTTTAATTCATGCTACGTGTTCAGCCCATATGAGGTAAAATGGTTTTGAACTGCCTGACGGAGGAATAAACATAAATTTCGTCCACTCTGTTAACCAGCGGTTTTCCTCGTTAACCTCCCTTTGTTTGGAGCTATGCTGTCTCCCTTCTTTTGTGCTGCGCTGTAGCGGTAAACTCACAGCGGCAGCGAGCTGTCTCACTTCCTGGTACACTGACAGTACAGGGTAGACAAACGATCTGATTGGCTCAACTGAGTGGAGCTATTACCGGATTAACTGGAAGAGCAGCGCTCGCCGTCTGTAGCCGCGAACTGCAAGTAAAAATGCTTCAAGAGAATCTGCTCTCGTGAATTTATCATGGAGTGGTCAGGGGTCCGGACAGAACCATCAATCAGTCTGGATCCAGACCGCGGTCCACCATTTCACTCTATGGAGAGAGAGAAAGAGCAAGAGAGAAGAGGAAAAAAAAGGCGCACCAGATTTTTTCCCCTAGTTGCACCGGTGCTCCCAAATATATTTAATAGTCACACTGATAAAAATTTGGGTGCGTATGCGACCAAAATGGTCGCAATTTTGAGCCCTGCTTTATTGTCATACATACATATTAACATAGTGTATGTAGTATATGAAATATACATATTCACATATGGTATACATATTAACATATATTATCAACAATTTTATATTTACACTACAAACTAACCCTAACCCTAACCGATCGCATAAGGAGCTCTCCAGTGATCTTAGAGTGCCCTGCAGGGGGTGGGAGTGGTTCTTCACCCCCTGCTTGGCTGTCATCCTCCTCTCCATCACCACCTCCACTGAGTCCAGGGAGCATCCTAGGACAGAACCCGCCTTCCTAATCAGCCTGTCCAGTCTTTTCCTGTCGGCCTCAGAGATGCTGCTCCCCCAGCAGACCACCCCATGAAAAATAGCTGAGGCTACTACCGTGTCATAAAAAATAAAAAGTCTTCAGGAGTCCCCCTGCACTCCAAAAGACAGTACAGATCGTACATGAGGCCCTTTTACCCTTTTGGTTTAGGGTTAGGGTTAGATTACTTTTGTGGCTTTAACATAACATATACACGTCTTGTATGTGGAATTAAAAGACCTTTTTAATGTCACTGCAGATAGTATTTGATGTGCTTGGCAAGTCAACTATTTGGTTCAACAGGTTGCAAATTGAAGAGTCATCGAAGCCAGTTAGGCTGTCACAACAGCTGCAAAATCCTGTCACCAACAACTACAAACCGGTGGCCAACCACAGTTACAATGTAAGAAATACACCGTGTACCTATTGTTTCACGTGTTGATAAAAAGAATGATATGAATTGATTCTTGGAGGACACAAACCTCTGTGCTGTGATACCAAAACCAAGTCTGTTTACTTTTTCTTTGCAGCTTGAGTATGAGAGGAAAAAAAAGGAGGAGGGCAAGAGAGCAAGAGCCGACAAACAGCAGGTGTTGGACATGCTGTTTTCTGCTTTTGAAAAGCACCAGTATTACAACATCAAAGATCTGGTGGACATCACCAAACAGCCTGTGGTAAGATGAGAGGGCTCTGGGTACCTAATGTTTCATCTGATCGATTGGTTGATTGATATGCAGCTGTTATTATATCCCGCTTCAAAGCAGTGATTTATTGTATTTGTCAGTTGGTCCACCAAATATCTTCTCAACCGTTGCATAGAAAAATGAAACAAAAAACACTTTACTTGGTCGACAAAGGGAATGAAAATGAGATGATGACCTTGACCTTGAGAAAACTAAGTCAAGGTCAAATTTCAACTTTTGTACCCTCAGGAACCGGATAAGATAGAAAGACGAGGGAGAAGACTATAGATCAAAGCTAGTGCTTCGATATAGCTATGCACCAGCTTTGATCTATGGTCAAAGCTAGTGAATAGCTTTGACCTACCCTACCTACTACTACCCTGCTACTTTCAGGGTACCCTGACCTACCCTGGAAGTAGGTCATGGTAAATCACGGGATGTTGGAGTCTGTGACTGCCTTGTTATTACTAAGAAAATTTCACTAATATTTTCTTGTAATGTTTTACTTCCCCCAGATTTACTTGAAAGAAATCTTGCGTGATATCGGCGTGTACAATGTGAAAGGAACACACAAGAATACCTGGGAGCTCAGGCCAGAATATCGACATTACCAAGGCGAGGAAAAAACAGATGAATAGTCTGTGACCATGACCAGGTGATTGGCCGGGTCTTGGAGCTTTTCTGATTTTCTACATTAAATCCCAATGGATGGACGCTCAGGTAAAGCAAAAAAAAAAAGTGGCTTTAGGAAAGAAGTTGAGACTTTACACTGAAGTGTGCACTGTTTCACATATTTAAAAGAAAAAGCTTCAGTTTTGATGTGTTAATCTAATGGCACTGAGTATTGACATGTTTTGATGTTCTTGTAGAAATACTGTATTGTCAAAAATAGAGCTTTTCATTTAAGTAACAGTGGCAAGTAAACAGTACTCTTTTCCTGTTTTATAGTAATCTTTTTAAAAGTTTGTCGCTTTAAAAAAACCCAAAAACTACCATAACACATTCAGCCTGAGCTTTTACACAAATTTGGTATCATTGCTGTAGTCTTTCCTAAATCTTGTGCTTCAAGGTGTTTGTACCCCCATCCCAACTGTTATTGTAGATTTTAATGCATTTTTGTGGAATAAAAAGAATGATACTTTGTACTTAATTATCACCGCACATTCACAGCAGTGCAAACTGCGTAACTAGCAATGACAGACTTTGTGACATTCAGACAACTACTTGATGTTTTGTCAATATGCAAGTTTATTGTACTTCACATCTTAAGAGACAGGCAGAAAATGCACGGGACATGGCCAAAAGTTTCGAGAATTACATAAATAATACATTTTCACTAAGTCTGCTGCTTCAGTTGTTTTTGTCAGATGTTTCTATGTTATAATGAAATACAATTTGAAGCATTTCATCACTTTCAAAAGCTTTTATTGAGAATTACACAGAATTCATGCAATTAAGTCATTTGCAGTGTTGACCCTTCTTTTTCCAAGACCTCTGCAATTCTCACTGGCATGTTGTTAATCAACTTCTGGACCAAATCCTTTGCAATTGTTTGAAGACTTTGCCTCATTTATCACCCTCATCTTGAAGTTTGCATCATAACTTCTCCTCAGCTGCCAGTTAACCTGGCCGATCTTCGACCCACTTTTCTCCGGATTGTCGCTACGTTTCTCAATTTTCTGTTGTCTCTTTTCTTTCTTACCGTTTTTTTTTATTTTTATTCTTCGTGACAGGGGTTCGCTTTGGCCTGGGGAGACAAGTTCAGCATTCGCTTTAAAGATATCTGGCGCTATCTAGCGCTGTGAATGGGTATTATGTCTAGACCCTGAATGTAAGACGACCCCCACTTTTTCAGTCTTATTTCAATGCAAAAAAACCATCTTATATTCAGGCCAATACAGTATATACACTTATATTAATAAGTATATATATATATATATACTAATTTTTACCCCAAATAAAAACCAATGATGTCACCAAAGCATAATCATTGCGCATACATCAATGGTACAGAAGCACAATCATTGTCCCTACCCCAACCACCCTCCCCACTCTACATGCTTATTTTCTTTTTCCTGTCCACATAATCACTTTCCATAGTGCCGGTCTGTGTGGACATTATATACACAATCACTAAAATATACGTTGTGCATACTTCTTTATTTTGCTGACAGTTGTATTCACAGGCTCTCTGCAAAATGCTACACACTTCAAACTCATGCCACTTTATATTTTACCATCCAGATGTCATACTAGCAAATGAAGCCTCGTGAAGCTTTGAACCAGGGTGAACCGATTGGGATGAAAAGCTTCAATGCTTCATCCACCCATCACTACCTGTTAAGTTCTTGATAATTCGATGATGGTTGACTGAGGCGCAATCTTACTCGCTGCTAAAAACTTCCCTGTTAGACCCTTTTTGTGCAGTGCAATGATGGCTGCACGTGTTTCCTTGCAGGTAACCATGGCTAAAAGATGAGGAACAATGGTGTCATGCACCAGCTTCGTTTTAAAGTGTCCAGTCACTCCATCATGATATTGATCTCCAGCCTTGTCATCATCATCACCCACCCCTGTGTTAATGTGTGTGTGACACCTGTGTGTCATTGAAACTATGTTAGGTGGTCCTTTTGTGGCAAGGCTGAAATGCAGTGGAAATGTGTTTTGGTGATAAAGTTCATTTTCAAGGCAAAGAAGGACTTCGCAATTATTTGCAGTTGAGCTGATCACTCCTCATAACATTCTGGAGTATATGCAAATTGGCATTATAAAAACTGAAAGAGCAGACTTTTACTTCTTGCCAGTTGTACTGACAAAACCCATGTCAGTACAGTTGACATAGGTTTGTGGTTTGATACAGCTTGTACAGCTTACTGATCAATACTGAAAAACCTTGCACAAAGTAACACTGCATCAGATGAAACCACTGGAAACAATGGATATAAACATGTAAAAGTTTGGTGACAGATGGCGGAGGAAATGTTCCACAGGACCAGTCTCTGAGGTCTTACTCATTACCTGCAAGAAAACAAATGTAGACAGTAAGTGCCTAGAAATTGCAAGCATGTATTTGCTAAACATCAAGTTTCTTTCCAACTATGTCAGACTACAATGTTATATTTATTCTACAGAAGACTATCAAATGACAGAAGTGTGCAGAATAAATGTCAGTAATATGAGAAATAAAGCCATTTAGAGTCCTGAGAAAAATTTGGCCTTGAACAGCTTTTATGTTTTCCTCACTTCAGTCTGCGCTGCTATTGATTGTAGCAGTCAGAATGTATGAGAAATGCTCATTTAGCATCTCTGCGCAAACCTAGAAGCCAATAAAACCTGCTTCAGGTCTATCAGTGGATGCAAATCGAAGCAAACCAAATGTTATATCAGAAGTGCTTACATGTAACGGTGTGTTACAACTGTTGCTGCAGTTCATTTCCACCCAAGCTCATATCCACCAGAAGCTTCTCTGTGGCATCTGTGCAGATGAGGGTTTATAGTTATAAACCATTAATACAGCAATACATGTTAGATGATTGAGCCTTGTAAATTGAAACCTCCTCTTTGCTTTCTACTCATTTGACATATCCTCCCCCTTTCAATCCGAGACGCCATGGAAGAGACGGTCAGAAAGCGCAGGGACATTTAATATTGCACCTGAAATAATAAAACCCAGGATATCTCACCCAAGAGAGCCCAGGCTGTCAAAGATGCATGATCCGTTATCCTAAGCAGACATCTGTTTAACATTTACATACTTGGATTTCCTTCAATGTCGACATCGTCTTGTCCAAGATCCTCTACCGGACCACTACTCTGGCAATTGCAGATTATCAGGTTGTCACAGCATCACTGGTGCTTTTTGGCAGAAGCACAAACTCGAGTCTTCATTCTCCCTCTGGTTCATGGAGGTGTCCACACAGAAGAAGATCTGATGGGTAAAAGGGACAACATATCTGTTAAGTTATTCCAAAGGTTTAAGTCTGCTGAACGAATTACCTATGGGGGAAGGTACATTTTAGCAAGAGTACATTATAAAGTTTGAGATGCTACACTGTATTCAGTTTTAACCCTAAGGTACATAAATACACTACCTGCACTGGAAAATGGGTTGAAAACCGCACTTCAAAAAGTCACAGTACGACTTGACTACGGTATCACGTTACCAACAAGTAACTTCAGTCAGCTCAACAATTTATCTGTAATAGCAAGGCTATATGGTACAATATTCCTTCTAAAATATTCAGCAAATGTGGTGGCATCGAATTTCTTTTAAAATGTGATTTTTGAGTTTTTAAGCTACCCATTAAGTTGTCCAGATTTCACCAACAAGTCCTTTTTAAAGTTATGTTTGAAATTGGCCTTCAAACATAACTTTACCCCTCATAATTCTTCAATTTGGAATAACAGGTATGTTTTGTCTAAGAGAAAATCTATGTTTTGAAGACTGGTTGAAAAAAGATATCTGGTCTATTGTACATTTAATGGACTCAGAAGGAAATCTTCTGAATCACACTGACTTAATAAATATAACATTAATTGCACCAGACAACAATACTTGGAAATTACAAGATCAATCCCTGATACAATGTTGAATATGATAAAAGGTGTGCTATCATATGGTAAAGTACTTCCTTCTTTACCCTTACCTCTTAATGATTTAAACTTCACAGAAAAGAAATGTACAAACAAAATTATAAGAGGTGCTGTCACAAACAAACTTTTTCCCTTCCTACTGAAAAGGAGAAATATTTTGCAAGTTTTAAGGGATCAGATTACAAAAATCCGAACTAGATACCTTTCCCTTCCAGTTTCGCCCAAAGCTAAAGAAACTCATCTGAATAAATGATATTTACCCCTGTAATGCATTTCTTAGAGATTTAAGTTTGAAAAAAATGACGCTACATTTTGTGAATCCCAAATTGAATCATTGGAAGATCTTTTTTTCCAAGCGTGACTCTGACAACCTTGTGGAGATCTCTTCAAAACTGGATATCTGAAAATGGTTCAAATTCACCCGATCCAAGTTACGATGTCATTAAATTTGGCGTTTGACTGGAGGATAGAAAAAGGGAAAATGTATACAATACCATAATTATTCTGGCCAAAAAACATACACAAGTGTCGTTTTATGAATGCGAGTTATTTTGTGTTTACATGAATGAAATAAAAACTAAGTATATTAAAAACCAAAGGAGCACTGAATGTAATAGACTATATAAATGCCATAACTCAAGATTAAATAGACCTCTTATTTTTATTTTAACTTTATCTTATGTTTTGTTTTTTTTATTTTAAGGTTGGGATTAGTATTAATGTATCTTTTAGTACTAATGTATCTTTCCTTTACCCCACGTGTGATCTGTCCAGCGCTAACGACACAGCCGGGGTTAGCATTAAGGTAAGCTAGCTGACCAATATAATAGAGTAAGCCTCAACAGTTCCACGTTAAGTTTCGTAGAACGTGTTCCCCTGACTTTCGAACCCTGGATCAATGCTGTTCAGTATTATCCGTGTGTCGTGTAACATTTATTTGGCACATCTGCAACGTATATTACAACGGAATAATAGACGTGTGCAATCGAACGCCATTACCGGCACACGTGTCCTGTTCAACTATCAATAGTACGTTAGCGGATCATTCTGATCCTCTTACAGGGAGAACCAGCGCTATACTTACAAAGGAGCATGATGGTACGGACGACTGAGAAGTCGTAACGCAGGCATGGTTATATTTTAGTTCAATTTACACTTCCCTATATGTTCGACGAAAGCACAGCCGGTGAAAAGACCCAACAGTGTAACGCGGTCTGCTTTTATAGGTTACCGCTTGGGACTCATTTCGCCCCCCAGAGGACAGAGTAGGAACTGTTGTAACTTGTTGGAAATGTATGTCTGTCTGCCTGTATGTACAGTACTGTATATCTGTATGTATGTATACATATGTGTGTATATATATATATATATATATATATATATATATATATATATATATATATATATATATGTGATATATATATATATATATATATATATGTGATATATATATATATATATATATATATATATATATATATATGTGTGTGTTCACAAAAGATTTTTTTTTAAAAATCCTGCAAGACTCAAAAAGTTTGATGGCAAAAGTAGATTTTTTTTCCCCAGAACCTCATATGTTTCTGGATAACGTCTGCTTTTATATAAAAATAAAAAAAAGGAGAAGTGGTGAACCAGTTTTTACAGACCAAGAGTTTTATAGATTGAAAAAAAATGGGGGAAAAAAGTTGAAGACATGATTGTGGAGAACGGATATTTGTTTTTTTTTCTTAATTTTGTGGGGGTTAGATGTTTCTTTGTTCAGAAAACTCACAGTACTATTGAACATCCTCTTTCCTTGAATCCCTTTTTGATTTTGTGTCAACGTGATTATTTTGTAATTTGACTTTTATGAATAAACATGATGTTAAAAAATAAAAATCTCTCTCCCTCTTTCTCTCTCTCTCCATCACGTGGTGGTGTAATAAATGCAGCGCATATGAAATAAATAGCGGAGTTCAAAACAACTAAACAAGTTAAGTTTCAACTAAAGTTTCAAATTAAAAGACCGAACCGATTCAAAATAAATCATATTAAGGGCATGGTTCTAACTGGAACATGAGGCGAACACGCACGTTCACGACGCGCGCACTCGACCCTTCCTCCAGCAGTGAGGCTGAGGAGGCAGCCGCACGTCTGAACTGGACGTCATCAGCCACCCATTATGTGAAGACGGACGAACACCACAGGACATTTAATAACGGGTAACTTGAGAACAATTTTTTTTTTTGGATGAAATGTTTATCCGTGTGATGATCCATGTTTGTTGAAACGCTTAATGGCAAAAAAAAAAAAAAAGACTCATTGTTTGAGACAAAATGTCAATTAATTCTCATTCTCTAGCAGCTGAGTTAAGAACTAACAAATGGAGGTTATGATGCGTGAAATAACTCGCTCCAAATGCAAATTAACATTTTGCATGTTCTTCCATAGATGGAAGAGAAACAACCGTCCAGCCATGTTCAGAGCAGTGTTTGGAACCAAAAATAAGAAAGAGGGAGAAGCAAAACTAAGAGACAAGAAGAGCCAGAGGAATCCAGGTAAGACAACATTGAAGCAACCTGGAAACTGGAACATTCATGGGGCTGAATCTTACCTTTATGACATTTTTATTTCAGACTGCATCCAGAGGAATCTTTTTTTTTTTTAAATTTCTGATCATTAGTCTGTATGTTTGTTGTTCTTGTATTAACTGATGGCAATATTCAGGTTCTCTTGGGTGATTTAAGTAGAGCCATTTCAATTAGCCTAATTCATCAGTGTGTTCTGTCCTTCACATAATGTTCCGCTGCTTGCATTTTAAGTGTGTCATGAGTTGGAGTGGGTTAGGCAAACATCCTGACCTACTAAAACACACTGAATTTACCAGTGACTTATGGAAGCAGCTACAAATGAATGGAATGAATCTTACCATAGTACAAATGTTAAGAATGCACTGTTGAGACTGAACATTAAAGTGATATGTGAACTGAAACACTCCGTTAACAAATGCAACATTATGCTGTTGAAACGAGGCTAAATGTATGTATTTTTCCCGGAGTGAACGGATATAATTGAGAGGAGATTTCAGATTATGGAGCACAGACAGATGAACATAAGTAGAACTCAGTATTAGAGCAACCATCTTGCTCATTAATATTTAATAATTGCTGCTGTTGGAAACAAGAACAGAGGGACATACTTATTATCATTAAAGTGATTAACATTTTGAGGCCTCTTATTATTTTCAAAGAGATTCTTGTCTTGAAGTGAAAGGTTTCCAAGCAGTTATCTTTCTGCACTGTTTGGAGGTATCCAACAGAATGTCAGGTAAATATATAACACTACAAATTAGGCCTTTACGTTCTTCTTCTCTTCATGTTCTTAATAGCAAAAATAGCATCACATAGGGTAAGAGGAAGTAATGACGGAATAATACCACAGACAGAACTTAAAATGTTGGAGAACCAAGATAAGTGGTAATAATGGATCTGTCATCATCAGACTTAATGGGTTCTCTTGAATAATATTTATTCAAAGACACAAGATGGAGTAAATGGACCTAATAAGAGTGGACAGTAAAATGATTCAAACATACAGCCGAAATTTAAAAAGTGTAGCCTCTTTATTGAGTGTGAGCTCATTCCTTGAATTAGATGTTCGGACCCTGCCAATTTCCCATGATCTCAGTCAGCAATATGTTCTCTGTGTCACAGTCTTATGCAAAGCATATTTTACACATCTCTCTATGCAATATGGTGGATCTGCTGCACAGCCACTGTTCAGAATAAAACCTCCCTTGATTCTGCTGAAAACTTCCCACATAATGCTTCTTTAACCCGAACATCTGTTTTTCTTCATCTTTTTTTTTTATCCTTTCATCCTCAAGCAGGTGGGGAGGTGTACGCTCACAGAGATTTGCAGAGAAAAAATGGTGGACATGCCAAAAACTTCCAGGATCCTAACACCACCTACACAACAAGCCCACTTAAACTTATGAGACTGATCAAGGGTGTGTCCATTTCTTTGCCATCCTCCCCTCTTCTCCCTCGCCAGGCCAACATCGTTTCCTCCCAATCGTGCATCAAGTTCACAGGTAGGCTGCATGAGATCAATAGCAAAAAATAAAGCATAAAGAGTGGCTGAGAATGATGGAAAAACTTTAGTTATATAGCTGTGAAGGTATAGTAGAACACTCATGGGTTTGTCTTGATTAGTGGAGAGCTTCTGTGCTTTCCATACTATAGAGCCCTAGGGCCCAGAAATAAGTGACAGATTGTAAGAGTAAATGATTGAAAAAGCACTCCAGGCGAGGAAGCTCAATTAGGTGGGTCGATTGTATGATTGTGTGTGCAAAAAGTCATGTTCAAAGGGAACGTTGTTCTTTTTTTTTCTTTTTTCTTTTTCCATTTTCACATGTGAAAAGATTCAGTGCACTGTCACGTGCATCACGTGAACAGTAGGTAGTAGATGGAAGCAAGTATGTGACTCAGTGCTTTTATCTACACAAATAAATGCAAATGTTCCATGTCAGCATCTGACAAATATATCAAATATAGTCATCAAGCCAAGAATAGGCTTTACAAAAATTAAGTTACCTTGTAAATATTGTTGATTAAAACATTCAAGCATTGAAGAGAGGATGTCTCCTGAAAAATGTCATTCTCAGTAATGTGTGGTGAGATTAGTCAGGCCTGTATAAGTTGCACAGTAAACAATGATTTGTCTCCTCACAATATCCTGATTGTTAACGTATCATGTTTGAGATTGTTTTAATTTAAGGTGATCACAAAGAAAAATTCCCCAATCACGAGAGGTATATATATAAAAAAAACAGCCTTCTGGTATTAAATGACAAATATTCATCCTTCTGCATATTGAATGTTAATTTCAATATATAGTTAATCTCATTGAGTTTTTAAAAAGAAGATATGGGCTGAGTTTAGTTTTTTTTTGCATGCAGCTCCTTTGATTATTTAGTGAGCTAACAAAATGTGTGCCAAATTCATGTGAATCTCATTTCTTAAAACAGTAAAAACAAACACCCAATATTTTTTATGAGTTGCTTAAATAACCATTCTAACTATATACCAATAACATAAGTGAGTTTTGAAGGAAGTTGCCATTTGGTTTAGTTTGTTTTACTTTAATGTAGTCAGTTTAGGAATTATGTAGCGTTCTGTAGCCATTTATACTCTCTTAATTTTTGGATGAAAAATGACTAACTGTTTTCTTACCTGGAGGGTTCTCGTTTAAAGAAACACTGGGTGGCAGTGTAGTGCAACTACAGCCATTCAGAAAAAGGTGCCCACACATTTCATTGCATACAGCATCATCTTGTTTGTCCCCAGGACACACACTAACATGATGAGGAAATATACAGAAAATAAAAAGCATGTACTGTCATGTCTTTAGTAGCTGTGCAAATCATACATTAGATTTGTATAAAAAAACTGCACGCTGTGTTTCCACGTCCACCCACATACATGTAAACAATGAATAACCTTGAGTATGAAAACTCTGTGTTCGCAAACATCTCCTCCCTTGAAAGGCTCTCCAACGCCAGAGAATCTGTGCTTCCAAGAATCCTCAGATATTTGCGCATTAATTGAGACACACCCAAACACGTACTGTAGGTGTGAGTGCACTGCTGTTCGTCACATACACACAGACACACAAGGACACATATATTAGAGTTGTTGATGTATTGCGTAAACACAGCAGAGTGAGTATTGTAGTATTTGCATGCAAGGCTCGTATCGCACTAAGTACATACTGTTTTATACTTCTGGGACACAATTTAAATTCCGCACCACAGATTTAATCAGAGGGGGGCTTAATATCTCTCTCTCTCTCTCTCTCTCTCTCTCTCTCTCTGTCACTGTCTCTGTCTCTCTGTCTCTCTGTCTCTCTCTCTCTCTCTCTCTCTCTGACACACACACACACACACACACACACACACACACGCTCTCTCTCTCTCTGTCTCTCTCTCTCTCTCTCTCTCTCTCTTTCTCACACATACAATTTCTTTCATATCCCTCATCCTTCTCATCTCCACCCTCAATCCCTCCCTCCCTCCCTCCCACCCCACCACCCTGTTTGCTCTCCGTTCTCCCTTTCTGTCGTGGCCAAAGGACGTACAAGGAGGCAGGAGTATGTGGATGGCTCCTCCAGGGCGAGAGAACCTCCTGTCTTTGCCTCGTGCCGTGGCAAGACAGTCAACAGAGGTGAGAGCTGGAGCGTTTGTGTTTAGCATCTTGTCAGATCATCCAGGTATTGATCAAGAGAGCTGAAAGAGAGTGAATGGGATGCAGGTGAGGGGAGTGTGAATGGTGAGAAATAAGGGGAGGTGAGTGTGCACTTTTGTTTTAATTACATTTAAAAGGCCTTTCATGAAGTTTTTCCTTTCATATATGTTTCGGGGTGATGATGTTTGTGTAATTGCCTGTGTATAATGAGTGGATTAGATTTATCAGTTTCTCCTGAGTCCAAGCCTTTGTTAATCTTGATGTTGTTTGTGCAGTTTAACATCAGTTTAAGGGTAATGTTTTGAATTCCTACATTTCCACCGGCTTCCGTTATGTTGTTGACAAGAGGGCTACCCATAGGCTAACAGATTTCACGAGGCATCTTTCATCCCAGTTGCCAGGCACCTCTCAGCTTCCCGTTTCCAATAGCAACTGCTATTTGGTTTGATGAATAGAACTGGACATTCAGTGTGTCCTCACAATACTCCAGATTGGTTCTTATTGCTATGCAAAGTTTTCTCTCCTCCGCATCTTTCAGATACACATCCACTTTTGCACTCTGAGTATTCATTAGCTGCTTCAGTTGTGAAGTGAAGAACACTAACAAAGGCTGTGATGTGCTTCCTGGAATAAAAGTTACCAGGCTTGGCTTTCAAAATTGACCTTGATCCTCTCACGGTGCAAAGATTGTGTTTTAAAAAAAAAAAAAAAAAGGAAAGAAAGTAAGAGGAATGAACTGCAGTGCCTTTTTAAAAGGCGAGCATGAGCCAGCAAGACAGAATGAGAACCAGTGGAGGGAGTGTGAAAATGAATGTGATGTCTAAACACAAAGATGTTCGTGAGGAGGAGTGAGCTGTTCTTGTAATCTGTGATGTCCTGTCATCCTGTTAATATGCCTACTCAATATGCATGTTACTCAGCTGATAATGGTACATAGGTGAAGAGTGAGAAGGAGGACTACCAGCTGGTGGAAGCACAGAGATGTGAGAGCTCATTGAGCCTCTGCAGAGGTGAGCATGGACCTCAGAAAAGCTAGGGGCTGAGGTCAAAGTAACATCAAGCCTTGGACAGTGATATATTAATGCGGCCACACAATGCCAGTATCTCCAGGAGCAATAACAATGGCAGATCTATGGCACTCCTTCTTTCTGCTACAGAGTCGACACCGAGCTCATTAAAATTCACAACCCGTCTTCTAACTGAGAGCACCTGGCAGGCGTGTGCACAGGCAAACTCCCAACCTAACGCAACCTCTTGCTTCTGTCTCAACAGGGACAGGAAAGCCAATGTCTGTGAATTCATAAGCAGGGCAGCTGGGAATGTGCTGACCTGTGGATGCATACATATCTCTCAGTTCACTAGTGATGCATCTCACAAGGAAGCTCAACT